>NC_091139.1:2604092-2926901 GCF_041381155.1 Argopecten irradians
TACGTATACGACACAGTACATATAACACACATATGTATATAGTTGTCCGTATCGATCGACACAGTACATATATATTACACACATTCATACATACGTGTCCGTCCGTTAGACATAGGTGTCTCGAGTTATCGACTCAGTGCATATTACACACGTATACATAGGTGTCGACTCGTTATATCGACTCAGTACATATTACACACACTATACATAGGTGTCCGTTTATCGACTCAGTACATATTACACACATATATACATACAACAAGGTGTCCGTTTATCGACTCAGTACATATTACACACGTATACATACGTGTCCGTTTATCGACTCAGTACATATTACACACGTATACATAGGTGTGTCCGTTTATCGACTCAGTAGCATATTACACACGTATACATAGGTGTCCTTTTTATCGACTCAGTACATATTACACACGTATACATACGTGTCCGTTTATCGACTCAGTACATATTACACACGTATACATAGGTGTCCGTTATATCGACTCAGTACATATTACACACGTATACATAGGTGTCCGTTTATCGACTCAGTACATATTACACACTATATACATAGGTGTCCGTTTATCGACTCAGTACATATTACACACGTATACATAGGTGTCCGTTTATATCGACTCAGTACATATTACACACGTATACATAGGTGTCCGTTTATCGACTCAGTACATATTACACACATATACATAGGTGTCCGTTTATCGACTCAGTGCATATTACACACGTATACATAGGTGTCCGTTTATCGACACAGTACATATTACACACGTATACATAGGGTCCGTTTATGATCAGTACATATTACACACGTTTACATTAGGTGTCCGTTTATCTCAGTACATATTACACACGTCATATACATAGGTGTCCGTTTATCGACTCAGTACATATTACACACGTATACATAGGTGTCCGTTTTATCGACTCAGTACATATTACACACGTATACATAGGTGTCCGTTTATCGACTCAGTACATATTACACACGTTATACATAGGTGTCCGTTTATCGACTCAGTACATATTACACACGTATACATAGGTGTCCGTTTATCGACTCAGTACATATTACACACGTATACATAGGTGTCCGTTTATCGACAATACTCCGTTTAGTACATATTACACACGTATACATAGGTGTCCGTTTATCGACTCAGTACATATTACACCACGTATACATAGGTGTCCGTTTATCGACTCAGTACATATTACACACGTATACATAGGTGTCCGTTTATCGACTCAGTACATATTACACACGTATACATAGGTGTCCGTTTATCGACTCAGTACATATTACACACGTATACATAGGTGTCCGTTTATCGACTCAGTACATATTACACACGTATACATAGGTGTCCGTTTATCGACTCAGTACATATTACACACATATACACATAGGTGTCCGTTTATCGACTCAGTACATATTACACACGTATACATAGGTGTCCGTTTATCGACTCAGTACATATTACACACATATACATAGGTGTCCGTTTATCGACTCAGTACATATTACACACGTATACATAGGTGTCCGTTTATCGACACAGTACATATTACACACGTATACATAGGTGTCCGTTTATCGACTCAGTACATATTACACACGTATACATAGGTGTCCGTTTATCGACTCAGTACATATTACACACGTATACATAGGTGTCCGTTTATCGACTCAGTACATATTACACACGTATACATAGGTGTCCGTTTATCGACTCAGTACATATTACACACGTATACATTGGTGTCCGTTTATCGACTCAGTACATATTACACACGTATACATAGGTGTCCGTTTATCGACTCAGTACATATTACACACGTATACATAGGTGTCCGTTTATCGACTCAGTACATATTACACACGTATACATAGGTGTCCGTTTATCGACTCAGTACATATTACACACGTATACATAGGTGTCCGTTTATCGACTCAGTACATATTACACACGTATACATAGGTGTCCGTTTATCGACTCAGTACATATTACACACGTATACATAGGTGTCCGTTTATCGACTCAGTACATATTACACACGTATACATGGTGTCCGTTTATCGACTCAGTACATATTACACACGTATACATAGGTGTCCGTTTATCGACTCAGTACATATTACACACGTATACATAGGTGTCCGTTTATCGACTCAGTACATATTACACACGTATACATAGGTGTCCGTTTATCGACTCAGTACATATTACACACATATACATAGGTGTCCGTTTATCGACTCAGTACATATTACACACGTATATACATAGGTGTCCGTTTATCGACTCAGTACATATTACACACGTATACATAGGTGTCCGTTTATCGACTCAGTACATATTACACACGTATACATAGGTGTCCGTTTATCGACTCAGTACATATTACACACGTATACATAGGTGTCCGTTTATCGACTCAGTACATATTACACACATATACATAGGTGTCCGTTTATCGACTCAGTACATATTACACACGTATACATAGGTGTCCGTTTATCGACTCAGTACATATTACACACGTATACATAGGTGTCCGTTTATCGACTCAGTACATATTACACACATATATACATAGGTGTGTCCGTTTATCGACTCAGTACATATTACACACGTATACATAGGTGTCCGTTTATCGACTCAGAGTACATATTACACACGTATACATAGGTGTCCGTTTATCGACTCAGTACATATTACACACGTATACATAGGTGTCCGTTTATCGACTCAGTACATATTACACACATATACATAGGTGTCCGTTTATCGACTCAGTACATATTACACACATATACATAGGTGTCCGTTTATCGACTCAGTACATATTACACACGTATACATAGGTGTCCGTTTATCGACTCAGTACATATTACACACGTATACATAGGTGTCCGTTTATCGACTCAGTACATATTACACACGTATACATAGGTGTCCGTTTATCGACTCAGTACATATTACACACATATACATAGGTGTCCGTTTATCGACTCAGTACATATTACACACGTATACATAGGTGTCCGTTTATCGACTCAGTACATATTACACACGTATACATAGGTGTCCGTTTATCGACTCAGTACATATTACACACATATACATAGGTGTCCGTTTATCGACTCAGTACATATTACACACGTATACATAGGTGTCCGTTTATCGACTCAGTACATATTACACACATATACATAGGTGTCCGTTTATCGACTCAGTACATATTACACACGTATACATAGGTGTCCGTTTATCGACTCAGTACATATTACACACATATACATAGGTGTCCGTTTATCGACTCAGTACATATTACACACATATACATAGGTGTCCGTTTATCGACTCAGTACATATTACACACGTATACATAGGTGTCCGTTTATCGACTCAGTACATATTACACACGTATACATAGGTGTCCGTTTATCGACTCAGTACATATTACACACGTATACATAGGTGTCCGTTTATCGACTCAGTACATATTACACACATATGTATACATAGGTGTCCGTTTATCGACTCAGTACATATTACACACGTATATACATAGGTGTCCGTTTATCGACTCAGTACATATTACACACGTATACATAGGTGTCCGTTTATCGACTCAGTACATATTACACACATATACATAGGTGTACGTTTATCGACTCAGTACATATTACACACGTATACATAGGTGTCCGTTTATCGACTCAGTACATATTACACACGTATACATAGGTGTCCGTTTATCGACTCAGTACATATTACACACGTATACATAGGTGTCCGTTTATCGACTCAGTACATATTACACACGTATACATAGGTGTCCGTTTATCGACTCAGTACATATTACACACATATACATAGGTGTCCGTTTATCGACTCAGTACATATTACACACGTATACATAGGTGTCCGTTTTATCGACTCAGTACATATTACACACGTATACATAGGTGTACGTTTATCGACTCAGTACATATTACACACGTATACATAGGTGTCCGTTTATCGACTCAGTACATATTACACACGTATACATAGGTGTCCGTTTATCGACTCAGTACATATTACACACGTATACATAGGTGTCCGTTTATCGACTCAGTACATATTACACACATATACATAGGTGTCCGTTTATCGACTCAGTACATATTACACACGTATACATAGGTGTCCGTTTATCGACTCAGTACATATTACACACATATACATAGGTGTCCGTTTATCGACTCAGTACATATTACACACATATACATAGGTGTCCGTTTATCGACTCAGTACATATTACACACATATACATAGGTGTCCGTTTATCGACTCAGTACATATTACACACATATACATAGGTGTCCGTTTATCGACTCAGTACATATTACACACGTATACATAGGTGTCCGTTTATCGACTCAGTACATATTACACACACGTATACATAGGTGTACGTTTATCGACTCAGTACATATTACACACGTATACATAGGTGTCCGTTTATCGACTCAGTACATATTACACACGTATACATAGGTGTCCGTTTATCGACTCAGTACATATTACACACATATACATAGGTGTCCGTTTATCGACTCAGTACATATTACACACGTATACATAGGTGTCCGTTTATCGACTCAGTACATATTACACACATATACATAGGTGTCCGTTTATCGACTCAGTACATATTACACACGTATACATAGGTGTCCGTTTATCGACTCAGTACATATTACACACGTATACATAGGTGTCCGTTTATCGACTCAGTACATATTACACACGTATACATAGGTGTCCGTTTATCGACTCAGTACATATTACACACATATACATAGGTGTCCGTTTATCGACTCAGTTACATATTACACACGTATACATAGGTGTCCGTTTTATCGACTCAGTACATATTATTACACACATATACATAGGTGTCCGTTTATCGACTCAGTACATATTACACACGTATACATAGGTGTCCGTTTATCGACTCAGTACATATTACACACGTATACATAGGTGTCCGTTTATCGACTCAGTACATATTACACACATATACATAGGTGTCCGTTTATCGACTCAGTACATATTACACACATATACATAGGTGTCCGTTTATCGACTCAGTACATATTACACACGTATACATAGGTGTCCGTTTATCGACTCAGTACATATTACACACGTATACATAGGTGTCCGTTTATCGACTCAGTACGACTCAGTACATATTACACACATATACATAGGTGTCCGTTTATCGACTCAGTACATATTACACACATATACATAGGTGTCCGTTTATCGACTCAGTACATATTACACACGTATACATAGGTGTCCGTTTATCGACTCAGTACATATTACACACGTATACATAGGTGTCCGTTTATCGACTCAGTACATATTACACACATATACATAGGTGTCCGTTTATCGACTCAGTACATATTACACACATATACATAGGTGTCCGTTTATCGACTCAGTACATATTACACACGTATACATAGGTGTCCGTTTATCGACTCAGTACATATTACACACATATACATAGGTGTCCGTTTATCGACTCAGTACATATTACACACGTATACATAGGTGTCCGTTTATCGACTCAGTACATATTACACACGTATACATAGGTGTCCGTTTATCGACTCAGTACATATTACACACGTATACATAGGTGTCCGTTTATCGACTCAGTACATATTACACACGTATACATAGGTGTCCGTTTATCGACTCAGTACATATTACACACGTATACATAGGTGTCCGTTTATCGACTCAGTACATATTACACACGTATACATAGGTGTCCGTTTATCGACTCAGTACATATTACACACGTATACATAGGTGTCCGTTTATCGACTCAGTACATATTACACACGTATACATAGGTGTCCGTTTATCGACTCAGTACATATTACACACATATACATAGGTGTCCGTATATCGACACAGTACATATTACACACATTATACATAGGTGTCCGTTTATCGACTCAGTACATATTACACACGTATACATAGGTGTCCGTTTATCGACTCAGTACATATTACACACGTATACATAGGTGTCCGTTTATCGACTCAGTACATATTACACACGTATACATAGGTGTCCGTTTATCGACTCAGTACATATTACACACGTATACATAGGTGTCCGTTTATCGACTCAGTACATATTACACACGTATACATAGGTGTCCGTTTATCGACTCAGTACATATTACACACGTATACATAGGTGTCCGTTTATCGACTCAGTACATATTACACACGTATACATAGGTGTCCGTTTATCGACTCAGTACATATTACACACATATACATAGGTGTCCGTTTATCGACTCAGTACATATTACACACGTATACATAGGTGTCCGTTTATCGACTCAGTACATATTACACACATATACATAGGTGTCCGTTTATCGACTCAGTACATATTACACACGTATACATAGGTGTCCGTTTATCGACTCAGTACATATTACACACGTATACATAGGTGTCCGTTTATCGACTCAGTACATATTACACACGTATACATAGGTGTCCGTTTATCGACTCAGTACATATTACACACGTATACATAGGTGTCCGTTTATCGACTCAGTACATATTACACACGTATACATAGGTGTCCGTTTATCGACTCAGTACATATTACACACATATACATAGGTGTCCGTTTATCGACTCAGTACATATTACACACATTATACATAGGTGTCCGTTTATCGACTCAGTACATATTACACACGTATACATAGGTGTCCGTTTATCGACTCAGTACATATTACACACGTATGTACATAGGTGTCCGTTTATCGACTCAGTACATATTACACACGTATACATAGGTGTACGTTTATCGACTCAGTACATATTACACACATATACATAGGTGTACGTTTATCGACTCAGTACATATTACACACGTATACATAGGTGTTACGTTTATCGACTCAGTACATATTACACACGTATACATAGGTGTTCCGTTTATCGACTCAGTACATATTACACACGTATACATAGGTGTCCGTTTATCGACTCAGTACATATTACACACGTATACATAGGTGTCCGTTTATCGACTCAGTACATATTACACACATATACATAGGTGTCCGTTTATCGACTCAGTGCATATTACACACGTATACATAGGTGTACGTTTATCGACTCAGTACATATTACACACGTATACATAGGTGTCCGTTTATCGACTCAGTACATATTACACACGTATACATAGGTGTCCGTTTATCGACTCAGTACATATTACACACATATACATAGGTGTCCGTTTATCGACTCAGTACATATTACACACGTATACATAGGTGTCCGTTTATCGACTCAGTACATATTACACACATATACATAGGTGTCCGTTTATCGACTCAGTACATATTACACACATATACATAGGTGTCCGTTTATCGACTCAGTACATATTACACACGTATGTATATAGTGTTCGTTTATCGACATCCAGTACATATTAACACACGTATATACATAGGTAGTCCGTTTATCGACAGTAGTACATATTACACACGTATACATAGGTGTCCGTTTATCGACTCAGTACATATTACACACGTATACATAGGTGTCCGTTTATCGACTCAGTACATATTACACACGTATACATAGGTGTGTCCGTTTATCGACTCAGTGCATATTACACACGTATACATAGGTGTCCGTTTATCGACTCAGTACATATTACACACGTATACATAGGTGTCCGTTTATCGACTCAGTACATATTACACACGTATACATAGGTGTACGTTTTATCGACTCAGTACATATTACACACGTATACATAGGTGTCCGTTTATCGACTCAGTACATATTACACACGTATACATAGGTGTCCGTTTATCGACTCAGTACATATTACACACGTATATACATAGGTGTCCGTTTATCGACTCAGTACATATTACACACATATACATAGGTGTCCGTTTATCGACTCAGTGCATATTACACACATATACATAGGTGTCCGTTTATCGACTCAGTACATATTACACACGTATACATAGGTGTCCGTTTATCGACACAGTACATATTACACACGTATACATAGGTGTCCGTTTATCGACTCAGTACATATTACACACGTATACATAGGTGTCCGTTTATCGACTCAGTACATATTACACACATATACATAGGTGTACGTTTATCGACTCAGTACATATTACACACGTATACATAGTGTCCGTTTATCGACTCAGTACATATTACACACATATACATAGGTGTCCGTTTATCGACTCAGTACATATTACACACATATACATAGGTGTCCGTTTATCGACTCAGTACATATTACACACGTATTATAACATAGTGTCGTTCGTTATCGACATCAGTAACATATTACACACATTTCATACATACGTGTCCGTTTATCGACTCAGTACATATTACACACATATACATAGGTGTCCGTTTATCGACTCAGTACATATTACACACATATACATAGGTGTCCGTTTATCGACTCAGTACATATTACACACATATGTATATAGTATTCGTATATCGACACAGTACATATTACACACATATGTATATAGTATTCGTATATCGACACAGTACATATTACACCCATATGTATATAGTATTCGTATATCGACACAGTACATATTACACACATATGTATATAGTATTCGTATATCGACACAGTACATATTACACACATATGTATATAGTATTCGTATATCGACACAGTACATATTACACACATATGTATATAGTATTCGTATATCGACACAGTACATATTACACACATATGTATATAGTATTCGTATATCGACACAGTACATATTACACACGTATGTATATAGTATTCGTATATCGACTCAGTACATATTACACACGTATACATAGTGTCCGTATTATCGACACAGTACATATTACACACGTATACATAGGTATTCCGTTTATCGACACAGTACATATTACACACATATGTATATAGTATTCGTATATCGACACAGTACATATTACACACATATGTATATAGTATTCGTATATCGACTCAGTACATATTACACACACGTATGTATATAGTATTCGTATATCGACACAGTACATATTACACACATATGTATATAGTATTCGTATATCGACACAGTACATATTACACACGTATGTACATAGTGTCCGTTTATCGACTCAGTACATATTACACACGTATGTATATAGTATTCGTATATCGACTCAGTACATATTACACACGTATACATACGTGTCCGTTTATCGACACAGTACATATATTACACACGTATACATAGGTATCCGTTTATCGACACAGTACATATTACACACATATGTATATAGTATTCGTATATCGACACAGTACATATTACACACATATGTATATAGTATTCGTATATCGACACAGTACATATTACACACATATGTATATAGTATTCGTATATCGACATAGTACATATTACACACATATGTATATAGTATTCGTATATCGACACAGTATATATTACACACATATGTATATAGTATTCGTATATCGACACAGTACATATTACACCCATATGTATATAGTATTCGTATATCGACACAGTACATATTACACACATATGTATATAGTATTCGTATATCGACATAGTACATATTACACACATATGTATATAGTATTCGTATATCGACTCAGTACATATTACACACGTATGTATATAGTATTCGTATATCGACACAGTATATATTACACACATACATGTATATAGTATTCGTATATCGACACAGTACATATTACACACATACATGTATATAGTATTCGTATATCGACACAGTACATATTACACACATATGTATATAGTATTCGTATATCGACACAGTACATATTACACACATATGTATATAGTATTCGTATATCGACACAGTACATATTACACACATATGTATATAGTATTCGTATATCGACACAGTACATATTACACACATATGTATATAGTATTCGTATATCGACACAGTACATATTACACCCATATGTATATAGTATTCGTATATCGACATACATTTGTAGTACATATTACACACATGCATACATAGGTGTCACCTGTGTATATTTGTTATAGATTGATTGTTTGTCTGCTGAGAGGAAGAACAAACAACTCCTTTTAACAATTAAATATCTATTATCGATACAATATACAAAGGTCACTGTACATGTACACATTAGGAAACTAGATTAAAATGTTTGCATCTATTTTTTGTAGTAAAAACGTAGTAAAACAAGTCACGTGCTTATACCTCATTCAGGCCATTGGTCGAAATATAGAATTGTCTTATTGGTAACAAGTGATCACGTGATTGTGTGTTTACTTCCAAATATAGTGATAGCTTGCTTGCCATTTTTCGGAATAATTGATTTATTGGAAAATATTTAGACTCCAAAATGTTGTTAATATTGCATGCATATCTTTTAGACTTGCAAATATGTACTGTTTTACTATATATAATGGACTTAAATGAGTTATTAAACCTTCATTTCTACGTTTTATCTATAAATGATGTAATCGGAATTGACAAATTAAATCGTTTTAACCGCCTTATCTAGGATCAGCGAAGATCGGCTACTCCCGGTTTAATTCCTTAAATTCTAAGTTTATATTTACCTGTTTTAGTTTTCAGAGCAGATTAAAATAACACAAAGAAAAGAAGATCTCTGTCAAAAGGTCAAATTACTATACTATATACAAGATCAGAGAAAAAAAAGTCAAAGTAAACACACGATCTTGTGATTACTAGTTACCCCTAATCTCGACCAATGACATGAATGAGGTATAAGCACGTGATTTGTTTTACTACGTTTTAATACAAAGAACGCTTCGCTCATGCATTTTTACAGTTATATAAACTGTATTGTTTGGGTGTATGGTGATATATAGACGACTCCCAGAAAAACACAAACTATGCTATGTGTATCTAATGTCTTTACAGGTCCTGTGAAGCTGATGCACAGATTGGTTAGTCTGGCTCGTGTTTTCTGTAACAAGCTCCGGTACTATGATAGTAGTGTGGTAAAGAACGAATAGGCTTTATCTCTGGCGCCAGGATCTGGGGATGTCCTCATCTGTTCAGCGTGTTTATTGCTATTCAAATGACCCGTATGTTTCTAATAACACAATAATAAATGTTGGAACCTTTCAAAACATGTGGCAAAGTTTTGTCCTTTCCCCTGAAGAATAGATCATAAAATCAATAGATCATGTCATGACGTAGTTTTATCTGAGAAAGGTACTACCTGATAAGTCAGGTTAAAACCGACATATTATAATAATACTACATACAATGTATGATATGATTCAAATATTATCATTGGAACTATAAAAATAGAAAGTTATACAATTCAGTGGCGTAGCGCCCGTGCATGCTTGCATGCTTGAGCATGCAAAAAAATAATCTGACTTACATTTTTGTACAGTCAGAAAAAAAAAACACAACATTTGAATACACATAACGCTGCAGAATACAAATTACGTATAAAATACATATGATATGTCCGACTGTATGCCTAACATAACTTTATGCACATTTGAAAGACTTGAAGATTGGTCATTCTGGAAATTTATTAGAATAGTCTATTTATTTCCGGTTTCCAAGTTGTTTAAATTTGATTACGTTTGAATCATTAGACTTCTTCACCAAAATCCCTCAAGCAAATGTGGATTTTGAATCTGGAAACACTTACGATTACCAAAATAAACAACATTGCATGAAAAGTTAGAAATATTCTAAAAACATATAATGATATTAAAATGATAGCAAAACATCTAAAATAGCAATTGCAACATGTTCTTGGCCTTAGTAACGTAAAAGTGAATTTTTCAATTTTGGTTCACTTCTACTCACGAAATAGTTGACTTTTGTTTTTGTCGATTATGAGCAGATTGTTAATCATTTGTTACAAATAGAACAGAATAAGTAGAAAACTTGTCATAAATACAGTGTTTAATTTTTCATTGCGGTGGTTGAGGACTGGTCTCTTCTTACGCAATTTACGCCATTTTGACAGTGGTCTTCGTAAACAAACAAATATTCGCCATAAGTTTGTCATCAGTTGAAATAACACAAAATTCTCCCATTGCTTACTATTTTAATTTTTACAGCCAAAATCCGTGTTTTTTTGTTCGAGCGCTTGTCAGGGGAGTCTAGAATAGTACGATTATATGTATATAAAAAATCACCACTGTTCTAATTTTGTGTATAGTTTTGCATGGTTATCACCTAATTATCGTTACCTCCATTTAACCATTTGTATATACACTGTACGTTAAAAGTTTCCATAGAAGTAAAATAGATCTAGTTACTACATTGTAACAATCTCCCGTCAGCTTCTGGGGGGCTTCGCCCTCCATACCCCCTACCGGGTCTTCGCCTCTGGACCCTGAGCAGGGGGGCTATCGCCCCCTGCACCCCCAGGCATGCAGGCCTATCCAGACCTTGCTACGCCGCTGCAATTTTTTTATCACAATATTCTCTAATTCTATGAACCCGCCAAAAAGGACGCTACAGATAGCATCGCAAACGTTTAAAGATTGTCCTGGACAATATAATACATAAATGTATCAACAAAAAGTAAAAGTGATTTAGACAATTTAATTCGTGGAACGCTCAATTTTGTAGTCACATGCTTCCTGACAGTGACGACACAATAAGAGACCAACGATTACTAGTATACATTTATACATGTTTCAACCTTTTAAGCTTATTCTGATTTGGGGTAGAGGATTGATTGGCGGTTGGCGCAATGATAGAATGATGAAGATGACCCGGCATATAGTACCACTAACCGTCGATCTCTGGGTCATGAGTTGGAAACCAGTGTGGGACAATTACATATACCATGTAGTTACCAAAGGTCGATGTTTTTACTTCTGATGCTTTTACTTTTCCATCTTATATGCTTTGTGCGCTGCCAATTAATATTTTATAATAAGGATGTTAATTAAATGAAATAACACAACACCCTGACAGTTTCAAGGTACGTGTACATATAACGTGCCGCTGACGACCACCCTTTTTTTTTACTAAACATAAGAATGCAAGTTTAGAGTTATATGAATGTTCTTACAGACTGTAAGTTAGGAACCTATTTATCTATTATGGCCTGGTTGAGAGGGCACTATTTATCTATTATGACCTGGTTGAGAGGGCACTATTTATCTATTATGGCCTGGTTGAGAGGGCACTATTTATCTATTATGGCCTGGTTGAGAGGGCACTATTTATCTATTATGACCTGGTTGAGAGGGCACTATTTATCTATTATGACCTGGTTGAGAGGGCACTATTTATCTATTATGGCCTGGTTGAGAGGGCACTATTTATCTATTATGATTACTAGTAGTATACGCGTATCAACCTTTTAAGCTCATTCTGATTTGGGGTAGAGGATTGATTGGCGGTTGGCGCAATGATAGAATGATGAAGATGACCCGGCATATAGTACCACTAACCGTCGATCTCTGGGTCATGAGTTGGAAACCAGTGTGGGACAATTATATATACCATGTAGTGACCAAAGGTCGATGTTTTTACTTCTGATGCTTTTACTTTTCCATCTTATATGCTTTGTGCCCTGCCAATTAATATTTTATAATAAGGATGTTAATTAAATGAAAAAACAACACCCTGACAGTTTCAAGGTACGTGTACATATAAGGTGCCGCTGACGACCACCTTTTTTTTTTACTAAACATAAGAATGCAAGTTTAGAATTATATGAATTTTCTTACAGACTGTAAGTTAGGAACCTATTTATCCATTATGGCCTGGTTGAGAGGGCTGTATTTATCTATTATGACCTGGCTGAGAGGGCACTATTTATCTATTATGGCCTGGTTGAGAGGCCACTATTTATCTATTATGGCCTGGTTGAGAGGCCACTATTTATCTATTATTACCTGATTGAGAGGGCACTATTTATCTATTATTACCTGGTTGAGAGGGCACTATTTATCTATTATGACCTGGTTGAGAGGGCACTATTTATCTATTATTACCTGGTTGAGAGGGCACTATTTATCTATTATTACCTGGTTGAGAGGGCACTATTTATCTATTATGGCCTGGTTGAGAGGGCACTATTTATCTATTATTACCTGGTTGAGAGGGCACTATTTATCTATTATGGCCTGGTTGAGAGGGCACTATTTATCTATTATTACCTGGTTGAGAGGGCACTATTTATCTATTATTACCTGATTGAGAGGGCAGTGTTTATCTATTATGACCTGGTTGAGAGGGCACTATTGCCTTATATTTATTCATTATTGTCGAGGGATGGAATAGTGCCCGAGCCGAAGGCGAGGGCACTATCCCATCACGAGACAATACTATGAGGCAATAGTACCCTTTCAACCAGGCCATAATGGGTTTAGTACATCACCCTCACACGAGACCCGTTCTAATGTCAACGTATCACAAGCACGTCAAGCGACACTTCGCAATCTTCATTTCCACACCACAATGTTACATTAAAAGTACAACATTAACCAATAAAAATCCAGCATTCTGTCACGTGATGTACTAACGTTAAATATGCTAAATTAAAACCAGCCTTTATCCAACACCCCCAGATCCTGCGCCAGAGCATATTAATCTTTCTCTTACACATATCCATTCAATAAAAGCCTATTCGTCCTTTACCACACTATCATAGTACCGAAGCTTGTTACAGAAAACCAGACTAACCAATCTGTACATCAGCTTCACAGGACCTGTAAAGACAATAGATACACATAGCATGATTTGTGTTTTTCATGGATTGGTCTATATATCACCATACACTCAAACAATAAGTTGATATTAATATATAAATTGGAACCGGAACCATCCGCCATTAATCACACGTGAGAGTCACGGTCATCGTGACCTCCTTTCTCGCTTCTGTCTTTAAGATTTTATGTTTGTGCCAACAGGAAAAGCGAAGCCAGAAAAACTACATTAATGGTCCATAATATATTGATTATGTGAAGATTACATATTTGTCCTTGGAATAAACATCTGGTACAACGACCTTAGCATCTGATTTAACTGATTAAACAAGATTTTATTTTTTTTTTTCATTTTTTTTCTCGTGATTTTGTCGACAGAGATACCTTGTTCAGTTACAGATGCACACGCGGATGGTGAGTATATATAGCAAAGCTGGAATCGACCGTGAAGTGGCGATTGAACACTTTCTGTAGTAAATCGTCATCTTCTACAATGTAAGAAATGTATGAAAGACCTTACACTGAGTACAGCTTTAATCTTCTTGTGGACTCAGAAACCATTCATACAAAATATATTAGTAATTTGTTTCATTCTGTACAGTTTGAACAAATCCGTGTCTTAAACCTTCCTGCGATCCAAAGAATGAATAGACGTGTACGGAACAAATATTTGATCCCGGTATGAATATCTGTTCACAAAAAGTTCCGATATCTAGAGTATACCTATCTATTTCACTTGGCACAATACGGTAGCTCGAGGATGCGAAAAATACATACCAAACTCAAATATACGTGAAGCTAAATAAATATTTTTTAATTTTGAGTTTATTCAAACAAAAAGATCGCTATACTTAAGCTAAGGAACAGTAGGTGTTATGTTAAAACAAAGATGGCTGTACTTAAGGAACAGTAAGTGTTATGTTAAAACAAAGATGGCTGTACTTAAGGAACAGTAAGTGTTATGTTAAAACAAAGATGGCTGTACTTAAGGAACAGTAGGTGTTATGTTAAAACAAAGATGGCTGTACTTAAGGAACAGTAAGTGTTATGTTAAAACAAAGATGGCTGTACTTAAGGAACAGTAAGTGTTATGTTAAAACAAAGATGGCTGTACTTAAGGAACAGTAGGTGTTATGTTAAAACAAAGATGGCTGTACTTAAGCTAAGGAACAGTAAGTGTTATGTTAAAACAAAGATGGCTGTACTTAAGGAACAGTAAGTGTTATGTTAAAACAAAGATGGCTGTACTTAAGGAACAGTAAGTGTTATGTTAAAACAAAGATGGCTGTACTTAAGGAACAGTAGGTGTTATGTTAAAACAAAGATGGCTGTACTTAAGGAACAGTAAGTGTTATGTTAAAACAAAGATGGCTGTACTTAAGGAACAGTAAGTGTTATGTTAAAACAAAGATGGCTGTACTTAAGGAACAGTAAGTGTTATGTTAAAACAAAGATGGCTGTACTTAAGGAACAGTAGGTGTTATGTTAAAACAAAGATGGCTGTACTTAAGCTAAGGAACAGTAAGTGTTATGTTAAAACAAAGATGGCTGTACTTAAGGAACAGTAGGTGTTATGTTAAAACAAAGATGGCTGTACTTAAGGAACAGTAAGTGTTATGTTAAAACAAAGATGGCTGTACTTAAGGAACAGTAAGTGTTATGTTAAAACAAAGATGGCTGTACTTAAGGAACAGTAGGTGTTATGTTAAAACAAAGATGGCTGTACTTAAGGAACAGTAGGTGTTATGTTAAAACAAAGATGGCTGTACTTAAGGAACAGTAAGTGTTATGTTAAAACAAAGATGGCTGTACTTAAGCTAAGGAACAGTAAGTGTTATGTTAAAACAAAGATGGCTGTACTTAAGGAACAGTAAGTGTTATGTTAAAACAAAGATGGCTGTACTTAAGCTAAGGAACAGTAAGTGTTATGTTAAAACAAAGATGGCTGTACTTTAAGGAACAGTAAGTGTTATGTTAAAACAAAGATGGCTGTACTTAAGCTAAGGAACAGTAGGTGTTATGTTAAAACAAAGATGGCTGTACTTAAGGAACAGTAGTGTTATGTTAAAACAAAGATGGCTGTACTTAAGGAACAGTAGTGTTATGTTAAAACAAAGACGGCTATGTACTTAAGGAACAGTAGTGTTTATGTTAAAACAAAGATGGCTGTACTTAAGGAACAGTAGGTGTTATGTTAAAACAAAGATGGCTGTACTTAAGCTAAGGAACAGTAAGTGTTATGTTAAAACAAAGATGGCTGTACTTAAGGAACAGTAAGTGTTATGTTAAAACAAAGATGGCTGTACTTAAGGAACAGTAGGTGTTCTGTTAAAACAAAGATGGCTGTACTTAAGGAACAGTAAGTGTTATGTTAAAACAAAGATGGCTGTACTTAAGGAACAGTAAGTGTTATGTTAAAACAAAGATGGCTGTACTTAAGGAACAGTAAGTGTTATGTTAAAACAAAGATGGCTGTACTTAAGGAACAGTAAGTGTTATGTTAAAACAAAGATGGCTGTACTTAAGGAACAGTAAGTGTTATGTTAAAACAAAGATGGCTGTACTTAAGGAACAGTAGGTGTTATGTTAAAACAAAGATGGCTGTACTTAAGGAACAGTTAAGTGTTATTGTTAAAACAAAGATGGCTGTACTTAAGGAACAGTAAGTGTTATGTTAAAACAAAGATGGCTGTACTTAAGGAACAGTAAGTGTTATGTTAAAACAAAGATGGCTGTACTTAAGGAACAGTAGGTGTTATGTTAAAACAAAGATGGCTGTACTTAAGGAACAGTAGGTGTTATGTTAAAACAAAGATGGCTGTACTTAAGCTAAGGAACAGTAAGTGTTATGTTAAAACAAAGATGGCTGTACTTAAGGAACAGTAAGTGTTATGTTAAAACAAAGATGGCTGTACTTAAGGAACAGTAAGTGTTATGTTAAAACAAAGATGGCTGTACTTAAGGAACAGTAAGTGTTAGTTTTAAAAAAAAGATGGCTGTACTTAAGGAACAGTAAGTGTTATGTTAAACAAAAAATGGCTGTACTTAAGCTAAGGAACAGTAAAGTGTTATGTTAAAACAAAGATGGCTGTACTTAAGGAACAGTAAGTGTTATGTTAAAACAAAGATGGCTGTACTTAAGGAACAGTAAGGTGTTATGTTAAAACAAAGATGGCTTTACTAGCTAAGGAACAGTAAGTGTTATGTTAAAACAAAGATGGCTGTACTTAAGGAACAGTAAGTGTTATGTTAAAACAAAGATGGCTGTACTTAAGGAACAGTAAGTGTTATGTTAAAACAAAGATGGCTGTACTTAAGGAACAGAACAGTAGTGTTATGTTAAAACAAAGATGGCTGTACTTTAAGGAACAGTAGGTGTTATGTTAAAACAAAGATGGCTGTACTTAAGGAACAGTAAGTGTTATGTTAAAACAAAGATGGCTGTTAAAGAACAGTAAGTGTTATGTTAAAACAAAGATGGCTGTACTTAAGGAACAGTAAGTGTTATGTTAAAACAAAGATGGCTGTACTTAAGGAACAGTTGTGTTTATGTTAAAACAAAGATGGCTGTACTTAAGGAACAGTAAGTGTTATGTTAAAACAAAGATGGCTGTACTTAAGGAACAGTAAGTGTTATGTTAAAACAAAGATGGCTGTACTTAAGGAACAGTAGGTGTTATGTTAAAACAAAGATGGCTGTACTTAAGCTAAGGAACAGTAAGTGTTATGTTAAAACAAAGATGGCTGTACTTAAGCTAAGGAACAGTAAGTGTTATGTTAAAACAAAGATGGCTGTACTTAAGGAACAGTAAGTGTTATGTTAAAACAAAGATGGCTGTACTTAAGCTAAGGAACAGTAGGTGTTATGTTAAAACAAAGATGGCTGTACTTAAGCTAAGGAACAGTAAGTGTTATGTTAAAACAAAGATGGCTGTACTTAAGCTAAGGAACAGTAAGTGTTATGTTAAAACAAAGATGGCTGTACTTAAGGAACAGTAAGTGTTATGTTAAAACAAAGATGGCTGTACTTTAAGGAACAGTAGGTGTTATGTTAAAACAAAGATGGCTGTACTTAAGGAACAGTAAGTGTTATGTTAAAACAAAGATGGCTGTACTTAAGCTAAGGAACAGTAAGTGTTATGTTAAAACAAAGATGGCTGTACTTAAGGAACAGTAGGAGTGTTATGTTAAAGATCAGTAGGTGTTATGTTAAAACAAAGATGGCTGTACTTAAGGAACAGTAGGTGTTATGTTAAAACAAAGATGGCTGTACTTAAGGAACAGTAGTGTTATGTTAAAACAAAGATGGCTGTACTTAAGGAACAGTAAGTGTTATGTTAAAACAAAGATGGCTGTACTTAAGGAACAGTAAGTGTTATATGTTAAAACAAAGATGGCTGTACTTAAGCTAAGGAACAGTAAGTGTTATGTTAAAACAAAGATGGCTGTACTTAAGCTAAGGAACAGTAAGTGTTATGTTAAAACAAAGATGGCTGTACTTAAGGAACAGTAAGTGTTATGTTAAAACAAAGATGGCTGTACTTAAGCTAAGGAACAGTAGGTGTTATGTTAAAACAAAGATGGCTGTACTTAAGCTAAGGAACAGTAAGTGTTATGTTAAAACAAAGATGGCTGTACTTAAGTAAGGAACAGTAGTGTTATGTTAAAACAAAGATGGCTGTACTTAAGCTAAGGAACAGTAAGTGTTATGTTAAAACAAAGATGGCTGTACTTAAGGAACAGTAGGTGTTATGTTAAAACAAAGATGGCTGTACTTAAGCTAAGGAACAGTAGGTGTTATGTTAAAACAAAGATGGCTGTACTTAAGCTAAGGAACAGTAGGTGTTATGTTAAAACAAAGATGGCTGTACTTAAGGAACAGTAAGTGTTATGTTAAAACAAAGATGGCTGTACTTAAGCTAAGGAACAGTAGGTGTTATGTTAAAACAAAGATGGCTGTACTTAAGGAACAGTAGGTGTTATGTTAAAACAAAGATGGCTGTACTTAAGGAACAGTAAGTGTTATGTTAAAACAAAGATGGCTGTACTTAAGCTAAACAGTAGGTGTTATGTTAAAACAAAGATGGCTGTACTTAAGGAACAGTAGGTGTTATGTTAAAACAAAGATGGCTGTACTTAAGGAACAGTAGGTGTTATGTTAAAAACAAAGATGGCTGTACTTAAGCTAAGGAACAGTAAGTGTTATGTTAAAACAAAGATGGCTGTACTTAAGGAACAGTAGGTGTTATGTTAAAACAAAGATGGCTGTACTTAAGGAACAGTAAGTGTTATGTTAAAACAAAGATGGCTGTCCTTAATCTAAGGAACAGTAAGTATTATGTTAAAACAAAGATGGCTGTACTTAAGCTAAGGAACAGTAAGTATTATGTATGCTTTGTATATTTATGATTTATTTCATTTGGAGTTTGCAACCTTTACTTTTGAAGTTAATTTTAAGATATTTGAAATATCTTAAAATAAGTCGCCTTGTTTGGAGCAAGTACAGTGTTGGTTACCAATCGGCAGTGAAATAGAAAATGGAAATGAAATTGATATTTTGGATTTACAATTAATGTAATAAATCCATAAAAGCAGTTTTTAGTTGTTGTTTTTTAACCCAAATACGTGTCTATCTGATAAGTTCTTCAACACAGCCACAGCAGCTGGTACTTTATTAGCAGGTACTGTGAATAGACCCAAAGACAAGAAGAACCATTTTAACAACCATCGCTAGGCTAAGATAATTGCCAGAACAATTTCATTGCTGCTACATTCGCAGACAATCAACGCCTCCGGTGTCTGTTTCGGTTATAAAGTGTTTAGCTGGACAACACCAATGATAATATAGAAAGCCAATAACGGCCATTACTGCTCTCGACCTAACTTGATTTGTGATGGACAGCCAATCTTAGCAGGACGCTCTATTACAGATGTACTGTGATGATCATCGAACTGACCTTCGTCTGTCCCTGTATCTCATCGTCTGTCACTCCGAATTTCTTTTATCCCATCTAAGATACAAAAAGCCTTGTTGTGTCTATCCACAAACCGTAAGTGACCTACATGTTGACGAAGGTCAATTATCACTTTTGTCGGGTTTTTGTTTGTTAGGTTATCCATGGGCTTTTTCTGCTTTATGGGTTGTTTTGTTGTTTCTGTTTTTTAAGGGGGGGGGGAGCTTTTATGTGGAGTTTGTTTGTGTGTTTCAATAAGTGTAAGAAAATAATATATGAAATATAATATCTTTACCATAATCATCATGAATCATCCTTACCATCCTTCACTTAACACATTTTCGTGGAAAGAGATATAGAACATGATTATACGCATCACTAACACTAAGTACTGTATAGCATAAAATATTTGTGAATACTATATTTTCGTGACTAGAAATATCCGAGCTTACCCTATAAAACAATGATAACATTCTCATATAAAAATTCTTTTGCTGCTTTATTTTTTTAATTGTGGTTCTATAGCAACCAAAAAACCCAAGAAAAGCTTGATAGTTATTTATATCTATATTAGTAGATTGCAATGGAAAGCGAAATATATCAAACGAAATATACATTGTACGTGGTTCTGAAATTGAATTGTAATAAAAAATTTAAACACAGATTATGTGCAAAGACAATATTTATATGAATGATAAAGATGTGTGAAGATTATTGATGAAAAAACACCGCTTTGATATAAATTTTATGTAAAGTAGGCCTTGACGATCCACGGTAAGTCTGTGTTCAGTTCGACGCCTTGGAGTGCCTTGAGTTACAAAATTAAAGATGCTAGGCAGTGCTGGTCCACTCTGGGTTGATTAGGCTGTATTTAGACCGACGTTGGCAATGCCAGGCAAGAATTTTTTATTGCAATTAAACATTAATCGGTTTTACAGTTTTGATAGCCAATTTAAAGTCATTTTAACCATGTACCTCAGTAGTAGGACTACTTCTTATATATCAGCCGACTCCATCAGGCGGTAGACGTTCCATTCCTTGTCCCGGAACATTCTCGTCGTAATGGAACAGCGGCAGTCAATTCACTATCTGTCAAAGGATGGCTATAGTCAGCAGGATGCACGTTCCGCAGCCTCTGCTAGTCTACCGGCTGCTGTCTTCTGTGCCCTCAAGACTACCCCAAGAACCTGTAATAGTGTTAATACTGAGTGTGATGGTAATCCTCTGCAGGCAGCATGCACAGGCGACAGCCAAGTGCGTCACCATCGCTCATTGGACTTTTTCATGAGGTCTGTATATATACTCAGTATATGCCCTTTCTCCCTCATTGGCCTGCTGTCAAATCGCTCCTCTCAGGGAACAGTCAGTTCGATTACAATGACCTGCCGGGATTCGACAGGTCGCATCACCGCATTATCTCGTAACTTAGTCTGTACTACGCCTGGGGAAACCAATTTTCCCCCTAGATCCACACTCAGGGTAAATGTCTTTTCCTCATCAAGAATGCATTTGGTACCTGTTTGGGTTTTGGTCACCGTCTCACCTGCGTTCACAAATCTGATGACAGATGGTTGCAATTCTAGCTTTGAATCAATAAAATGGTTCTGAAATTGAGTTGTCGTAAAAATGCAGACTAATAGGCATTTTCTACTCTTTTAACTCCATGAACTTTTTGAGTTGTGTTTCTATTTTTCCAGAATGACTAAATTCACCTCCACAACACAACAAAAATTGATTCACTTCTTTCACTTTTGATATAAATGATATAATAAAGATGTGTGAAGATTATTAGTAAAAAAAACCCTTTGATATAAATGTTATGTAAAGGGTACTGACGATCCACGGTAAGGCTGTGTAAAGTTCGACGTCTTGGAGTGCCTGGCGTTGACAGTTCACAATCAGGCTGTATGTAGAACAACATTAAAGATACCGGACAGTGCTGGTCCATTGGGTTGATCAGGCTGTATTTAGACCACGCCCAGGCGGTTTTTAGTATTTAAACAACCGGAAAACAACCGGAAGTGAAGAAGTAGTAAGAAATGTGGGTGTAGTGCTATGTTTCAAAATTCCTGTCCAGGCGGCCGGGGTTCAATTGTCACTGAAGATTTTTTTAATTTTTTTTTTCTAGTTTTTTTTTTTTTTTTTTCTAATTTTAATACACCTAATTTATGTTATATTGCACCAAATATGTATATTTTTCATTTATACTTTATTACAATGAAACATTAATTGGTTTTACAGTTTTGGCGGACTAAATAAGCTCAAAGTTATCAATATTTACATACAAAAACTGCAAAAAATGTTATCTCTAGTCTAATATTTAATTAATTAGGACATAAACAATGAAAATGTGAATTTTCACCCTTTGATCATTGACCTCTGATATTACCGTGAGGCCAGAAAAAAAATCGGATATTCTGAATAGCATCTTACAATATGCAGCAGACCCTAAGGTATCTTCATGCAAAATATTTTGCTGATCACTGAGTGGCCGTAAAACGGCCTAAAGTGATACCCCCCCTCTTTTCTACGCAATACAAATTTCATGTTATAGAGTAAGCGATATTATTCGTTTTCATTTTGTTTCTTTCAACGAGTATACAGACCATGCACACCCTGGTCTTATCGTTGTATGATAGTGCACTATGTATAACACTGAAAATACTACATTATTTCGGTAGCATGGTGGAATATCGGTGTAGCACGTTGTGTGTCAGAGTGTATTTCTTAAGACATTTAACAAAAATAGTTTTAAACAAAAACATTTTATTTAATATATTTTTCGAGTAAAAAATCAAATATCAAAAATACCTCTTTGAGTCCCTACCTCTAGTTTAACTTTTAGGTGTAAAGTATTTGTATACCCCACAGGTGGTAGGCTAGTGTTAAGGACATAACGATTGGCCGAACTTTCAAATCTTTTATTTCTGAGTCACAGGAACTAGCCTACCACCTTTGGTATACCCTAGTAGCATGAAAATCTGTATATGGATTAACGCAGTTGGAACAACTGGGTTCATTCATATATAACAGAATTTAAATATAACATGATCTCTGCCCGCTTTATTACGGAGACAAAGCATAACGCTGTATCGCATGGTTTCAGCATGGTTACAAAATGGTTACCATACATTCTATGGACATAAATATGAGACATACACTCTATCTGTTTATCCATCAAAAGGCCACGAAGCATAATTTTAAGCAACAGTTTTGACAACACACTGGATATTACATATGTAATGCTAAATTGTTCAATCATTATCTTTAGGTGTATATTGGTCTTCCGTGCAGTACGACAAGGAAGGTTTATTATATTACGACTCGGAGTCTGTTATGGATGTTAGGAACGATATCTTCTTCAGAACCATCACGGCTCGATGTCAGCTCAGCTCATTTTCGTCGCAAACAAACGAATGACACATCGACTGGCAATACTTCTCTAAAATGTTCGATAGTTTTCACAATGGATCTAAATCCTGTCGTCGTTTTCGTTCAACGCCTTTTGAAACGTAGGCCTAACAAAGACCCTGTCAAAGTTTGCTTAAACAACTTCCGATTTCGTAGCTGCCACCTCGTGATTCTTCGGTGGATTTTTTAAAGTCTTAATATTGATACTTTCACATATTACTTTAGTTGGACCAGAAGTTTGTTTGGTTTTACTGTTCATCTACATTGGTCGAAAACAAAAAACATGTTGATGAAGTACAGAGTAAAGAGTTATTTTTGTTGTAGTTCCTTTGGCAGTACATGTTGTATCCTGATCTGACGATTCACCGAAAGACAACAATACTTCATGTATCCATATCGCAGAAACTAGGATGCATTTAAATCTTGAATTGCCGATTCTTCTTATGTACTTTTTCAATTGAAAATTTAGCAAATTATCCGGCCAGGCTCTGGTTCAGTTTGGCCAGGATGTTGTCGAAGGAATCACGTCCCATGTAGTCGATTTCATTTTTCTCCCAACAGTGCCTCCTGTTGATGTCTTCGTCGGTACATCCAGTACACTTAAACTCGGACGCCTTCCTCACTTCGCTCTCGATTGCATTAACTTTTGGTTCTTCAATCTAAAAAAAGACAATTTGATTTTAAAAAGAAATACTTCTATCACACTAGTTCTACCCGAACCCTGTTACAAACAGTACTTTATCTGTTTTAGCCATGTGAACTATTCCCATATTTTCTAATTGAAGTAAAAATGTTTATCTCGTGAATATTTGTGCGATTTTCAGGGTAAATCGATCAGAATTGGTTGGCATTTTTTTACACACAGAAGGGGATATTAAGAACCTTCCACTGCTAGAATAAAGGAAGAGTGGTATCTTTCAACATCATGGTAAACATAGACAGTCGTAAAAGATAGGATCGGATCAAAACATTCATCTGTTAATTCTATATCCGGGGAATGTAAAGAGGGAAAGTAAGCGTCAAGGCAGATATTCTCTATTTTAGAGCTCTGGTAGTCCCGTCCACCTACCATTTTGGTACAACATATTCAAGATAATTGGTCCTTACCAGTGCAATTGTCTTCTCTGTAGTTGTTTGGAAGACGGCAGCTTCTTTCTCTGGTTCTACGATTCTTACCGTCTGAAATTAAGTGAGTGTCGTCATACCATTATGCAACCCAGCTCGATCTGAACATACCGGATTCACACCATCGACACACTGTGTGTGTCACTCAAAATAATAATAAATTGATTTTCTTGCTAAGGCATATAAACAAATTAATCTTTCAAGAAGCATTTTTGAAATAATATAATCCCTTGATGGACATTTTTAGTCTAGTTCGTGTGTATTGAATTTTGTATAAAGGGACAATTCAGTCTAGGAGAACATTAAAATTTGTACATATATATATAAAAGAACCAGTTCTAATGGAAATTAGATCAGTCGGTTTTACTGTGATATGCCAGAAAAACCCAGGTTAGTGAATTGCATGTGAAATGTTCAAACTCGCTCGCTTTCCGCCATTACACATTGTGGTCGAACATCTTGTATGCCGAACCCTGTCCCTTGCTCGTAGAGTAATGCTCATTATGTTTAGAACTGCTCAAATCGCTCTAACAGTAGTGTGTTTATCCTATTAGGGGAATTGTCTTGCCTAAAAAATCATTTCATCACCTCTTCAGTGGTTATGTAGTTCATTTGTTTAACGTGGGTGACTTTGGCTCGGATATGGGTACAGCGTACTTACTGTACCTGCTTAATCGTATTGATCAACGATTTATTATTACAGATTGTAGAACAATACATTTATGCCATATTTTGCTTTTTGTTTATGTAAAAGAATTAGCCTGAACCCTTTAAAGATTTGAACATTACGTGCTTGAATGTTTTAGGGAAAGCGCCGTGCAGCGGAAAAAATTTCTAAGACGAAGTACAAAAATGTTACAAATGCGCATTTTTAGAACATTTCACTCTGCGAAAATGGGAGGGGGCAATTGCCTCCCCTGCCCCTCTGCCCCCCCCTGCCCCCTGCCCTCCCTGCCCCCCTGCTGAGTGTCAATCTATTTTGGACATGGATTTTCCACAATACGTCACGTGACATTTTACCTGTAGTGTATATTTAACTCGAGCAAGAGCTGTGCGCGGCCTAGGTCGCGGCAGGCGAAAAGTGACCATTTTTATATAGATGGCATCTTTTCCAATGGGCATGTACCACACAGGTTTGTAAGAATTATACGCAAAGTATTAGAAAAGAAGAAGAAGGAGGAGGAGGAGGAGGAGGAGGAGAAGAAAGAAGAACATTTTTCACAAACTTTGTCCCTATTTATTGACCACAACCGTCCTTTGTTATTTTACAACACTTACCACTATCAGAATTTTAATAGCATGGGTAGTAGATTTAGTTAAAGTTACTCTGTCTGAACATAACGGTATCAATGTGTCAATTACTCACCTTTTTACAGCGTTTTGTTTCTTTTATTTTTGTTTCTGAAAATTATAGAAAAAAATTGTTAATCATGTTTTCAGTTACAAATGATTTCGAAACACTAGTATTTCAGTCTATCAAAAAATGCTTCAATCCACAATGTATAACTTATTTTCATTATTTCAATATTTATGTTGTATAATTACGTATAGGATTTTAAGCGCGATTATAGTTTTTATTTGCAGATAAATAATATACACTAAGACAGTTTTTTTACCTTTCTTCACAAACTTTGCTGGATTGTTATGGTCCATGTACCAATACACAACTCTGGTTACAATTGTCAGGAAAAGCATTGTTACTGGAAACGAAAAATAGCGAGTGAATTACTGCCAGCGGCAACCGGGCTATATCAAATCATTATATGCGGTGATAACAAATATATTCATTAGTCTTTTTGATGTAGTCACCTAAAGCATTTAGTATGAACACAAGAAATGAAAATAACTAGCAGACAAAAAGTTTTAATGTAACAAGTGAATCGTATCCAATAATCTTCTAATTAACAAACAAGACACGCGCATAATTAAGTCTTAATTAACCCTAACGAATGCATAAAATGTATATAAAAAAGGCAAGACAAATAATTACGTTACTCTGAAAATTGTAGCAAATACATACCTGTGCGGATTTGGCAGTCCTAAGATAGGATAATTCGTGTTTGATGAGAGCAGATAGATCGTTCGCAACGTTGGCGGGTTACAACTTTGAGAACAATAGACTTTGACGTCATGAGCACACACACGTGATACATAGGTAACTAACCACGTGACGTTATCCAAGCTGACACGTGACTTAAGTAATTGTCGCCGGCTTCGGAAAGAAGTCATTTAATTAATGAATAACTTATTACTGTTACGTGCGATATTTTCTAGTGGAATTGAATGCATTGTCAGTGAAACATTTGTGTCCATTATGTTGAAATTGTTCGCTTAAGAATAACAAAATATCTAAGCGACTCTGTCAATCTACGCGAGGGGGGATTTACTTTAATTACGCGAAGTTCGCTCGATCGCGAAATCCACCCACGCGTAATATTTTGTAAACTTCATGATAAAAATTAATCATAAAGGCGGGTTAGTAATACCTTCCGATTAATTTTATTTCATAAGCATGCACTTAATTAACGACAGTTAGGAACTAAATTCAACTTTGAAAGAACGATTTATTCATTTAGCGTGCAAGCGTTTCGATTTATAAAACAATTGGTTTGTAGCCTAAACTTTATCTCGGCTGATATACGATGATATCAGGTTAACATCCGAACAAGAATACAATAATAGCAGATTGTAGGAAAACACTTTACAAACAAAAAAACATATATACGGATAGCAGAAAATACATTGTTGGGAAACTGATAAGTATACCTTTCCCGTTAAACGTAAATCTTAAAATTAGAAAACAAAAGACCGGCCACCTATCTTGCGTCGAGTTGTTGACAGGTCGCTGCACGGCAGATATGTATAAAAGCACGGGTGACATTGTTCAGAATAAAGGGACAATTAACATTAATTAATAGTATCCAGAATTGCAAGATATAATGCCATGTATTCAGATTTTACAATCAGTCATGATCACCGTCCGTAAAAATTAAGGGAATCAAGGGACGCAACAAACGGATTTTTATAATTTAAGCGGAATTCACCACCCATGAAAATTTCCACATTTACAGTAACCGATATTTTTTCGCGAGGATGATATTCTCACAATTTTGCGGAATATCGGTAGTCAAAAAAATATAATCCGAGAAATAATTAGCAATGTTTGACATGCGAAAATAACCGCTATACACGGGATCACCTGTTCATAGTTTATTTAAATTTGATAAGCAAAATAATATAAAAGACTTCCTCAAATTCATATTTACCTAGAAAATGGTAAATAGGGACAATGACGTACGGAAGATAAGTCGCAGTACATAACGGACTAGACGGTTTATTTAAACATTGAACCTATATGTTTCTTTTTTGCTATTAACACTTTTTAACTATTTTTGGCATCAAAGATTAAATGTTATGTGTAATAACGTTTGCTATTAGCTGAATGCTTACTTCTTTTTGATACTTTATATACTACAACTACCTATGCTACTAAAATCAATAAGAATATTTGGTTGAATGCGGTTTTTTTTTTTTTTTTTTTTTTTTGTGCGTTTGTTTCAACTAGTGTAAGAAAATAATATATAAAATCCAACATGTTCAACATCAGCTTCCTTATCAAAATGTATCATTCTTCACTAATACACATTTTCGTGAAAAGAGTTACAGAACATGACATCATCATTTCTTGATTATAAACATCACTAACACTATGTACTGTATACTGTATATACTATGTAAAAATTAATTCGCTGGTTTTTTTTAATTGGGGTTCCATAGCAACCACAAAAAAAAAGAAAAATTCTACGCAATGAAAACTTCATGTTATAAAGTAAGTGATATTAATCGTGTTCATTTTGTTTCTTTCGATGAGTATACAGGTCATGTACACCCTGGTCTTATCGTCGTATGATAATGCACTACGCATAAAACTGAAAATACTAAAACAACATTATTTCGGTAGGACCGTGAGATATCGGTGTAGCACGTTGTGTGTCAGAGTGTATTTCTCAACATATTTAAAAAGCATATTTTTAAAACAACGTTTTATTCAATATTTGTTCGAAAAAGTATACACGTTATATCAAAAATACCTCTTTGGGGTCCACATCTCTATTTTAACTTCTAGATGTAAAGTATTTGTATACCCTA
Source organism: Argopecten irradians (assembly GCF_041381155.1). Taxonomy (NCBI): domain Eukaryota; kingdom Metazoa; phylum Mollusca; class Bivalvia; order Pectinida; family Pectinidae; genus Argopecten; species Argopecten irradians. The sequence goes on from NC_091139.1 coordinate 2,633,562, forward strand.
GCTAGTAGCATGAAAAAATGAAGTAGGGAACATTCCAGAAACTGGATACATTCATATAATCACAGAATTTAAAAATATAATATGATCTATCTCCGCTATATTACGGAGACAAAGCATGACGATGTGTTGCATTGTTTGTAGCATGGTTATAAAAAGGTTACTACACATGTAGGCCTAAATGATATAAAAAAAGATACATACACTGTATTCACGCATCATTTAAGAAGTCATAAACTCATTTTTTATACAATGTTAAAATTTTAAATCATTATCTAGATGTAAATTGATCTTTATTGCGACACGATAACGAAACGACAAGGAAGTTTTAATACAGGCCGAGTTCGTTATGGGTTCACTCGAAGTGCACTTCGGAATTTGGTAGGAATGATCTCTTCTTCAGTGCTATCACGGCCCGATGTCTGCTCAGCTCCGCAAAGAATCGTAGGACAACATCTCTGTCACCTGTTGGATTCCGTAGTTTTTTTTCGATGGATCTAAATCCTGTCCTCGTTCTCATTCAACGCCTTTTAAAATGTAACAAAGACTCGGTCAAAGTTTGCTAAAAGAACTTGCGACTTCATAGTTGGCATCTAGTGAAACGGATTCTTACGTGGATTTCCCAAAGTTCTTTTATAATGTTATACTTTCACAAATTACGTTTATCGGACCATAAGCTCATTTGGTTTTACAGTCCATCTACATTGGTTGAAAACAACGTGTTGAGGAAAATGCATAAGTATAGAGTTAATTTTGTTCTCGTTTCTTTGGCAGCAGAGATTGCATCTTGATCCGATGATTTAGCGAAAGTGAACTATGTTTTATATACCCTTATCGCAGAATCTTCATATAGGATGCATTTAAACCTTGAATTGCCGAGTCTTCTTGTGTACTTTTCCAATTAAAATTTTAGCAAATTATCCGGCCAGGCTCTGGTTCAGTTTGGCCAGGATGTTGTCGAAGGAATCACGTCCCATGTAGTCGATTTCATTTTTCTCCCAACAGTGCCTCCTGTTGATGTCTTCGTCGGTACATCCAGCACACTTAAACTCGGGTGCCTTCCTCACTTCGCTCTCGCTTGCATTAACTTTTGGTTCTTCAATCTGAAAGAAAAAAAAACCAATTTGAATTTAAAAAAAAAAAGATAATTTACTTCTTTCACACTAGTTCTACCCGAACCCTGTTACAAACAGTATTTTATCTGTTTTAGCCATGTGAACTATTCACACATTTTCTAATTGAAAAAAACACACCAAACAAACAAACAAACTTGATTATCTCGTGAATATTTGCAAAAAGATTTGTTGGGGTAACTCAGAATTGGTTGGAATTTTTCTACAAACAGAAGGGGATATTAAGAACCTTCCACTGCTAGAATCAAGGAAGAGTGGTATCTTTCAACATCATGGTAAACATAGACAGTCGTAAAAGATAGGATTGGATCAAAACATTCATCCGTTAATTCTATATCCGGAGAATGTAGAGAGGGAAAGTAAGCGTCAAGTCAGATATTCTGTATTTTAGAGCTCTGGTAGTCCCGTCCACCTACCATTTTGGTACAACATATTCAAGATAATCGATCTTTACCAATGTAATTGTCTTCTCTGTAGTTGTTTGGAAGACGGCAGCTTCTTTCTCTGGTTCTACGATTTTCACCGTCTGGAATTCAAACATAAAATTTTAAAGTCAGAAGTGTTATGGCATTAACTACAGTTTCTCTATTGTTATCTGATATGAGGGAGTATATGTGGCATTCCGTGTAGAGAGGGATTATTCTCGTCTTTTTGTGTTTGAATGGGGAAACACACAGGATGAATACCTAAGCATTTCTGTAGTGTTGCTTTGTTTTGATTGTTCCTGCCACCAACTCTTTGGGCTATCCCCCTTGCTGAAGCATTGAGGGTGTATTGTGATATTATATGTTGTAAGTAATTGTATTTCTGGTACATTATGTATAACTCAAAGAAAGTGAACAAGTATATGCGCAATTCGCAAATGTATGAATTTTCTCATATAACTTTAAACCATGTAAGGACCCATCTATGAACAGCACATTTTCCTTATACATAACCCCAGTTATTACCTTTGTTTACTAAACTAATCTAAATGTTACAAAGTTTGTGTCATTCGGTCGGTGAGGCCAAAACACATAATATGTCTGTTTAGGGTTACCCGACCGACCCTAATATTTTACCCCTGACCCTATTTTTTTCCACTTTTCTACGAAAACAAAATTAAAGTCAGGATTTCGATCTCAGACTCCGGTTCTGGCCATTATTTCAGTGTGGAAGACACTAAAAAAATCCTCACGACCAACCGACCCTATTTTTTGCCAATGTAAACCTTAACAGACAATTGTTTTGTTGGTCTGAGGTAATTCAAGTAGTGTTTCAACCAGCAAACCCTCCAACAGATCATTGCAGTAGACCAAGACATGTTCATAATTGTAAAATAAATTTTACCTATATTATATAATAGATGGTATCGTCAGAATTTGACGATGTTTTCTCGGATTTCTCCAGTTGTGTACAAGTGTAAGCATTGAATGATAATTTAAATGAAAGATGTACATTTCTAAAATACGGTTGTGCATAATTTGTAACGTTAGTTGGAATAAATGTGTTTTTCAATCGCTTAAAGTGAGGTGGACTGCAAATACCCCTGGGTATGAATGTTATTTTTATTTTGACAAGCAACATTTTACCTGTACCGGTAGTGTATTTTTAGCTCGAGCAAGATCTACGTCGTGCCAGGCGGAGAGTGACCATACCTCTTTTCCCTAACTTTAGAGGGCATATTTTCTAATGGGCATGTACCACACAGGTTTGTAAGAATTATACGCAGAGTATATGAGAAGTATAAGAGAAGGAAGGAGGGGGAGGATTTTTCACAAACTTTGTCCCTATTTATTGACCACAACCGTCCTTTGTTATTTTACCACATAAGGAAAGTATTGAAGTCAACGTAATGACTATCGGACACTTAATCGAATCATAATGCTTACCATTAGACTGTTTTATCAGTATGGGTAGTAGTTTTAGTTTGAACATAACAGTATCAATTACTCACCTTTTTGCAGCGTTTTGTTTCTTTTATTTTTGTTTCTGAAGATTATAGAAAAAAGTGTTATGACATTTTCACTTACAAATGACTTCGAAACAGTGTTTCAGTTTATCAGAAAAAAGCTTCAATCCACAATTTATAAGTAATATTGTCATTACTTCAATTTTTATCTTGTATACCCTAAGTCACCTTTGATTTGCAGGTAAATATTATAAGACTCTTTCATATGTGGATATGAAGGATAGGGATATTCTACCCGAGGGTTTTGCAACATTTTGTGATCCTGAGGGTAGAATATCCCTATCCTTCAAATCCACTTATGAAAGAGTACTTTCTTTCATACTTCGACGTTTTATTGCAATTTTACAACTAAAATATCCCACCATTTTGAAATAAATTCGAAGAAATCAACGACTGGAAGTCAATTTTCCATTCATTAAAAATTACGTGATATTTTCAACATTAATGCCTTTGTTTGCATCTTTTGTAGTAAAATCAGTCAATTTTGTGGAAAAAATAATAAAATTTTACCGAGGAAATAGAGATTTTGTTGACGCCTTGACGTCACGAGGCTTTATTGCATGGGTAGCCATGCAATACAGCCTCAGGCGACATGAGTGTATTGCCATAGACCAGCAAGTATTACACGTGTAGGTATGAAAGAAACATTAAGACAGTTTACCCTTCTTCACAAACTTTGCTGGGTTGTTGTGGTCCATGTACCAATACACAACTCTGGTTACAATTGTCAGGAAAAGCATTGTAACTGGAACGAAAAATAGCGAGTGAATTGCGGCCAGCGGAAAACGGGCGATATCAATTCATTATATGCGTTGAAAAAAAAATACATTCTTTAGTCTTTGTGATGTAGTCACCTAAAGCATTTAGTATGAACACAAGAAATGAAAATTACTAGCAGACAAAAAGTTTTAATATAACAAGTGAAGCGTATCCAATAGTCTTCTAATCTACAAACAAGACACGCGCATAATTTAGTCTTAATTAACTCTAACGAAAACCTAAAATACATAGAATGGCAAGACAAATATATACGTAAAATCGTTTTTATTCGATGTCTTAATCAAACAAGACACCCAAAGCATTTTGTCAGAACACAAGAAAATAATGATTACCAGCAGACAAAAAGTTACTTACGTATTCTAATGTAACAAGTGTGTATATATATGCAAAATTTCTTTTCAATGAACAAACAAAACACGCGCATGACTAAGTCCTAATAAAAAAACCTAATAAGACATAAAATGCGCATAAGAAGACAAGACTAACATATAAGTTACTCTGAAAAATGTAGCAAATACATACCTTTGTGGATTTGCAGTTCTAAGATAGGAAAATTCGTGTTTATGAGCACAGATAGATCGTTCGCAACGTTGGCGGGTTACAACTTTGAGAACAATGGATTTTGACGTCATAAACACACACACGTGATACATAAGTAACTAATCACGTGACGTTATCGAAATTGACACGTGTTTGAAGTAATTGTCACCGGCTTCGGGACATCATATCCGTTTAATTTACAACTTATAATTACTGTTAACTCTGATATTTTCGAGTGGAATTATTCAATCAAATGAAAGATGAATGCGTATCAGTGAAGTATTAATATATATATATAGATCTTTACATTATATTTTAGCTATTGTGTCTATAATTAAATACACATATAGAGTCTAGTCGATAACTTTCGTGAGAATATTCTCACAATTTTGCAGTATATCGGTTTACACGGAAGTCTCAAAAAAGTAATCAGCGAAATAATAAATAATGTTTTACAAGTGAAAATAACCGATATACATGGCATTTCATGTTCATAGAACAGTATACATTAAAATTCCATGAAAAGAAATGAATGACTTGTTTACTTAGAAAGGGGTAAAATTGTCGGTTCCTTAGGATGCTATTCGGACAACGACGCACGGGAGATAACTTGCAGAACTTACATGACGGTTCATATAGTCAACTTAAAAAAATATATAAAGAAGAAACCTATCTTTCTATAAAGGATTTTGATTTAGAAAATGGTTTGCAAAGCTGCGAATTAGCAACCACAGTTTAGAAATCGAGGCGGTTCAAGTAAAAGATTCCCCGTCCTCCATGCAAATTTTCGACATTGAAGATGAAACCCACTTCACTTAACTCGTTCGTTAACTACTGTGAGAACATCTTTCTTTTAATAAAGACACAAAGATTTAATTATCTATCATTTAACAGATTTTGAAAATTTGATACGACTCATGTCCTCTAATGGTCTAAAACTTCTACAGGATTTATGAACTTAAGTTTATGAATTAACCAGACCTGGAAATTTTATATTGCTTTCAGACGAGCCTTGACAATTACTTTAGAATAGGCCTTAATTGTAATACAATCGGTATACAAACATTAATGAAATATGCATAACTAAATTCAAAGGGAAACCAACAGATGAAATGTAATTTATTGTCGTTAGAATAAGAAAAATTCCTTCAGTACTTTAAAGTTAAGAAATAGAGGTACTCAACTATCAAAATTGAAACTGGCGGTCCGTTGGCCACCGTGTTGGTACGATCAGTTCCAAAATGTAATATGCACAATGTAGTAGTACAACTAGGGTTCAAGGCATGCAATCTAAAACTGCAATCTGAGAAGACGGACGGCGGACCACCGGCGAAAAGTGATTAGGTTAGCTCACATTCTGAAGGTGGTGAACTATTAAGGAGTCCTATTGGGGTTGTGTATCTCAATCGTACTCACTGGTAATATGGATGGGCGGTCAATGTGTCCCGATATCATATGACCATGACTAGTAAAATACCACAGGGACTTGGCACTAATCGGTGTCAAATACATCGATCAATTATGGACTTTAGCTGAGGTTCATATGGTGTTATATCACCCGATTTTCAAATTATAAATTCTACAAGTGCGATTTAAAAACATCTGGACCGAAACAAAAGTCCTTTATTTTTGTTTGAGATATGACGTTTCTTTAACAAATGTCAAAACAATCTCATGTGCATATTATTTACAAGACAAGAGGCCAATGGGACTTAACGGTCATTTGACTTTTGATACAATACAACATAGTCATTTAAAGATTTTAACCATTTTGACCCATGTGACCTTGAATGAAGTTCAAGGTCATTCATATGAACAAACTTGGTAGCCCTTCATCCCAGCATGCTACAGGCCAAATATCAATGCCCTTGACCGTTCGGTTCTTGAGAAGAAGTCGTATAAAAGATTTTAGCTTTTTTGACCCCTGTGACCTTCAATGAAGATCAAGGTCATTCCTTTGAACAAAATCGATAGTCCTTCATCCCAGCATGTCAAGGGCCCAATATCAGGTCCCTAGGCCTCTTAGTTTTTCACAAGAAGTTGTTTAAAGGATTTTAGCCTATTCGACCCGTGACCTTGAATGAAGGTCAAGGTCATTCATTTGAACAAACTTGGTAGCCTTTCATCCCAGCATGCTACAGGCCAAATATCAGTACCCTGGGCATTCTGGTTCTTGAGAAGTCATTTAAAGATTTTAGCCTTTTTGACCGCTGTGACCTTGAATGAAGTTAAGGTCATTCATTTGAACAAACTTGATAGCCCTTTATCCCAGCATGCTACAGGTCAAATATCAGTACCCTGGGCCTAATGGTTATTGAGAAGAAGTCCTTTGAATGAAAAGTTTACGCACGGTGGATGGCGCATGGCGGACGGCGCACAACGACGGACGGTGCATGATGACAGGGTCAGATGACCTAAAAGGCATTGGACAAAGAACGCCACCTGGTAGAATGCAGCATTTGGGCAATGAAGTTTGGAAAGGAATATTGACTCTGTGTTTCTTAAATTGGAAACACCGACTCGGTGTTTCTTAAAATGGAAACACCCAGTAAATATGCTATATATTGAAAGACACGTGACCATGTATTAACCAATTTAAATGGTTGAAATCAGAGCATATCTAATTTATATAATTTGACCATTGGTGGGCAATTCATGCCAAGTCCCTGTGAAATGACAACCTATAAAGAAAATGAAAACACAAGTAAATCAGTATTCAGGTAATATTTATTTATGAGCATCGGTACATGTTCTGAAAATAATAAAAAATATATAGCTCAACAAATGCTTGCACATAGAACAATTGGTATGTAAATCATATTTGCCAAATTATAATTCACTAGTCCACAGATATAAAACAGGCATGCAGTCGTATGTCACACTGCCTGGGTCTGGGGTAATACCATAATTATCAAGTCATTTACATTTATCACTTTTATTCACAAAAGCAGGTACATCTATGTATTTTTATTTATGTATATTTATAACATGCACAATTTGTTTTCCATCAGCACAATTATAAATAGAATCAGATGTCTCTTGAATGAGACAAATAGGCTCTTTCAGTACAAAAGAATACAATTAATTTCCAATAGAAAGTACTTTTGAAATTCCATCATTTAAGTAATTTTTCAGAATATTTCCCAATACTCTTAGTATGGCAAAGAACCAAACCAATATTGAGAAGTAATAATATGTTAGGTGAAAAGTTTCAAGATTGTGTCAAATCCAATTGCTTTTGTACTAAGGAAAATTTACATTAGAAATCAATGTCAAAAAGCTTAAAATGTTTGTAGTTTTTCTTTCTAGTAGACTTTAAAATGAGACAACTCTACCTCAAATATTGCATACCCAGATACTGCATTCTGTGAGCAGATTGGTATAAAAGGTAATGTTACATACAGTGTTTTTTGTGTGTCTATGTAAATTTGGTAACGGCCTAATACATTTACTATCACTAATCATACACTACCGAGTTTCTGTCCTGTTATATATGATAGCACTAACTACTATAATAATTCTACTCCCTGGTTTTATATAAAACTAAATCATGGTTAAAATACATATAGGACCCCATCCTCGTTAGATACAAATTTTATTGTTAAAGATTACAATAAACACTTAATGTCACACATACACACTCACCAACACATAACCAACATATTTGTGACTAAATCTCTAGCAAAACATTTTGGCCGTTTGGAAAACAAAAGCATTTAACATATGCAAACTTATGTAATGAACATTCGCTATGTGCAAGACCATATCTTCCATTTGAGGTACAAATTTTCAATTAACTATGTGTTATCCTTTGTATTAGATAATGAAAAAGTTACTGATAAACTTATGTTATAAATCACAAATAGAAATTTGGAAATCAAATTATATGATTAATGTCCATTAGTATTTTTCTAATGTCATCATTATTAGAATCTTTATTTATTCACATGTTGACATGACCTTCATGCTGCAGGAATTGGTAAACAGATACCATGGCACACATGAACACAGTGGTTACCATGGCAACAGAATCATGTGTAGTAGGTGAACTGTGAACATGAACACAGTAGTTACCATGGCAACAGAATCATGTGTATTAGGTAACAGTGAACACAGTAGTTACCATGGAAACATAATCATATATACTACGTAAGTTTGGTTTGGTTTGATAGGTGAACAGTAGTTACCATGGCAACAGTATGTGTAAGGTGTAGTTACCAAACATAATCTATATACTACGTAAGTAAATGTGAACACAAGTAGTTACCATGGCAACATAATCATGTGTAGTGGGTATATACCAATAAAGAAAATCATAACAACTCATCACCGAGGATCAAGCTTAATCAACCGAATGGTATAGAGCATTATAATTAATATAAAAAAACAACAATGTAGTATCTTATGTTAAAATTGAGTTTTTACAGAAAAGCTGGTTGTATTTTTCCTTTAAAACCTTAATATAACCTTGAATTCTTTCCAATGTTTTCTATTAGATTCCATCTGTTGAACATGTACCGGCATTGCAGGAAATAAGAGCCTCATTTTTTGGTATTTTAGGTTACATGCAAGGACATGATATAATACTGCAACGCTACAGGTAGCTATAACAACAGAAACTGGCACTGGTGTATAAAGATCTGGTTTTATAGTGTATTTAAGGTAAGCAAACCGTTACTCATCAAGGCTTGAGGTTATAATGAACATAATCATGATATCAGCAGTACAGGGGCAAAATCAGCACCAAAGTCAACAACAAAATCAGGGATCACAACACCATCGTGTGGTACAAACACAGTCTGTAACATCTTTTTGATTATAAGCCAGTACCACAGTTACATCATTTGTATGTAATTTATTTAACCATTAAACACATGTCTTTTAATGTTAATTAATCACCTTATCTATAATAGTAATGTTAGTACAAATGATGGATTAGCTACTATATCTTTGCGATGAATATGACTATGAAATACCTACTAGACTGAAAGCAAACCTAAAACCATCTACGATATCTTAATCACTAACATTATAATCTAAATTAACATTTCTCCAATCTCTAAAACTTATAGCTAGAGAGTCATTTCAGATATAATAATGATGTAAAGAGAGCATATACTAGTCTAATAATAAATAACTAGGTTACCATAATTAGGTACATGTAACCCTTAAATAAGAACAAAGCCAGCTGTGTCCCAAAGTAGCTGACTTGATCTATCAGGGTTAGTTCCCTTTGTTCCACTCATGTCAATAGTGATAGAGTCAAACAAAGGGAAGTAACTCTGATATGATGAGAACAAACAAAATGGTTTCAAGAAACTTCAGCACAGAATTTTTCCTGTGTTTCAAGACTTGACAAAATTAATGTCTTAAATTCTAAAAGTCCAAAACATATTTTAGTAAAAAAAAAACACAAGTCATGCTGTATCTATAAATATGTACATAAAATCAATTAAGTAATTTGTCTGAAAAAGCAATTAAAAACTGGCAGGTTTGAATCTATTGCACAAGTGTTTAATTATTCATCCTAGCTAATTAACAAACAACATTCCCAAACACTTTTTTAAACAACCATATTGCACACTAACTACAAACTAAACCACACTTGATCCTTTACAATCTAATTCATAGTGGGTATGCAAAACATCCGGGAGAGGGCTAATGTAGGCATAGCCTGCTGCCCAATCCCAATTGTAATATTACAATAAAATATTCTGAAATGAAATACTGGGTATGTACCAAGCATTTGTAAAGTCTTTCAAACTGTAATGCTCTATATATAAACAGAGCAGTGTTCATGAAAGTTTTACATATTTTGGATTGCCAGGCATGTAATCTCAAAACATACCATTATAGTCTTTACAGTCTGAGATTAAACATTTATATATTTCTAATGAAATTGGTGAACATTAAATTCATCTTTTACTTAGAATAACAATTGATGTGTTGAACATCGAGCTTAAAACTGAAATAAACTAATCATAAATCATTTTACTCTTCCTGATTAATGTATCCACTAAAATCAAAGTTTATTTCATAACTGATCTAAAGAAGAATTTAATTCGAAAGACAAAACTAATCTCTCCCAGCATACTTTAAAACATGCACCAAATATTTCTCAACATAACCTCTTCTTACCACTTGAATCATCTACTCAATTCTACAATCCTTGTCTCTTGTTTTGCATAGTTTACAGCATCAGGCGTCAATATTAAAATAAATACACATTCATTACCAACTCAACAAATCGATGTAAGTACTTGTACATAATATGTACATCCTTTCGTTCTAAACTTCTTTTCTATACATTTCTCCAATAATTTTAACTGTTATAAAAGCTGGACATTTTGTTTTGCATTGTCGGAGACCCACACATCGGTCTGAGAAGTACACAGGGACCTGGCACAAATTTCTGGCCAACAGTATATGTATCTATATTTTATAATATCATATGCTGTTGACTAAAAATTCCTGCCAGGTCCCTGTGGATAAGTGTAGCAGAGCTAAGTGCAATCAACCATGGGTCTCCGACGATGTTTGTATTAGGTTATGTAACAGACATTGACCTTAAGATTTGAATTAAAAAACACTGCATTTTCAGCCTTTTTTCTTCTTCACGAAAATATTAAAAGCAAAATCATTCTTAACATGCAGCTTAGGACTGTAATACTTTAATGCATTATCTAATGCATTCATGCATGTATCAACTAAATGTGTTCAGAAACAGATATAAGGTGTTAAAATAGATTGACATTAAACATAAGGACAATATAATTTTGCTATCAATTTTGATTAAATTAAAACAAGGAGGATATTTCTGACATCGGAATGTAAAATATCTATTAAGTAAACTTCTATATAGACAATGTACATCATTAGTATAAAGTACAAACCTGTACAATAGAAATACAATACGTTCCAATGTATAGCCATCTAATCTTGGAGACTGAATGAATGTATGTTCATGTTAGCAATAATCAACTGATTTCATAAGATAGAAATACGAAAAAAAATCTTACATTCACATCTCTTTCTTTTCAACAATTAAATAATGAAGAATAAATAGATTTATGAAATATTATTCTGGATACATCAGACAATCAAATTAATACAACATTATGATTAAACTAATGCATAAGTAATTATTAGATAACCAAGATATTTGATTATGTAATTGTAATTTAAAACACAACCTTTTCTAAATAGTTTACAAGATCACAAAATGCAAGAAAATAATAGTCACAAAAGTTGCTGAATCACTTTCACTTTCTGTATATATAATATTAATGTTATTTTACATAATCATAATGGCATGGAAGAGCTCATCAGCAATAGAGTTACATAATTGCCTTCTTAAAGCAGAATTTAACCAAAAATGAAATTACTTTAACTAATTAATTAAACCACATTTTCTACCTAGTACTTAATTTCAGCAAATTTATTCTTTTATTACATATGAAGTTTTTATCTAAACATTTAATAATAGTAATTTTATTACTGAATATTTACTATCACTTTCCATATGAATTACACTTCCTTGCATAATGCCTCACCATTCGTAATTTAATATATTACAATACATTGAACTTAAGACGGTTAGCACCTGCACCTTGTTAATAACATATATAACACAATCATCATACATATATATACACATCCAAGCATCTTATATAATGTACATTGTATACAACTTATATATAATACTTGTAATGTCATTTCTGTTGCTGCTTATAAATAACTCGGTGGGCGTAATAATAGTAACCCTGAACGTTGTTTTCACCCTTGTTATCCAATTAGTTGACATTTAATACATAGGTTTTTTTATATAAATAATTATATAATATTAATATCAATAATAATTGAGAGTTGAAACTGTAAATTCTACACTTTCTTTTAAACCATAGTGCTGTATAAGTTGGAAAAATGTGAACACCTTATTTCATACACCTTTATTCCGTCTTTGCATGCTACGGAGTTATCTCCCTTGTACATATATGCAGTGATTGTGACGCCATTACCTTGTGAACAAAAATATGACGTCACAATCAATATCTACACAGAAGGGCAGATAACTCTGTAACATGCAAGTAATGAATAAATCACAGGCACTGTCTAATGTGCTTTATTTTCTGTAGGAATGGATATATTATTCTTTCAATTGCTTTCCATGAACTCTTGAATAAATTGCCTAAATTAATTTTAAATGAGAAATTTATGAAATTTTTAATCTGACAAAATTGATCAATTATTCAAAATTACATATATTCAAAATTGATCAATTATTCAAAATTACATATATTCTTTGGTAGAATATATTTACACACTATTTTTTCAGGTTTTTTTTCCACATCTTATTCAAGGGGAAAAGGGTAGTTTATTTAAAATTTCTGCCTGATAAAACACAGTGGACACATGCAACATTACACAGTGTGTTTCTGGCTAAGTATATAATAGCTTATTATATGGAAGGAAGCTGTCCCATAAATACATAACAATCTAATTTGTAGAACAGCTGAATATATACAGGAAGGCAGTCCTTTAAATACATTACAATAATTAATACAGGTATTTACAACTTCCAAGGCGTTCAAATTATTTACTCAGAGTTACAGGATATGTGAAGGAAATGTTTAAATGTGCCAAAATAGACTTCTCGTAGCCTCCTAAATTGCTGTGTCCATGACTATTTAAGGATGCAAACCAGCCAGCATGGATGTACATGTGTACAGTATGGAAGGATATCCTCGGACATTTCAGTACAATGACATAGATAGGACAATTCCCACCTGAGGGGGAAACAGACATTTGAGGATTTGCCATATACAAGATAAAGCTGAGTGGCATTGATCAACAACTGGTCGGCAGTGATGTAGAAATATCTATTAGTAATTAATCGTAATCATAATTATTAAATCATCAGTTTATACAAAGTATTTCAAACATTTCTCATCAAGAAATATATCTTAATAAAAAAATCTATTTATGCTGGAATAAACTGAAATTTAAGACAAAGGTTTTGTAGTGCAAAATCCTAACATGTAAAATAATTACAGTCTGAATTTTAAAGATTTTGTAAAAATAATTAATTGTGCAGTAGTATTTATAAAATGACGGATGAATCATAATGAATTGATGCTTTTTAAAAATGTGGTAGTTTTAATACATTGACTGCACAGACTTTTGAAGTCATGATTAAAAGAAATAAAATAATAATTGAAAGTTACTCAACCTTATCAGCAGTACAAATTAGTCATTAGGAATCAATATCGGTGCAAAATGAGTATTCTTTGAATCAAACTTAATGCGCAAGTTAAAATCAAACAATGGTTTGACTGTTCAACAAACAATCCTTAAAGAAAGCAAACAGACTTTGCAGTTACAAATATCTCATTAAGAAATGTTTTTTTATCTGTTTTCAGAATGAGACACATGGGACAACCATACAAACACACAACTGCTTGGAGACAATCATATTTAGTGTAAATGTACTTGTACGGCTATTATTTGTTGACAACATTATACCTTGTATCGGTATTACTACATGACACAGGGCTTTCTTTTTTATTTCGTAAAACTTCATCTAATCAGCTATTATAAATATCGGTTTAACTGATTCACCCCAGAAGACACATTTAGACTCTCCTAAATCAAAGACTAGACCAGTCCATTATGAAAGTTCAGGGGTGAACAAGTCAAAGAACTGAATTTAGATAAAGTTACAGCTTCATACATTGTTGTATGTTAAACTTATTTTAGCTCAAGTCTATAAATCTAAAGAGTGAATTATGTAACATTCTTATCCAAACACAGTACACTCATGTAAAACAAGAAAATGACAAAAAATTTCGGAAAAACATCAGTTTAAAGAATTATACTTATACTTGAACACCCTAACCTTGTTCAAAAATGTTAAATACTGGTAATATTGAACTGAGATTTGAGGAAACTCAGGACTTGTAAGCTTTTTGTATTTCCCCCAAATAACCCTGTGTCAAGGCTGGACCGATTTAAAGCAGTTACTGTAAATGTGTGTCTAAAGCAGGTAAAAAAACTGGTCTAACAACACTCAGATCACAGATGCGTAGGTTGACTCGGGTCGTCTACATCAAGACGTGGAGCCGTTTGGAGTACTGCTTCTCACATAGCTCTCTATAAACTTGGCAATGTAGTCATATCCAGCTTCCCGAGCCAGCTCCACAGCACTTTTACCTTCCTGGAACAAAAACAAAATTAAGTAAAGAGTGTGTGCTACCTTGTGGTGATGGTCTGAATATTTATCAAGGGTGTATGCGACCTTGTGGTGATGGTCTTAATACTTATTGAGGGGGTTATGTTACCTTGTGGTGATGGTCTGAATATTTAAGGATATACAGTGGAACTTCCTCAAACTTCTACACCTGTCATTATATGACATGGTCATTTTCTAAAACAATACATGACTTTGGCTGCTTCATACAGAGAATTTACGTTATCCGACAACTAAATAAATAACTGATGTGAGGCTCTCAAAATTGAATACGAAACTTTCTCTTTACTAGCTCTGCTTGTTTTCCTACAGTAAACAAACAGCGTGCACATGGTAGACCTTCATTAAATATTGAAACAATAGATATGATTGAATAATTACACCACCATCTCTGGTATAATTACCGTTAATATACATATAGCCTTCACACCTGTATACATGCCGCAGGACAACTATGGACACAGGTACGTGTGTATTTCGCGGTAGGTTGATCAGACCTCAATGCAAGCAATCGGTGTAGCTCAGGAAAGGCCGGTTTCCAGAAGTGTATTTTAGTTACATTTGACTATTCAAATCTCACAATCGGTCCGGTATTTGGAAATTGGGAGGGATCGGTTTTGGGAAGTTTTATTTACTATTGATAAAGAGGAATTCATTCCGTACAAGACATCCTTGATCGGTTTCTAGAGGTGATCGGTTTTGAGAAGGTTCGGTTTCGGGAAGTTACACTGTATATGTTAAGGGTATATGCTACCTTGTGGTGATGGTCTGAATATTTAAGGATACAAGATTGATAAAATGCAAAAATCCATATAATGTAGTTAGTAGTTATTGCTAATTATTAAATACATTAGAATATTTTTTTAAACCATGCTTACCTTATTTTTGATTAGCGTATCTACACCATATGAGAGAAGAAGTTTGATAACCTTCATATGACCGAACAAGGCAGCAGCATGTAGAGGGGTCTCCCCATTCTGTAGTAAAAATAAATATCAGGATAGTCAAAACTCAATGAAACAGCATACTTACAGTATTCACCTGAGCTAGTGCCCTGTCCCAAAATTTTGATATATGATACTAAAGTCTAGAGTACATTGGAATTAACTTTCTTCAGAAACTGAATCTGCTAGAGAAGTCCTGTTTTCAGATTACAGTAATACAAGAGGCCCAGAGGGCCTGTATCGCTAACCTGGTTTGTAATGCCTAGGAATGTTCTGAATACAGGTTCATTGTTTCTTTTCTGAAGGAATTTGAATATTTACCTCTAATTCCCCTATTGGGCCCCACTCTTTCTGCTCCAAGGGGTCAAAGCCAAAATTTATACAAATTCTGTTAACCCCAAGGATGTTTCTGGGCCAAATTTGGTTACAATCCATGCAGAACTCTAGGACAAGTAGCGATTAATAGTATTTACCTCTATTTCCCCTATTTGGCCCCGCCCCTCCTGCCCCCAGGGGGTCAGAGCCAAAATTTATACAAGTTCTGTTCCCCTTCCCCCAAGGATGTTTCTGGCCAAATTTGGTTACAATCCATGCAGAACTCTAGGACAAGTAGCGATTTATAGGATTTACCTCTATTTCCCCTATTGGGCCCCGCCCCTCCTGCCCCCATGGGGTCAGAGCCAAAATTTATACAAGTTCTGTTCCCCTTCCACCAAGGATGTTTCTGGCCAAATTTGGTTACAATCCATGCAGAACTATAGGACAAGTAGCGATTAATAGGATTTACCTCTATTTCCCCTATTGGGCCCCACCCCTCCTGCCCCCGTGGGGTCAGAGCCAAAATTTATACAAGTTCTGTTCCTCTTCCCCCTAGGATGTTTCTGGCCAAATTTGATTACAATCCATGCAGAACTCTAGGACAAGTAGCGATTTATAGGATTTACCTCTATTTCCCCTATTGGGCCCCGCCCCTCCTTCCCCCGTAGGGTCAGAGCCAAAATTTATACAAGTTCTGTTCCCTTTCTGCCAAGGATGTTTCTGGCCAAATTTGGTTACAATCCATGCAGAACTCTAGGACAAGTAGCGATTTATAGGATTTACCTCTATTTCCCCTATTGGGCCCCGCCCCTCCTGCCCCTGTGGGGTCAGAGCCAAAATTTATACAAGTTCTGTTCCCCTTCCCCCAAGGATGTTTCTGGCCAAATTTGATTACAATCCATGCAGAACTCTAGGACAAGTAGCGATTTATAGGATTTACCTCTATTTCCCCTATTGGGCCCCGCCCCTCCTGCCCCCGTAGGGTCAGAGCCAAAATTTATACAAGTTCTGTTCCCTTTCCGCCAAGGATGTTTCTGGCCAAATTTGGTTACAATCCATGCAGAACTCTAGGACAAGTAGCGATTTATAGGATTTACCTCTATTTCCCCTATTGGGCCCCGCCCCTCCTGCCCCCGTGGGGTCAGAGCCAAAATTTATACAAGTTCTGTTCCCCTTCCCCCAAGGATGTTTGTGGCCAAATTTGGTTACAATCCATGCAGAACTCTAGGACAAGTAGCGATTTATAGGATTTACCTCTATTTCCCCTATTGGGCCCCGCCTCTCCTGCCCCCAGGGGGTCAGAGCCAAAATTTATACAAGTTCTGTTCCCCTTCCACCAAGGATGTTTGTGGCCAAATTTGGTTACAATCCATGCAGAACTCTAGGACAAGTAGCGATTTATAGGATTTACCTCTATTTCCCCTATTGGGCCCCACCCCTCCTGCCCCCGTGGGGTCAGAGCCAAAATTTATACAAGTTCTGTTCCCCTTCCCCCAAGGATGTTTCTGGCCAAATTTGATTACAATCCATGCAGAACTCTAGGACAAGTAGCGTTTTATAGGATTTACCTTTATTTTCCCTATTTGGCTCCGCCCCTCCTGCCCCCGGGGGGTCAGAGCCAAAATTTATACAAATTCTGTTCCCCTTCCCCCAAGGATGTTTCTGGCCAAATTTGGTTACAATCCATGCAGAACTCTAGGACAAGTAGCGATTTATAGGATTTACCTCTATTTCCCCTATTGGGCCCCGCCCCTCCTGCCCCCGTGGGGTCAGAGCCAAAATTTATACAAGTTCTGTTCCCCTTCCACCAAGGATGTTTCTGGCCAAATTTGGTTACAATCCATGCAGAACTCTAGGACAAGTAGCGATTAATAGGATTTACCTCTATTTCCCCTATTGGGCCCCGCCCCTCCTGCCCCCGTGGGGTCAGAGCCAAAATTTATACAAGTTCTGTTCCCCTTCCGCCAAGGATGTTTCTGGCCAAATTTGGTTACAATCCATGCAGAACTCTAGGACAAGTAGCGATTTATAGGATTTACCTCTATTTCCCCTATTGGGCCCCGCCTCTCCTGCCCCCAGGGGGTCAGAGCCAAAATTTATACAAGTTCTGTTCCCCTTCCACCAAGGATGTTTCTGGCCAAATTTGGTTACAATCCATGCAGAACTATAGGACAAGTAGCGATTAATAGGATTTACCTCTATTTCCCCTATTGGGCCCCACCCCTCCTGCCCCCGTGGGGTCAGAGCCAAAATTTATACAAGTTCTGTTCCCCTTCCGCCAAGGATGTTTCTGGCCAAATTTGATTACAATCCATGCAGAACTCTAGGACAAGTAGCGTTTTATAGGATTTACCTTTATTTTCCCTATTTGGCTCCGCCCCTCCTGCCCCCGGGGGGTCAGAGCCAAAATTTATACAAGTTCTGTTCCCCTTCCCCAAAGGATGTTTGTGGCCAAATTTGGTTACAATCCATGCAGAACTCTATGACTAGTAGCGATTTAAAGGAAATGTTGACGGACGGACGACGGGACGGACGGACGACGGACGCCGGACGCCGCGCCATGACATAAGCTCACCGGCACTTTGGGCCAGGTGAGCTAATAATAATCAAATGCAATTTACTCCAGAGGAAGCCATTTTTCTCCACATAAAATTTTCTAAGAAATCGGAGGCAAAATCTAATAACAGAGTAATCTCCCTTGTAATACCTCTTCAATAGCCTACACATCTGCATTGGCCAATAAGCATATTATTTGCCTTTAATGCTTCTTCTATGCTATACTACAGAATCACTCAAGTTTCTTAATCACTAAACAGTCAATCAATAAAATCTATGATCCCTCGTTTAATACCACACGACACTGATCTGTTATCTAATTTACCTGTAAAAGTCCTAGTGCAGGTTTGTATCGTAGGAGCTGTTCAGCGACCTCTAGGTGACCTTTATGGCAAGCTTTAAACAGAGGCGTAGCTCCATCCTGAAAGGTAATGAGTACATATTTATCAATTGAACAACTAACATGCCTAGCTACAATTCTCCTAGATTAATAAATGACATCCAAAAGTTATAATATTATTTGCAATTTTTTCACAAGTTTGGGAACCAATTGATAACTGTCCTTTTAATATTTTTGTGATTTTTGTAATTTTCATCCTTGTGAAAAAAATGTATGCCTCGTTGCAAATATACAACATGCAAATTTCTTTTTTTAATTGAGAATTTCAGAAGAGTTTAGCAATTACAACAAGAGTAATCTCCCTTGTATTACCTCTCTAACAGCATCCACATCTGCATTGGCCAATAGGAGTTCCCTCACCACTGGCACGTGGCCCATCTGTGAAGCAATCCAAAGGGGCGTGGCCTGGTCCTGTCAATCAAAATCAAAGTCACAAACACTTTACAAACTATAATTACCCCACAATGATGAGAACTTTCAAACATTTTACTGACTATAACAACAGTGTACACCACAATGATGAGAACTTTCAAACATTTTACTGACTATAATTACAGTGTTCACCACAATGATGAGAACTTTCAAACATTTTACTGACTATAATTACAGTGTTCACCACAATGATGAGAACTTTCAAACATTTTACTGACTATAATAACAGTGTACACCACAATGATGAGAACTTTCAAACATTTTACTGACTATAATAACAGTGTACACCACAATGACGAGAACTTTCAAACATTTTACTGACTATAATTACAGTGTTCACCACAATGATGAGAACTTTCAAACATTTTACTGACTATAATAACAGTGTACACCACAATGATGAGAACTTTCAAACATTTTACTGACTATAATAACAGTGTACACCACAATGATGAGAACTTTCAAACATTTTACTGACTATAATTACAGTGTTCACCACAATGATGAGAACTTTCAAACATTTTACTGACTATAATAACAGTGTACACCACAATGATGAGAACTTTCAAACATTTTACTGACTATAATAACAGTGTACACCACAATGATGAGAACTTTCAAACATTTTACTGACTATAATTACAGTGTTCACCACAATGATGAGAACTTTCAAACATTTTACTGACTATAATAACAGTGTACACCACAATGATGAGAACTTTCAAACATTTTACTGACTATAATTACAGTGTTCACCACAATGATGAGAACTTTCAAACATTTTACTGACTATAATAACAGTGTACACCACAATGATGAGAACTTTCAAACATTTTACTGACTATAATAACAGTGTACACCACAATGATGAGAACTTTCAAACATTTTACTGACTATAATTACAGTGTTCACCACAATGATGAGAACTTTCAAACATTTTACTGACTATAATAACAGTGTACACCACAATGATGAGAACTTTCAAACATTTTACTGACTATAATTACAGTGTTCACCACAATGATGAGAACTTTCAAACATTTTACTGACTATAATAACAGTGTACACCACAATGATGAGAACTTTCAAACATTTTACTGACTATAATTACAGTGTTCACCACAATGATGAGAACTTTCAAACATTTTACTGACTATAATAACAGTGTACACCACAATGATGAGAACTTTCAAACATTTTACTGACTATAATAACAGTGTACACCACAATGACGAGAACTTTCAAACATTTTACTGACTATAATAACAGTGTACACCAAAATGACGAGAACTTTCAAACATTTTACTGACTATAATTACAGTGTTCACCACAATGATGAGAACTTTCAAACATTTTACTGACTATAATTACAGTGTACACCACAATGATGAGAACTTTCAAACATTTTACTGACTATAATTACAGTGTTCACCACAATGATGAGAACTTTCAAACATTTTACTGACTATAATAACAGTATACACCACAATGATGAGAACTTTCAAACATTTTACTGACTATAATAACAGTGTACACCACAATGACGAGAACTTTCAAACATTTTACTGACTATAATTACAGTGTTCACCACAATGACGAGAACTTTCAAACATTTTACTGACTATAATAACAGTGTACACCACAATGATGAGAACTTTCAAACATTTTACTGACTATAATAACAGTGTACACCACAATGATGAGAACTTTCAAACATTTTACTGACTATAATTACAGTGTTCACCACAATGATGAGAACTTTCAAACATTTTACTGACTATAATTACAGTGTTCACCACAATGATGAGAACTTTCAAACATTTTACTGACTATAATTACAGTGTTCACCACAATGATGAGAACTTTTACTCTAACTTCCTAATTCTATAACTTATGTAATAAGCAGGCTAAGTGAAACTTCCTGTCATAATGACTTTAACTGGTCACCCATTATAGTCCATTCTATTAATTACGTTAGTCTCTTTGATAGTTGCCTGAGGAATGTTACATAATTATTCCTACAAACAGAACCAGATTGAACACAAATACTGATAGCTATATAATATATCTCACCTGAACAAAACTATTATCATTTCCTACAACACTTAAACTGTTAAATGCTCTTCCATTCAGTATCAGTAATTCCAGACTTTTTTTTATGAAAAGGTTTTCCAAATCTATTGGCAATTACTATGTCATATCAAAATAACATCAATGATAACGTTTCAATGATTCAGACCTGTGGTTTGATGATGGTATCAATAAATCATTAGCCATACAAGAGTTTGAGAGAATCAGACCTGTAATTTGATGTTACAAGCTTAAGGAATCATTAGCCATACAAGAGATTGAGAGATTCAGACCTGTCGTTTCACGTTGACATCCGCGCCCTTGCTGATGAGATATTTGAGAAGTTTTAGATGTCCATTCTGTGCTGTGATAAACAACGGCGTAGCTCCATCTACCATCTGACAGTGGATGTCGGCTCCTCGCGCTAACAATTCATCCACAACGTCGAGGTGGTTACACTGACACGACACAAACAGGGCCGTACCTCCATCCTGTCAACATGGATATAAAATACATTATTATTGCGACATACACTGTACTGCATAAACATCATGATAAAAACAAGGTCATCCCATTCATCATATTAACAAATCATTCAAACAAGAGGCCCAGAGGGCCTGTATCGCTCACCTGGTTTGTAATGCCAACTACTGATGTGAATACAGGTTCATTGTTTCTTTTCTGAAGGAATTTCAATGTTTTATACAAGTTCTGTTCCCCTTCCCCCAAGGATGTTTGTGGCCAAATTTGGTTACAATCCATGCAGAACTCTAGGACAAGAAGCGATTTATAGGATTTACCTCTATTTCCCCTATTGGGCCCCACCCCTCCTGCCCCCGGGGGGTCAGAGCCAAAATTTATACATGTTCTGTTCCCCTTCCCCAAGGATGTTTGTGGCCAAATTTGGTTACAATCCATGCAAAACTCTAGGACAAGTTGCGATTTATAGGATTTACCTCTATTTCCCCTATTGGGCCCCACGCCTCCTGCCCCCGGGGGGTCAGAGCCAAAATTTATACAAGTTCTATTCCCATTCCCCAAAGGATGTTTGTGGCCAAATTTGGTTACAATCCATGCAGAACTCTATGACTAGTAGCGATTTAAAGGAAATGTTGACGGACGGACGACGGACGCCGCGCCATGACATCGGGCCAGGTGAGCTAATAAAAACAATGTACTGCATGTAAACATCACTTTGTTCAATACCCAAAGTGTTCATTTAGGATGAAATATATCAATTCAAACTAATTTTAACCATAGCATCAAGGCTTAAATTAGTTTATCCCAACATATTCAGAAAGCAATTATTAATAAATACATTGTACCTGGAAATCATTAATTAGGAAAAAAACTTCTATGCATTTATGATTTTTATTTGAAGACGATTCTGTCAAGCAGTTGTCGAATGTAAGCTTTTTACTGAATTTTCAAGGAAATACTATTTAAATTGAGATTACATGAATACTGTCAAGAATTGTTTATTGTTAAAAGGTACCAGACCTCCCTTCAGAGACTTATCTACCAAGGTACTTCAGTTTTAGAGGAAATAAATATAAGGTTTGAGGTCAGGATATCATAGCTTATGATGAAATCACACTATATACTCACATAACTGGCTATGTCCACTGGTGCTCCACTATCTAACAAAACTTTAACAATATCCAGAAATCCACCCTGGGCAGCAAAAAACAACGCACAAGTTCCAGTCTGAAATAGATACCAAAGATACTTAGTAAACATCAAAATACATTTGTACCATTGCAAACAAATGATTAAAGTCCTTTGCCCTTTTTGTCATTGCGACTTTTATAAAACCTAATATTTTTCAGTTTTTACATAAATATCTGCTAGTAGAATGGACCAATCAAAGAGATGTGACTTTCAAGCACCTACAAACAAATCAATACAAATGAGTCAATTAAAGGGAGATAACTCACCAATCTCCTGGCTGCTGGATCGCCACCTTGTTTTAATAATTCCTTTACACAATCTAAATGGTTATTGGCTGCAGCTAGTATAAGTGGTGTTGTTCCTTCCTGAAAATATATAAAAGTATGTCCAATAAATCACTTCAGTGCCTTTCTCAAAATACTATAACTGTCTTCTACATAACTTTTGATACCAAATGATGTATAGATAAAATAAGCAAGAGGAATAGTCACCTAAATTTAAACATTTCAAAATACAGTGGACCAGTGAAAGTCTGGACGCCGATAGTCCGGAAAACTCAACTCCCAGACGGAAATGTTAGGAAACGGATATCATTATTAACGGAGTTCGAGTTCAGCGGTCCGGAAAATCACAATCCAGCAGATAAGGCTAGGAACACAAGTGTTTTGGTTATCTAGGGTCTAGTGTATCCACCTGTTTATGCCTAACCAGACCATTGCTGTTTGTCACTTTACAAGTGTACAGTAAGTAAATCTGGACCAAATTAGTTGGCAGTAAATATATACCAGGTAATCACACATTGGAAATTCTACACATCTTGTATCCTGTCTCTGTGTCTCATGTCTCTCTGAAAAGAATTCAGTGGCAGCTTTCATCACATTTAACCAGCTAACTATTTGACCAAGCATAACAAGAGGCCCAGAGGGCCTGTATCGCTCACCTGGTTTGAAATGCCAAGTAATGTTCTGAATACAGGATCATTGTTTCAATTCTGAAGGAATTTAAAGATTTACCTCTAATTCCCTGTTGGGCCCCGCCCCTCCTGCAAATTTGGTTACATTCCATGCAGAACTCTATGACAAGTAGCAATTTAAAGGATTTATCTCTATTTCTCCTTTTGGGCCCCACCCCTCCTGCCCCTAGGGGGTCAGAGCCAAAATTTATACAAACTGTTCCCCTTCCCCCAAGGATGTTTCTGGCTAAAGGATCCTTTGGTTATATTCCTAACAGAACTCTATGACTAGTAGCGATTTAAAGGATTTACCTCTATTTTCCCTATTGTGCCCCGCCCCTCCTGTCCCCGGGGGGTCAGAGTCAAAATTAATACAAACTCTATTCCCCTTCCCCTAAAGATGTTTCTGGCCAAATTTGGTTACATTCCAAGCGGAACTCTATGACTAGTAGCGATTTCAAGGAAATGTTGACAGACAAACGGACGGACGGATGGACAGACGGTCCGGACGCCGTGCCATGACATAAGCTCACCGGCCCTTCGAGCCAGGTGAGCTAAAAAACAGTTCATCATTTTTTTTAAATTTGTTTGTCCTTAACATTGACATGATTATCTGATCTGTAGGACTGTTGTTTGCAGAAATAATCTAGTGTTGAAACTTTTAGCATATTTGAAAAATGTGACAATTATCTGAACAAACTTGATTGGTAGCCCTACATCCCATGCCCAATGCCTAATTTTAGGTCTCTTGGCATAGTCTCTGGTTATTGAGAATGAACTGCTTAAAGAATATATAGTATACTTGTCCCCTTCGATCTTAAAATGTTCCAAGTCATTCATTTGAGCAAACTTAGTAATCCTTCACAAATTACTATATGCCATATATATGCCTCTTGGAATTTTGGTTAAAGCCTCTCTGACCCCTTGAATAAAGGTCAAGGTAATGTATTTGAACAAGAGGCCCATGGGCCTTAACGGTCATCTGACACATGGCACAAAACAACAAAGTCAGAGTATAAAGTAGTGGTTAATAATTAATCAATATAAGCAATACAAGGAACTCCTTTGTTGAATATTTAAGTTTCTGAAATAGGTAAAGGTCATTTGTTGAACAAACTTGGTAGCCCTTCATCCATTTATAGTTGTAACCCATTCAAGGATTAAGGTGGAGTAAGATTTTAAAGCCAAGTTTCAGCAAAGCTCCCATTTTGGACCCCCATGTTTGCATGCTTTTTGCCATCCCTTGAAACCCCTATAGATCAATTTTCGTTGAGATCAGAGACCGAAACCTGAAAACATAAAGTGGGCCAGTGGCCATCTTGGATAACCAAAATCTTTATATAAAATATGATTGTCCTTCCCTAATGATGTTTTACACCAAATATGGAAAAAAGCCACTCAAGACTTAAGGAGGAGTAGGATTTGAAAGATAAATTTCATTGAAGTTCCCCCTTCTGAGCCCCACCCCTCTGTCCCCAGGGGTCAGACCTAACTCGTTCATATAAAATATGATTGTCCTTTCCAAATGATGTTTCACACCAAATATGGATGAAATCCATCCAAGGATGAAGGAGGAGCAAGATTTTAAAGCTTAAAATAAGAAAATTTGCCCTTCTGGGGCCCCATCCCTCAGCCCCTAGGGGTCGGACCAGGCTCATTTATATAAAATATGATTGTCCTTCCCCAATAATGTTTCATACCAAATATGGATGAAATCCATCCAAGGATGAAGGAGGAGCAAGATTTTAAAGCTTAAAATAAGAAAATTTGCCCTTTTGGGGCCCCACCCCTCAGCCCCTAGGGGTCGGACCAGGCTCATTTATATGAAATATGATTGTCCTTCCCCAATAATTTTTCATACCAAATATGGATGAAATCAATCCAAGGATGAAGGAGAAGTAGGATTTTAAAGCTTAAAATAAGAAAATTTGCCCTTTTGGGGCCCCACCCCTCAGCCCCTAGGGGTCGGACCAGGCTCATTTATATAAAATATGATTGTCCTTCCCAAATGATGTTTCACACTAAATATGGATGAAATCAATACAAGGATGAAGGAGGAGTAGGATTTAAAAGCTTAAAATAAGAAAATTTGCCCTTTTGGGGCCCCACTACTCAGCCCCTAGGGGTCGGACCAGGCTCATTTATATAAAATATGATTGTCCTTCCCCAATGATGTTTCATACCAAATATGGATGAAATCCATCCAAGGATGAAAGAGGAGTAGGATTTTAAAGCTTAAAATAAGAAAATTTGCCCTTTTTGGGCCCCACCCCTCAGCCCCTAGGGATCGGACCAGGCTCATTTATATAATATATGATTGTCCTTCCCAAATGATGTTTCACACCAAATATGGATGAAATCAATCCAAGGATGAAGGAGGAGTAGGATTTTAAAGCTTAAAATAAGAAAATTTGCCCTTTTGGGGCCCCACCCCTCAGCCCCTAGGGGTCGGACCAGGCTCATTTATATAAAATATGATTGTCCTTCCCAAATGATGTTTCACACCAAATATGGATGAAATCCATTCAAGGATGAAAGATGAGTAGGATTTTAAAGCTTAAATTAAGAAAATTTGCCCTTTTGGGGCCCCACCCCTCAGCCCAATGGGTCGGACCAGGCTCATTTATATAAAATATGATTGTCCTTCCCCAATGATGTTTCACACCAAATATGGATGAAATCCATTCAAGGATGAAAGATGAGTAGGATTTTAAAGCTTAAATTAAGAAAATTTGCCCTTTTGGGGCCCCACCCCTCAGCCCCTAGGGATCGGACCAGGCTCATTTATATAATATATGATTGTCCTTCCCAAATGATGTTTCACACCAAATATGGATGAAATCAATCAAAGGATGAAGGAGGAGTAGGATTTTAAAGCTTAAAATAAGAAAATTTGCCCTTTTGGGGCCCCACCCCTCAGCCCCTAGGGGTCGGACCAGGCTCATTTATATAAAATATGATTGTCCTTCCCCAATGATGTTTCACACCAAATATGGATGAAATCCATTCAAGTATGAAAGATGAGTAGGATTTTAAAGCTTAAATTAAGAAAATTTGCCCTTTAGGGGCCCCACCCCTCAGCCCCTAGGGGTCGGACCAGGCTCATTTATATAAAATATGATTGTCCTTCCCCAATGAAGTTTCACACCAAATATGGATGAAATCCATCCAAGGATGAAGGAGGAGTAGGATTTTAAAGCTTAAAATAAGAAAATTTGCCCTTTTGGTGCCCCACCCCTCAGCCCCTAGGGGTCGGACCAGGCTCATTTATATAAAATATGATTGTCCTTCCCTAATGATGCTTCAAACCAAATATGGATGAAATCCATCAAAGGATGAAGGAGGAGTAGGCTTTTGTATAAATAGTCTTACGCACGACGCACGGCGGACGGCGGACGGCGCACGACGACGGACGAAACACGATGACAATAGGTCATCCTGACCTTCGGTCAGATGACCTAATAAACTTGATAACCATTCCTTCAAGCATGCAACATGCTAAATATAAGGCCTTCAAGTTATTGAGAAGAAATTCCTTTAAAATTGAAATATGTTCAACCACTGTGAATTAAAATGAAGGTCAAGGTGTTTCATTAGAACAAACTTTGTTGCCATCAATCCCAGTATGCTCCAGGCCCAATATTAAGTCTCTTGCTCCAGGCCCAATATTAAGTCTCTAGGCTTCTACGAAATATTACAAAGTTGATACATAATTATTTTAGCCTATCTAAATTTAGTTTCTGTGACCTTGAATGAAGGTCAAAATCAATATCATTCATTTGAAAAAACTTAGCAGCCCTTCACCCCAGCATGCAATCTGTCATAACAATAAGTCTGTTATTCAAACAAAATCATTTAAAATTGTTTGTTTATTGGTATTTGACGCCTGTAACCATGATTGAAGGTTAAGGTCATTCATTTAAACCAAATGAGTAGCTCTTCATCCCAGCATGCTACATACTGAATATCAGGTCTCTGGGCCAAGTTAGTCATTGACAAGCTGTGTAAAGTTTTAGCCTATTTGGCCAGATGAACTTCAAATAAAAGTCTGAATTCCCTTTTTTCCAAACCATTCATTTATTTTGTATCCTTGCTTTTTAAGATTTTTAACCAAAATTAATTTGGTAATGTAATGGTAATGTAATATTTCCTTTTCCTACAACTAACATTAGGATTCCATACCACAACAAACAGGCAGTTGTCTGATACAGAGGTTCCTGTGCCTATCTAACAATAATTTTGCCTTTTCTACATCAATCATCTACATTTTCCAACAAAGATGGAGTTATCTACCTTGGTAAATAAACTTTTGACACTGAAATTCTACATTGTTGGACAGTTACACCTCACGAATACCCAGGATGACGTAATTCTCTCCTCATACACAAACTGATAAATATCTCTGGTGTTTTAAAATCGGGGCTTATCACTACTGACAAACAATTTACCTGGCAGGATGTATAAGCAACAGCATTAATAGCCAATAGAAGATGATGAAGATCTTTAGCTTTAAACAATACAGACGTTGAGGTAAATATCCGTACAGCCTTTACAATTTATCTGATCAGCCATTATGATTGAGATGCTGTTTTATGTGTTTGGAAAAGAATGATGTAATGCTGAGTGGATTCGACTGTTGCTGATTATCATGTAGATACGAGATCTTCACTAATTTTACTTTGCCTGACTCAGAAAGCAATCTATAGTCTAAATATCTAATCTTGTCACTTTACCGCACACAGCTGACGAAAAAATAAGGGGAGGCAATCCTGAATAAGATTCAGTTCAGAAGTATTTACAAAACTTATAATATATTACACATATAGGGTCGTGTGGCTAGTCTAGATTTAGCTGCAATATTGTAGCTCAAAATACTTTAAGACAGATAATGGTGTCGTCTTTAGAGCTACAATTGGTGCCTATTACTGCTAATGGAGCAAAGTAATGATTATGAAAACCATCATTCAATGTACATGTTTGTTTGCATTTTATCGTACTTGATTTCTTATACGGAAAATGTACAAATTGTGAACTTAACATTTTGTGAACGGTACGGTAGATATTAAGAATAATCGTTATGTTTGTTTTGGACAAAAACAATATATAAATACATGTATACTAATAAATTTGCATAAAATAATTGGAAACCTACAAAAAAGTATAGAACATTATGCCTGAGTGATTTTCTGAGGCAGTGCTCCACAAGGACACATAGGCACCATTTTGTACCCAGCCAAAAGATATAGTAGGCCTGGTACGTATATTCATTCTAGTCTAGATTGAACCTTTTAACCCCTAAAATCACCAGATCACAGGCTAGAAATGAACAATCAACTACATATCTATAACAATATACAATGTTCTGGTATGAGCTACCAATTAATATCCCACAGAATTCCACAGCCTGGGGGTTTGGACCACACGATTAGCCAGTATTCCAGATCTTTGTGTTTATTTGGGTAGGACCATCTATATTATAAAACAAGGGACATCCATCTGTGGTTAGATCTAAACACAGAATTCCCACATACAAATAGACCTATAATAAAACGCAGTTGAATGTTGAACACACAGTGAAACTCCCAGCACCTAACATCTGTTCTTTAACAAAAACATGTGTTAGTCTGTCTAACTAATGTTTGCCTTCGTGACTTTTATCATTGAAAACTCAAACATAATTCTTTTCAATCTATTATACAGAACAAAGTATACATAGCAGTATCTAGTCGGCTATAGATGTCCGTAATGTGCATTACGTAATGTGCATTACTATAACAATTGTTCTTTAGGGCATGTGTTATATAGGTCTAACAGCAATGGTTCATTTCACAAAACTTTTTCATTGAAGTGTCAGTAAAACCATCCATCACAGAACATATCATCTTGATGAACATATTTAGTAATAAATCCATCAATAGGGACATAGCAGAACCATATATAATTTACTCAACTCCCCTATATGTCAGGGTTCTGTGTACCAAATTTTATCAAAATCTGTCAAGCAGTTTAACAGCAGTTCGTTGGACAAAGTTGTGTCTACAGACAGACAGACAGACAGACAGAAAAGACAACCCGATTCCAGTATACCCTCCCTTAAAGGGATAATTCAGTGTGACTAAATCTGTTACATAACCACGAAGCATATTATATGACATAAATGTATTGTTCTTCATGCCTTATGAAACATATAACAAGAAATGTTGACAAATTTCACGACATTCCAAATCGTTGATCAAGCAGGTACAACATATGTACGCTGTACCTATACCCGAGACAGTCACGCACGTTAAACCAATGCAATACATACTCACTGAGGAATTGATGAAATTATTTTTAGGCAAGAACATGCATCTAATAACATAAAATCACTACTGTAAGAACGATTTGAGAAGTTCTAGACAAAATTTCTTTACTACAGTCTGGCAATGGCCAGGGTTCGCATTTACAAGACATCAGATAAACCACACAGTAAAGGGAGTTTGAACATTTCACATACATTTCACTACAGTGAGCTTTTCTGGCATATCACAGTAAAACTAACTAATTTAACTTTCATTAGAACTGGATTGTTTCCGAAACATGTGCAAATTTTAATGTACTCTTAGACTGCATTGTCCCTTTAACCTTGTTGCGGCAGAACGTTGGACACATGCAAACATATTTCTTTTCTATCTGAATCTAATGTCTTTAGTACTTTATGATTGTCAGTACATGTAATTGTACAATAATTATAAGTTTATTCTTTCAAAATCTCTTGAACTTAAACTACTCTACATAACCTGTCTGTATATCCAAAGGTCAAGGTCGTGCACCTACAGGTTGGCGATATACAGATTCAATCTTATCTTATTTTTTAACACATTAAATTCATTTTCAAAATATTTTATTAGACCTCTCATTTGACCCACTACAATAATGTATCTTTCTTATTCCATGAACTAAATTGAATTTGAACCTTTAAAAAAAGGAAGGGGCCGGGTGCTATATTTTTTTCAAAATGTTCATGTTCACACTTTGTCACAATTCACGCATTGAATATTAGAAACAAGATTAGGTAATTTGATCCTTGATCTAGGCAATGTTGTAGTAATAAAACTGGGATTTAAGCTTTGGCAATATGTTTGTAAGTAATTTACATAATGGCTTTAGCTAGAGAATTTTATGATTACATTTTAATACCACAAGATCAATGCGAGTGTAAACTGACTTTCCACTGAATTACTGATAGATATGCCATGCAAATTATTCAATGTAGAATGAGATGTCCTAAAAACACACTTCTTTTTTCTGATTTTCTCAGCTCCATTGATTTATGTATGTCAGACTGATATGAAATAATAAAAGTGATATGTGAAACAGGTGTAAATATCATCTACATGTTAAACATCGAGCTAGACATCCGTGTGATGTTATTGTAGAGACAACAAGAACACTAACAAAAAAGTTCTATTTTTAGTGACAGCAGACAATGATCAATGACCAATAAAAAATTCATGGTCATTAAAGCTCAATGACCTTGTGTCCAAGGTCAAATTACTTCTCCAGTGTCTTCTAAATCAACACTAACGGTCAAAGGAAAAACAACTCTGTAGAGTTAACTTAATTAGTCAGACGCATGATGATTGAAATACAAGAAAAAGTGTGAACTATTTTCTTTTCCAGACTGGATGGAAACCTTATCCATTTAATCTTAAATACGTGGTCAGAGAAAACACAAAACACCAGAAAGTCTGAAGAATTGGGCCTAACACACTATCCATTTAACCTTAAATACGAAGTTACAAAAAACACAAAAAAAATACGAAACCTGAAGGATTAGGCCTAACACATGTATGTACACTATCCATTAACCTTCAATACAAAGTTAGAAAAATAGGAAGTGTGAAGAATTAGGGCCGTACACTAATTTTGTTTGGTACATTATACTACAGAGGTTGTCATCACTCAAACCCATGGCTCCTGTATACCTTAAACATAGATGCATATTGATATCACTTACCTTGTCTTTACAGTCCACATGCACTTTCCCGCTGTCCAGTACGCGCTTGAGGAGGTCAAAGTTTCCTTGGAGAGCCGCCAGGTGGAGCTGCTGGTCAGAGGGAGTCTCCTTCTGAAAATCATAAAAATACATATCCATGTACCGCAGAACGAGGAGGAAGAACAATTAGCGTCTGTACAAATAGTTAGGACATCTCAACTCCACTGGAGCTGGCATCCGTGTGAGAGACGAGAGCAGTTGTTGATAAGAAATTGATGATATTCCATTAAATCATTATACACATGTTGTCTGCTGGTCCTGTCTCGATTTACATTAATATTGTACACCCAGCAATGAAACCCGCGGAGACCATTACAGTAGGAGAATATCCCGCTTTAAAGAATTATTACTATTGAAAAAATTCTTATTTGATACGCCTGAAGTAATTCTCCTCTTTCCAAAAATTCAAAAAGGAGATTAATATATAAACTATATAGACCGTTTATTATCAACTAAATGCGTAACAAGCAAGAAGTATTTACAAATTACATAATAGGTATTCAGAATCACATCAAATTAGATAGGGAGAAAATAACGATTTACAAGCCATACCGCTAGGCTGCTGAAAACAAATCATTAACATCGCTGTAGCTATAGCTAACTTTCAAATCATCTGAGAATCATTTACAATTTTCCGTACAACAGTGAAAGATCCCCAAAACCCCTGTATATCAAACGCGATCTCCCTTCATCAGCGAATTACATGTTCTAATCTCAAAATTTGGAAGACTTGAGATGTAAATTTCAATAATTAATTTCTTCATAAAATCTATATAGGTATATTCTGCCAAAATTTGTTGATAAAGTTGAGTGGAGATTTGGTAGAAATCTTCACACATGTGAATAGCATGTGTAACAGTGGTGTGAAATGGCACCATGTGATGTGTAGTCAGTAGGATCAATGACTGGTTAGCTTAATTTAGAAAATATAAGTTTTGGGATTTTTCACTTATAATCAACATCTATTGAATACCATCTAATATACTTACTATCAGTGAAAAATTGGAAAGATGTTTATAGCTTTGATATATGATACAGTTTATCAGTATAAATGAAAACTACAAACATCATAATAAAGACAAAACAGGAGATCAAGCAAACATGGAATTATCATAATCTATCGAGGTGCTATTCCACACTATATGACCAATAACTTAAAATACATCTTCATTAAATCAAAGATTAAAGTATATTTTTAGAAAAATATTTTAAGAATAGAGTCATATCTTAAAATAAATGTTAGGAATAATATTACGGATATAAGTTAAGCTAACAAGGCATGAGAGAATGAGGAAATCCTATATCTTGACTGATTGTTTACTGGCATTCCAGCTGGGACGACAGGGGGAGATAACTCTTATCTTTCACGATCTGTGTTATCTATACTACATAACAAATAGCTAGACATTCAGTATAAGTAGCCTGTCATGTATAAATTAATATATATATGTATAGGTTATTTGTTGTCCTACTGTTGTTAGCTGTTTGTGGCTATATAGGAGGACTTTCATCTACTAATTGATAAAAGTACAAGTATGCCAAGACAAACTTTGAGCGGGTGATCGCTTCATTTACCAACTGACACCATTCTGTCAGTATCAATTTCATTTTCACAGACACAGTTCCAATAGTTACAAACCTAAAAGCTGATATAGTAATAATTATATATCCTGTTCTTAGTTTGGTAAAATTGCTTGAGCACGTAATTGATAAATTTTTTTAACGGTTTATTGCTTTTAATTGAAAAACGATGGGTCACACATTATACATGTATTTATAGACAATAATATTGCTGAATCCACAGAAAAAATGTTTATTTATCTGCATTTCATACAGCGTCCAGCAGGAGATCATGACACAATCTAATCCTGAAATGAAAGTTCATCCAAAATGTTCTGTCCAATATGGTATTTTCTTAATAACTTAACTAATTCACCCCTGAAATTCCAAAATGGACTATTCCAGCCTTTGAATTAGAAGAATCTAAATGTCTCTTCAGGGGTAAATGGGTTAATTTTGCATTTCCTGTCTTGAAGACCCTTTATTTACATGTTCTACTTAAAATGTATATGTAAGTACATGTTACCACAATTATTTTCACAATTTCTGATTGCCCACAAAATATTCAAAATTTAACCACATGCGAAATAATTTGGGTTACAGTATCTGTAACAGAGAAAACTAAAATCATGTCGACCTCTGACGTTGTCTGTGTACAAATATCTTCATTATAATGAAATATGCCTTACTTATGGGAGCACCAGATAAGGTACTGTATTTATTACACACATATTCTACACAATGACACCAGATGTCCTGTAGTAGATGGCGAAATGCCATCGTATCCGGCTATCTCCACTCCCGCCATCAGATTAGTCTATTTTTAACTAATATCAAGATATTGTTATTACACAACACATGAAAAAGGAGAGACAATCTTGCCGGGAATGTCACAAAAATAGGTGGTCTATTATGTAATTGCCAGACATCTTATTCTTATCAACCTGTATGTAAAATACTACACAAAGAATTACTTAAAATTAAAGGTTAAACAAATCTAAAGGTTTTGGGTTTGGGTAACATTAGTTTAACGTCCTATTAACAGCCAGGGTCATGTAAGGACGTGCCAAGTTTGTTAATTGAGGAAAGTCAGAGTTCCCGGAGAAAAACCACCAATGGACCAGAGGTCAAAGAATTACCAAAACTTAAAGGTTAAACAAAATTAAAGGTATAAAAGAAAGATATAAAGTTCAATTAATGTGATAACATCTATATTCTCTGAAATCTCTATTAAGGTTCTGTATCATTGCCATATTCATCCAAAAAAGCAAAGGGGAGACAACCCATAGTTCTCCGATGTAGGAGACAGACTGTTTAATTTTTATGTAATGTCCTATTAACAGCCAATCATTTAAGGACATCAAAAGTTCAGGAGGTGGGGGATAGCTGTACTAACAGGATAAAGAACATTAATCTGTGGTTAGTTCCCTGCAAATGTCCCATTTGGGTTTCTAACTCAAAACTCTGAGGTGGAAGGCTGGTGGTTATACCAGTATATTGGAACACTTTAACCACTCCAGTTTTCAGTAGAATGGATTTTATTCCACATAATGTTATGAGAGACAAAACTTCAAGGCTGTATATATGCATAGCATCCATGTTAAGCAATGCATAGAAAATCATTATTTCTTTTACGAGGTACTTGTTAGGTAAGGACTTAAATCTAAATGCAGAAAGTTTCCATATTTTTTTATCATTTTTCATCAGATATTTTTTGTGCTTTCTTACTTTATTATCTAATCTTACATTTCTAAAACTTTTCTACATGACAGAAATGTTTTCAGTACTTATATCCTTGTCAACATTAGTACAGTTTAGATATAAGTCGTAAGTGTCAGCACCTTTTCAGTATAAAACAGTATAAAACAGCAAACTTGTCCGTGATGCTATCAGTGGTGATAGAGTCAATATACCAACTACTCTCCTGTAAATTTTACACAGGAAAGGGAGGAATATGTACAAAATACTCAAACTTCCCATGCATGGAATCTATTCATGACAGTATACTGAAAAGAAAATAAAGACTAACACACAAAAAAGGAAATGAGTGACAAGGTTTTAACCGAATTCTCCGGTTATAGCAAGTACCAAGTTACCTTATTCTTAATCTTCTTCATTATCTAGCTCTTGCTGTTGTATCGTAAAAATGTCATGAATCAGGAGATGCATTTTAATGGACTTTTCTCGAGACTTTGACTCAAGTAAAGATTTATTTTGTATTGCAATTAGTTTCACATTGTCTTTATTATCAAATAGAGATAGATTTCACCTTAAAGTGTTTGGTTTTTCGGAGATTTACGATGAAACACCAGAATAATGGCCTTGATTACCCTATTAATGTTCTTGTTATCAGCTTAACCAAGTTCCGTGGATATTTTAACTGATATCAATCATTTCGAATAAAGATGAGAATCACCGGTACCTTTGCAATAAAGAAACCCTACAACCACTCCCGTAGAAGATATATTTGAAGCCATTTTTCCCCAAGAGTTTGTAACATTGGTAAGTATCATGTATCTGAAAACTCATGTGAATCAAGTATGACATTTAATATGGAGAACTTTTTATCTTTTTACTTTACATATATACAGCATGGTTTCAAACCTTGTCTGTATTGGTTTTTAGAACCTTACATCAAAAGGAAGGCTGGTAATGTTCTGGTACTTTAATGTTACATATACAGGTTATCTTTGTGGAGGAAAAAGAAATAGAAGGAATAGAATTCACATTCAAGTCAAATTCAATATATTTATGTAGTCACGACTGATGGGTTAATATAACAAAAACATTTCAAAGATAAACATATCTAAAACATCACCATATTATCTTAATAACAAGAGACCCAAGAGCCTTAACGGCCATCTGACTATTGGCACATTATAACATAGTCGTTTAAAGATTTTAGCCTATTTGACCCCTGTGACCTTGAATGAAGGTCAAGGTCATTCATTTGAACAAACTTGGTAGCCCTTCATTCAAGCATGTCACTGGCCCAATATCAGGTCTCTAGGTCTCTTAGTTATTCACAAGAAGTTGTTCACAAATTTTAGCCTAATTTTCACCCCTGTGTCTTTGAATGAAGGTCAAGGTCATTCTTTTGAACAAATTTGGTAGCCCTTCATTCCAGCATGCCGCAGGCCAAATATGAGTACCCTGGGCCTTCTTGAGAAGAAGTCATTCCAAAGATTTTAGCCTATTTGACCCCTATGACCTTGAATGCAGGTCAAGGTCATTCATTTGAACAAATTTGGTAGCCCTTCATCCAAGCATACCGCAGGCCCCATATGAGTACCCTGGGCTTTTCGGTTCTTGAGAGGAAGTCGTTCCAAAGATTATAGCCTATTTGACCCCTGTGACTTTGAATGAAGATCAAGGTCATTCAATATTGAACAAACTTGCTAGCCCTTCATCCCAGCATGCCACAGGCTCAATATCAGGTCTTTAGGCCTCTTAGTTATTCACAAGAAGTTGTTTAAAGATTTCAGCCTATTTGACCCCTGTGACCTTGAATGAAGATCAAGGTCATTCAATTGAACAAACTTGGTAGCCCTTAATCCCAGCATGTCACAGGCCCAATATCAGGTCTCTCTAGGCCTCTTAGTTATTCACAAGAAGTTGTTTAAAGATTTCAGCCTATTTGACCCTTGTGACCATGCTACAGGCCAAATATAAGTACCCTGGGCCTTTCGGTTATTGAGAAGAAGTCATTTGAATGAAAAGTTTACGCATGGCGCATGACGACGGACGATGCATGATTACAATAGGTCATCCTGACCCTTCGGGTCAAATGACCTAATAATGTTTATCTATTAATTATTTATCTTATATATTTCGGCGGGCTGAGGTGGCCGAGTGGTTAAGATATATCGACATATTAGGTACCACAAGCCCTCCACCTTTTGGTCGCAAATTTGAATCGTAATCGTAGGGAAGTTGCAAGGTACTGACTGCTGGTTGGTGGTTTTTCTTCGGGTATTCTGGCTTTCCTCCACCATAATCCTGGCACGTCCTTGGCTGTTAATAGGATGTTGAACTAATAAAACCCTAAACCAATATATTATATTCTATTTCCTTTTTTTTTTCATTTAAAGTGTACACGGAATGGAAAATGATATTCAGATATGTTATTCTGTTTGATCTCCTGACAAGAATGTTAAAAACCGCATCAAAATCGGCCGCTTCAGTACCGAGATACCGCCCTCCGAAGTGCTCGATTTTTACCTGTATATCAACTGCTAATCAGGGAATCGGCCGCTCACGCTGATTTGGGGAATAACCGGATGTGACGTCACGAGGACAACGGCAGTGAGGTGTTTGGTAGTGGGGTTATAGCACAATGGTGGACATATGTATTCCTAAAATGGGGTTACGAGAATTTTACAGATATTTATACAGTATACAGTTATGGTGACGATTTAATTATATATGAAGTAGGAAATATTGCAACTGAAATCATGCTAAATACATAAGTTTATTAGCGGAAATTATAAGTTATTTATGTTTCTGGTGTAAGCCAGGTGTACCTTGTGTAAAAACTTTTCAGTAGAGATCTTATCTCTGTTTTAACAGCTTACTAAATTATCAAACCTGGGGAATATTCAATTTTCATAATGTCATATAAAAGGAGACGAATTCGAAAAATGATGGTCATATAATTATCCAACATTTGAATATGTTTCTGTATAAATAAAAATTCACTTGGCCTATGGATTTCAAGAATCAGCATAACGAAAAGAAAATGTGTTAAATGTATTTCATAGTTCAATACACGTAAATATCATAGACATAAATTGGGAGGGGGAGTAAATAAAAAAAAAATAAACCACTTGAGAAATTGAATTTAAAATACATAATTCATTTATAGCTGTAACGAGTCTATCTTCCTTTTATAGCTACATGTACAAGTACATGTATGAGAACATGTGTTATTTTAACAATATTCAACAGTACATTTATTGGTCATATAGATTATCATTATTAGTATTATATAATGATCGATATTGACCAAAATTCACAAAGAATTGGATATCCAAAATCTAACAACTACCAGAAATATCAAAATTCTGACATTGTGCATCATATTTGCATTGTTCTTTCTCGACATGCCACTTGTAAATAATTTTGTAGTTTCTGTTACAAAAATACATGTACATATAACTAGAAATATGTATACGAGACAAATGTATACATTGGGCATTCTGAAATATACAATTATGTTTACATCTAGTGATTTATGCACTTGTTATATGTTATGTTCGAACGGTACATTTTACTGTAAATCAAGGATTTATAAGTGTAAACAAATATGACATTATACAACAATTAAATGATGGTTCATCGCTAACTTACCCGTGATCTTACTTTTGACACCTGACGTGAGCTAATCAACGAAGCGTGACAGGTCACTAAACACCTTTCTTACGTAATCTGGTTATTAGCCCCCTCATTAGTCTCGGTTGACCACGCGTTTTAGTTACTGCAGTATACAGGTAAAGAGATAAACGCAGCACGACATTGGCTATTCGGAAGTACAGTTCTGATTTTGTTCTGTACTTGATATCTGCAACTTGGATTAGACATAGACATCTTCAGTCTTTTTTTCGTCTGACTCGTGCATGATTTATTTTTTCAATTAAAGACACTAATAAATGAACTTGAGCGAAATATCAACAAGTCGTCGGATGTATTGTATTATATGAAAGCTGAATGTATTTCGTCAAAAAAAAAAATGGATCGATTTCAGATATAACGCAATTATTAGATGCATTTACATATATGCAAAAAAATCTGTTTAGAATCATAACTTAATTCGTATGGGTAGGTTATATGAAAAAGTCAGAAATTTGTAAAGCGGGTTTGACCAGTACAACGACCCGAGTCGGGTTTTGGATAACATAGTCAAGAATCCTTTACATAATATTCATGTATATGTGGTTCCAAATACCGTAGATTTACAACGTACGTGGATTATTATACACATTATATTGTGTATAATTGTGCAGAAATCGCGCAGAAATGTTCATTTATCTACGACAGGTACATCAATATATAAATCCCTATTTTCAAGCGTATTCCAAACTCATATCTGTGATTGAGGATAATATTAAATAGGTATCGGACATGAACACAGGTACTTGTGTCTGTAAAAATCGATATTTACAAACAGATTGTTTATATTAATTGGCAGACACAGAAAATCGCCACTCTATATCTTATGCGAGTAGAGTAGGTCCCGTTGTCCTCGTGACGTCACAGGTCAGGGGTCCCAAATCGGGGTCAATGGCTTGGGGCTTCAGGTGTGTTCTAGAGAAAAGTCGCATTATCTCTAATACCGTATTCGCTATGAAACTCGTACTTTCTCCATTCTAAATTTTATACAATGACACATTTATCAAGCCTTATATATTTCCTTTTTTTTTTTTCATTTAAAGGCCCACTGAATAAGACAACCCCCGTTATGGAAATTATCATTTGATTTATTCTAATTGAATCAAAAGGTGATGATAAGTGTGGTATTAATGGTAAACTGATAACTTTTGCTACTCTACTAAATTATCAATTTTGATTTTTATTCTCATCTTAAAAATTCCAAGCCGTTAAGGAAAGGAAGTGGGTCTTTGGGTATGTTTTATATCTTATTGAAATGAACGTTTCAATATGGTGGAAGAAAATGTGTAGGTTGGTCAAAGTTTATATTCTGTTTTTGAATAATAACAAACGTTCGCAGACAATGACCTTGTACATTGTGATTTGTCCATGATTCAACTCTTCTGTTTTTATTTGACTGTAACAAATAGAAGCATTTTTGCTGCAAAGTTGACTGATCTATACAAAACAAAATTGAAGGAAGCATTTACAACATCATTTCAGCCTTATTTTAAAATACATTTATGTGAATATCCTGCTTTTACTTCTATTACCAGGCCTTGAAGATTTTACAAAAACACTGAAAAACACTTGACAAGATGTTTTCCCTGATCAATATTGATTTAAAATTGATGATGATTTTGAATGTAGTGGACACTACCTACATAAACTATTTTACCCTCATCCCTATTCGGCCAAATTCCGTCAGTCAAACTTCCACAGGGATTTCCCCTATATGTGAAATTGAATTGAATTGAAATGAATTAAACTGAATTAAGTATTTCATTTGACAAAACTCTTAAATAAAATCAATGAGTCTAACATTGTACATTTTAGTGAGTTTATTAATATGATGTTGACAATTTTGCAATTTGTAAGCTTAGATAAGTTTTAAATCATTTCATATTCTGCACTTCAGTTTTTACTAAAGCTTGCTGGCTTAGCTTTATCGTTTATAATTAATTACATTGATTTCTATCAGAAATTTTAATACATGTACATTTAATTTTATTCAGTTAAGAATTAATTTAATGTGCCTAAATATCAATGGAGACATGACATGAGTCACCAATTTATCTTTATAAGTCTGTGTTATGTATATATTGAGAGTGATTACTTTCTGTAACTTTAATCCCCAGTGTAGATACATCAATCGTGCAGATAAATCTACACAAAAAGCCAAGCTCTATAAACGATGAAATATCAATAGAGTAGATAAATATGTACTGAAAGCCGGGAATTATAACTGACTTTTATCTTCAATTAATCATCCGTCCATTGTGTTGTCCTTAGCAACTATCTATATATACAAGATTATAACACAAATGGTCTATACTAAATATCTGGAGTGATCAAATTGTCCATCATACAGATGATAGCACATAACTCAAGAGAGTTTCTTTATGGTTACAAATACCCTTGAACATATTTGTCAAAGCTCATCTAAATGTAACAAGATAATACAGTCTGTCATAACATCATAAATGTAATTCACATAATCTGAGACAATTTTAGATTCTCTAGTCTGTCAATCTCTAAAGACCATAACAAATTTGTTTGGAATTTGAAATGACAAAATGACTCAGCCAATTTTTTTCAGACATCTAAAAATTTTATTTTGGTATTTTCTTTTTTCTTTGAAAAATTCAGATATTCAAAATTTGGCTGGTTGCTCAATGATACTGTTTGACATTCAGAATATTGAAGGTAATGGATCTTATTCATCTTGATATAATTTATCAAAAATCCCTCTGTTCTCCCCTTTTTATGTAGGAAATTTAATAAATGTTTCCACCCTACCGACCCACTTTCAATGTGGTGGGTCACCATGTACTGGTCATGTACCTTATACATGTCAGTCAGTATGTACTTACAATAGAATCCTCCTGTAGTTGTAGCTAGTTTACGGAGGTTATTTTTTTAATTCAAATTCAGACGTGTGAGTTTCCTGTTAGAAAGATAGATGTAATATTTATATTTAACCTATTCATGTAATATTGGCAAGTTGTGTTGTTTCCC
This sequence comes from Argopecten irradians, assembly GCF_041381155.1. Lineage (NCBI taxonomy): Eukaryota > Metazoa > Mollusca > Bivalvia > Pectinida > Pectinidae > Argopecten > Argopecten irradians. The sequence continues at coordinate 2,675,535 of NC_091139.1, forward strand.
TACATAGAGTGAAATCCATCCAATTCTTTGCCTTTCCAAGGGATGAAGATTGGAAATAATCCAATATTATTTTCTCTGGTTTTGTATCCAACTGTTAGATAGCTATAAAATGTATACACATTCTGCCTTGGCTGATAACCCTACATATATTCTGATAAAAAGTTTTGTTTTTTTCTTCACTTTATAATGTTGATAAAATGTCAGAAGAGATAAGCTGTGTGATTGCATCAGTATAGTAAAGAACCCAATAGAAGAGGTTTTTATAAGATAACAGTGTACAGGGCAGGATTTTTCTGACCTTTGAGTTGTTTAATGGTGTTAAAATAACCCCTGGGTCAAAATTTTTTAATAGTACCATGGAAAAATTATCCAAGATGAACAAATAGCATTACAAAGAAATAACAAATGATCATTGATAGGTTAGAGTGATCTGTTTCATTTATGTAGGGAAACTTTTGCATGAAAAAGAATATTGGGGTCAAGTCAGTACTTGTATGCATTGAAATCTGTTCTAACAACCACTTCTGTATAAAGACCACCTGCTTAGTAATATCACATCAACATACTTTGACCTGTATATAAGGACAACCTGGCCATAAAGATTATCCTTGATAGACTGGTTTGACTGTATAAATGTATATATTTTCAGTCTTGATTCAACAGATATATTAAAAACTATGCCATATTCATATTTTCAGTCTTCAAAGAGAAGTCAAAGACGAAAAAAGGGGAAGGAAGCTTTCAATTAATTATGCAGTGGAGAGAGGGGGAGGAAGAAGGATTTTATATTTTAATATGCATGAAACCTAATCACTGACACAGCTGTTTCAATGATGTGATACCATGTCAGTTTTCATGAACTGGAGTGTTATCACCATAATGTAAACAATTATAACAAATACCGGTATATAACAATAAAAGTATAAAAGAGCGAGTCCAACATGGTAGTTCCTTCCAGTCAGCTTACTGGAAGGAACTACCGTGTTGGACTCGCTCTTTTATACTTTTACCAGGATTACATCCACGGCCGGTTCCATTAAGAATTTCTACATTTTCCATAACCCAGGACGTTGCGCCTTCACCCCCTGTAGTAATTATATAACAATGTGATCATCATTGCGATAACATAAAATCTTTTTAAGGAAAAAATATCTTTTCAACATTTACTAATTGTGACATCAAATTTTAACCTAGACTCCTTAAACATCAGAAGTTATTACATCTCACTGTCATTAGATGTGCAGGGCCCAGTTTCATGAACATTCCTTAAATTTAAGGAATTCCTTAAAGATGCTCCACCGCCGACAGAGCATAAATGATGTTAATCATTTGAACAATAATTGGTGTTTAATCGTGTATATATATGCGTAATTAACGCAAAAAATAATATGAAATAATATATTTCGCCTTCGGTGCATGCGCAATCAGTACTTCATTCCATATAGGATATAGTGTCACAGAATTTTTTCGGGATGCAATTAATTATTTTTCATATTTTTAACTTGTAGTAAAATTATAAGCTCAAACTTTTCAATGGTGGGAATGGTGTAAAGTAAGTAACTTTTGTAACTGGAGAAAAATACTAAATCGTCTGCTCCTGTTTTTTATAGTGAAAAAATACCATTTGTCAGCGGTGGAGCATCTTTAACTTCGAATTCTCCATGACAGCATCACAGATTTTAAGGAAGGCTCATGATTATAACATGTATAATTTAATGATTTTTGATGGTGAAATTTAAGTTAAAGAAAGTCTTCAAGTTATAAGGAATGTTGATGAAACTGGGCCCTGGTACGACGTTAGAATTGTACCTATTGTATGATCGTGAAAGACAACTAATTTTAGGATCTATCTTTTCTCTTTTTCCTAACTTACTTTCTTCTTCCTAACCATCTCCCTTGACACTGCCTCACTTTTGGCCTTTTGCTGAGCACTCACCCCTGTGAGGTAGGCTCTGGATTTTGTTCCTTGGCCGAGACACACCAAAGTCTATAAAAGTGGTAATTTCTGCTCCTGCTTAGCGCTCAGCATTAAGGGAGTGGGGCGACTGGTTTGCCTGTTGTCAGTATAATGTAACCAGGTGGAGTGTTAAATGTTTATTTCTGCCTATACATTTGGGGCCAAAATTCGGTTCAGACCTATTATTTCGGCCCCATTTGGTCCCATTTCCAATCGTATTTCTTGGTATTTTTTCCAAAATCTATGTATAAACTTCCCAAATCAGTGACTAACGCACATTTTAAGTGATGAAACCAAAACCAAAATCCAGAAATCACAAGCCTGAACATCGTATTTTAGAATGTACATTTTTACACTGGTTCTTAGGGAAGCATTTAATTGTTTATTTCTACCTTTTCCAAAATTTCCATAAACACTGTTAAAATTTTTCCCAATTTCCTACTTTTATTGCACAAAACTTCCCAATTTTCGCCAGGTGGAAATTTCTCAAAATACCCCGGTAATATAGCACTATAAAAAGGGCAAGAGTTCCACTATACAAGAAGATACAACATGAATATTCTGCAGTCTCCCAACACACATCCCAACACTTCTTACACACTTAACAATGCATACATGGGAGGCCGTCCTTTCATGACCCTGGCTGTTAATAGGACGTTAATTAATCAAACATTACTACGCAAACTTGTGAATAACAACCTGAGCCTTGTAACGGGTAGCCAAGACAGTGAGTATAACCAACGCAGAGAGAGATAACTCGTCCCAGAGTTCTGCAGTCAAAAACACTTTCAAAGAACATTTCTGAAAGTGCCATGATGAGGAAAGTTGTCAGTGTTCGAAAATATTCTGAAACAAAGATCAATACGAAACTATGAGTGTTCTGCGATCTCATAAATGTATTCGTACCTCTTCTGGTGAAAGTTAATATCCCTACACTCTTAGAGAAAACAGTCCTCACCAATGACATAACTAGTATAAGGGTATGTTTTTGGGTGCGAAGACTTTGAAAAAAGAAGGAAGAGTGTAGCGGGATTGCACTGGGTTAATCATCTGTGACCAGGTTGCTCAGTCGTTAGAACATTCAGCTAGTGTTCGGAGGTCCCGGGTTTAAATCCAGGTCTGGCCGCTACATTTTCTCACCCCTGTTACACAATCTGACTTTCTTGACGTAAAAACGTACGCATCGATCTAACTACAACTTATTTACAAAAATATTTAAATAAGATTTTAATATCTTTATCTTCATGTTTTGAATTCTTTCATGTAATCAACTGTTCACTGGTGATATCGTGTATTGGTAGCTCCCATTTATTTTTATATTAAGGAATGTTGAATGGTGATGATAATTCATTATTAATTACCGCCATATTTCATCAAACGTGTTACATCACTCTTATCAGTGTTTTGATCTACGACACATAAGTTGACAGTGTTGACGTGTGGCAAATGAGCCGTCATATTAGGCCTATATCGGATCGGGCTACTGTTTTACTGCTGCAAGAAAAACTAGTTCAGAGTTGTTCAGGTAGCACTCAGGAAGAAATAAAGGTACACGAAATGTGTGAATCTGTAGCATGATTAGGTGTGTTTCATCGGATTCGATGTGACTTCGTCTTGTTCATGGGACGGTCAGAACATAATTAGCGATCATCGCATCATTACGTCAAGAATGGCAACTCTTACCTTTAAAGACATCGCAGGATTACTAAATCCTTCAGAACAACTTTCTTAAACAGCTGGTTTGTCCACAAAGAAAGAGCTGTCACTTATCGTGCAGCCTGTCAACTTCTCATCGTCGGCTATCTTATTGCGGAAATGCGCCTGAGGGACACAGATTTCGCACAGCCAATGAAATCACAGATAAATGCCCGCGTCTTCTAGACGCTTTAAATTAAGAAGTGCACTTTCTACACCATTTGAAATTTCTCATTTGTTGGACATAAGAAATTAAGTCAAAGTTTTTGACTGATACAATAAAAGAAATCAAATTATATATAGTTGTTTGTGATCACAAATTGTTATAAGCAAAGTAAATTAGACAGGACTTACTTCATACTGAGTATAATACATGTAGGTTCAAAGGCTCAATAAGTTTCTGTTTTAGGCCTAGTTGGTCCCAAACACTCGGGTTTTCTTTTAGCTTTATCTCTGTTAAATCTTAACTGGATTTACCCTTTAATATTTCTTTCTTTTTTTCATTCTCTTTTTAAACATATAATAAGGCCAAAAAAATAATATTGTCTGTTTAGGGTTACATTGGCCCTGGCTGTTAACAGGATGTTAAACTAATCAAACCAAACCAAACATTGGCAAAAAAGGTTGGGTTTTTTTTTAGGGTCTTTCACTCTAAAGTAATGGCCGGAACCGGAGTCTGAGATCGAAGTCACAACTTTTAATTTTTTTTTTCGTTGAAAAGAGGGGAAAAAAATTAGGGTCAAGGGTAAAAAATTAGGGTCGATCGGGTAACCCTAAACAGACTCTTTTTTTGGCCTAAGAATACCTATACAATTTCAAAATTTGGCTTTTTAACAATCACCAGACTTGAAGTCAAATTGACCAGCGAGTGTCTTCCATCATTTTTAGAGTAGTGTCAGTGTAACAGTCCAGTAAGTACCTGGAGAGGTAGATATCTATACAGAAAATAATTTTATTTACATTTTATCTATCGAGACCTAAAAGTATCATAGTTTGAATGCAATTGTAAATTGACGGTTCTTTTTACTTGAAATTAAAGTTTGAAAATTATGGTACAATTATAATAAAAGTTATGATAGCTTCATGAACAACATTTTAAATAGCAATTTTCAGCAGGAAACTAAACCTTTGACCTTTCACCTTGGATGACCTTCATCTGTTTCGCTTCAGAGAATCAATCTTACTGCTGTCACATATAGTCTACTTACTGTCCTCTGTTAACTAATGTCTCCCTAATTGTCAACTCATCAATATTGATAATTATGTTACACTAATTGATTTCTCTCCATATGATGTCGCTGAATTATAATATTACCTGGTATTAGCTGATAACTGTTGCTCCTAAAATAAAAGGCCATGATTCATATGATAGAGCAGTGATTATCAAATCGCAAACATGTTCCACCCTTCTTTGTTTAGTCCCCACATCTCCACTTATATGAGTTATAATGGGGCCGCGGTGGCAGAGTGGTTAAGATGTCTTGACAAATGACCAAAAGCCCTCCACATCTGGGTCGCGAGTTTGAATCCCAAGTGCAGCAGTTGCCAGGTACTAACCGCTGGTTGGTGGTTTTTCTCCTATTCGGCCAGGTTCATGTAAGGGCTGTTCCAGCAAAACATATATGGCACCCAGGGAAGGCACTTTAAAAAATAGTATGTGGCATGGTGGGTTCAAAATAAAATCCCTTCTGAGCCAGGGTGGCGTTTCAATAAAATTACTTCTGAGGGTGGGTCTATCTGAAGCACTTTTTGAAATAAAATGCAAAATTTGTGTTTTATAATGCTGTCAGTCATCATGACTACAAAAATAACTGTTGAGAAAAATGTTTATTTCTGACAATATTTAATGTTGTTCATCTTCAATAAAAAACAATTATTTTATTTTCTAAGTGTTTTGATATAATAATGACAGAATATTTATCTAAAACATATTGTATTCATTCAAACTTGACAATGATACAGAGAAACAATGGATTAGTTTTGGCAAAATAACAGATCTTTATTTAAATTCACTGGTATTAAGTTGAGGAAAAAGTGACAGTTCACAAGCTGAAGTGTGAATGTCCAGATGACTATTCTTGCAGTGCGTTTGAGAAATACTTTGGTATCTTTAGTAACTAGATTTTCCGCTGGTTCTACGAGGATTATACCTTATACAAATTTAGTAATAGATGTAGCACATCCAACAATTGCACCATATACTTCAGTGATGCTAGAAATCAAAGTATGTAAATCCAAAAAGATGACGCAGCAAAATAAAAAATTAAATGGCTTCTATGCCATGGTCTTGTTCACAAAAAATTAGATATGTGTGGGGGTCAACAAAATTGAAAATCCCTTCTATTGGTGGGTCTCCCAATTTCAAAGTGCCTTCCCCCCCTACCATATATGTTTTGCTGGAACAGCCCTAAGGACGTGCCAGGTTTGTTGGTGAAGGGAAGCTGGAGTACCCAGTGAAAAATCACCACAACAGATAGATGTACAGATTTTGGAAAACTAATATACCAGACCATTAACTCTACAATTATTCCTGTGCCATAGTCTCTACTTGGCATTCATTGTGACTTAACCCCTCCAAACTTGTCATGGTATTCAGCTATTTACATGTTAAAAACGGTCTAATCCGTATCACTGTCGAGTGTTAATGTATGGCATTTTACTTCTTAATTTGTAGTACATAATATAAGTAAAACTTGTCTACTGGCAAAAGGTATGCTGGTCTCTGTGGCATTAGGTTTAGACAAGTTATATTGTATTACCTATAAATTGATTTATTAAAAGCCTAATTTACTTTGTGATTTTAGTGATGTTAACTCACGAAGTCATTATAATCCTATATGCGGCAAAGTCTAGTTTATAACTTCTCGAAATTTACAACAGAAACTTCATACCAGCCTTTGATGCAAGAGTCCAGTGAACTAAAGCATTAAATAGGCACAATGTTGATATTCATAATATCATGAATTTGATTTTTTTTTTCGAGCATCCATGTGTTGGCTTTCATTGAGAGATTTGAAGTACCAAGGGCCATAACTCTCTCAACATTTGCTCTGTCCAGCACCATAATGAAGGATTTCTGAAAAGACAGATAAAAAAGAGAGACAAAGCCATATAAACAAACTAGAAATTTCTGAACGATTTCAAAACTATATTACAATGCCCAAATACCTTTTTTGTTGTTTTCATATTTACCGGTATTTTTACTATCGTTTCTCTTTTCATGCTTCTTATTTTTCTGCAATTGAAAGTAATTCTTCAAATGTTTTACCACTTTTTATTTTCTTCTTGAAAAAAGTAATTGACAACAAATTAAACACAATTCATCAATTTTAATAATTAATATTTCATTCCCCAGCTTTTTGTTTATCTCAAAGATACATATACATGTACGAGCATTTGATTAAAACTTTGACAGTCTATGTAAAATAAACACATAATTCTCATTTAATGAGTGATATTTTGATACAATATCAATAAGAAATGAAAAATGACCATAACAAAGCCTTGTACAAAATATCAAAACTCCCCACAACATATTGTAAAATCATGTACATGTATATCCATTAGGTCAGAATACAAAATGATTTGATCAATACTTAATGAGCACTACACATCTAACAATGAACACAAAACAATATTATTTCAAATGAAAACACATCAACTGTTATAACTAAAAGCACCACTGACATTTATTTCCATTAAAAGTATCTTTTTTTCCCCATTAACCTGAAAGATTGTTCTTAGACAATGTATCAAACAAATGCTAGAATGAATAGCGATCCCCCCCCCCCCCAATTTTTTTTTACACATATAATGTATTTGCGTCCTGAAAAAAAGTCCATGACACTATACCATATATGGAATTAAGTACTAATTGTGCATTCAGCAAAATCAAAACAAATTATATTAAATTAGTTTTTATGCTAATTAGACACAGATTTGCATGATTAAACACCAATTACTGTTCAAATAATGAGCACCGTCTATGCTCTATCGGTGATGGAGCATCGTTTAGATTTATGAATAAATAGATAAAAGAGCGTTGTTTTCATACAAGTTCATAAACATTCTGTCAGAGATTTCAAAGAAATGGTTTCACATAAAACAACAACAGTTTACATTCAGAAAGAGGTAGATTTCATACCAAATTCAAAGTCTTTGACTTCAGTGACTTCAAATAAATAAGATTCCTTCCTAGGAATGATTTGAAATATTTAATGACACTACACAGTTTTGCGTTGTTCCTCGTGAGATTTATGATGAAAAACAAATGAGATCGCAGGATTCCATGATCCTTTGAAGACAAGATCATTGAGTCCCTTTTTGTCTGTAGAATGATACCACTGAGAAAGATCTGAATTACAGTCTGTTCCTTCTGGAGGAGGTCTTGTCTCGATATTATTCACACATCGCTTGCACTTAAATCTATGAAAACAAAAAGAAACATTCAATCTCAAGTATCAATAACAAAGACATGGCTTAATATTGATATTCATTTGTGATATCTAATTATTTTCCAGTTATCTGTTAACTTTGTAGTAAATTGTTTCCCTTCTTAAAGATACCAAATAATTGTCATGTTGACAAAAAGATTATTATGATTTTACATTGGACTGGTTGTACTCAACTATACTGTAAATCAACTTTCGCATCTGATTTATTTTCGCAAATAGATATCTTCCACAATTCTTGCACCATTCGATTCAATGATTTTTCCATTCAATTTTAAATCCACGAAACTTAATCTCTGTGAAAATGTATTGAAAAGGAAATTGCAAAATTATTTAAGTAGCTGCAAAAGAAAACTGGTTTACAGTATTATGATATGATTAATCACTGGTAGAAGCCCCTTACTTGTCATGTGTATCACTTATTGTGTCCTCGTTCAGCTTGAAGAGCTCCTTCAGTTCACCAAGGCTGAAATGACGCTCCACATCCTCTTCTTTATCAATTACACAGGAACTGAGGGCTTTCTTGTGAGCCTGGCGCTGAAAGATCTTCTCTTCAATGGTACCCGTCTGAAAATGAATGAGTGTAAGGGGAGATAACACTACTTTGAGTTCTATATGTGCACAGAATGCTATTGGAGTATTGCTGATCAATCTAAAATGATTGGATAATATTTCAAAGATAAAATTTAAATCCACATTTAAAAATAAAACATTTAATTTTGAATCAAGAACTTCACGTTATATATAACATTAAATCAAAACTTTTAAACCAAATTTTAGGTGCTTGGAGTGTTACCCGGTATAAATCGGTAACATCAACAGCACTTTAGTAATGGAACTTAGATAAATTAGAAAATATCCATACCGTATTCGACCCAATAAGCGCCCAGGGCATTTAAAAAATTGAAAAAGTGAAAAGGTGCTTAATAAGATGAAATTATTGCAAATCTATAGTTTTGTGTAGTCTTGGTCTTTATTTATATTGAAATTGAAGGCCTCAAAAAGGGGGAGGGGGGCATATAGGGACATGGGCGCTTATTGGGTCAAATACGGTATATTAAAGCAGGACTGACATTGTTGACATAGATAATTCTATATGTCTTCCTATTTCATGACAGTGGGATACAAATATTGTATTTTATTAACACCGACAATAATTTCAATGTACTTATGAAAAATGTTCTAAAGTATTTTGATTAAAACAGGATGCCTTACTGCTATAAGCCTGTAAATAAAGCACTGTTTTTTCTGTCCGTCCCTCCAACACCTAGCCATGGCCTGATCATCGTTAGCTGGGTTCCAGTCCGGATCAAACATCACCAGGCGATTAGCACCAATCAGATTTAACCCACAACCTCCGGCCTTACTGCTCAGCATGAAAATAAATACTGGACTCTGCAAACAAAGAGTTTCATCATTACAATGAGGAATATTTAGAACTTAATGGTCTGTTTTTTCATAATCCACACAAGCATCAATGCTATGGCAATTTTAAGAAAAAGCTCCAATCAAAACAATTTATAAGAGAAATCATATCGAGTGTATGGTGTACAATTTATAAGAGAAATCAAATCAAGTGTATGGTGTACAATTTATAAGAGAAATCAAATCGAGTGTATGGTGTACAATTTATAAGAGAAATCAAATCGAGTGTATGGTGTACAATTTATAAGAGAAATCAAATCGAGTGTATGGTGTACAATTTATAAGAGAAATCAAATCGAGTGTATGGTGTACAATTTATAAGAGAAATCAAATCGAGTGTATGGTGTACAATTTATAAGAGAAATCAAATCGAGTGTATGGTGTACAATTTCACAGCTCTGTCTGCCTAGTCATGTATCTAAGTTTGTGTAACTAACATATTCTGTCTGCCTCGTCTAGTCATGTATTTAAGTTTGTGTAACTAACATATTCTGTCTGCCTAGTCTAGTCATGTATCTAAGTTTGTGTAACTAACATATTCTGTCTGCCTCTTCTAGTCATGTATCTAAGTTTGTGTAACTAACATATTCTGTCTGCCTCGTCTAGTCATGTATCTAAGTTTGTGTAACTAACATATTCTGCTGTTGTGTTTTGTCAAAGTATTCAATCAAAGAGACTTACTTTAGGGTCGTTGAAATTCTCCACAATCTTTGCTCTCTTCTTTATAGACATAGAACCATCTAGCCTTACAAAGATATACCTGAAAATGAGACACAGAATAATGAATTGAGGCGAACTTTACATAAAAGTTCAAGTACAAAAAGTTTACCTATTAAAGATGATAAGATTTAAAGTATAAAGATTCAATGAACTGTTATATATTAATGAGTTTTATCCCATTTGTTTATCAACCAGTAAATAGTTGAGTTTTATGACAAGGACTAAGCAGATGATGGCTACATCACAGCACAGAGGTATGAAGAATCAAACTAATAGATATTTATTTTCTTATTGATAAAATTATAGAGGTTCTAAGGTAATGCAATCTGGTTTTGACAAGTTGGGCCTCACATTGTGTGATGTGATAATTATAAGTCAGAACTGAAGTGGTAGACATAGTCTCACAAAACGTAAAAGGCACACTGTTATCATCTCCAGTTTTGTACATACCCTCTTTGTCGACAGAGTTTCTCAAACAAGTCAAGCGTCTGTGTGTAGTTGGAGACCAGTACCACTTTATCACTGGTAGTAGATTTAATCATGGCCAGTAGACAGTCTAATACTAACACCTTACCTATAATACAGTATACCAGGGGTAGTGTAAGCAAACAGATTCACTTTATTCATATGTTAAAATAACCCATGAAGAGTATGACAAGTATAAAAACCTCACATTGGAGCATTGTTTGTTACTACACAATTAAAATTGATTTAAAACTTCGAAATTATTACTTGTTGGTTTCTAGTGTAAATCATTTACGCATTGAATTCAAGTGATGGAAACAATGTCTACTGTATTTGCTTGTTCACATGTATGTAGAGGTCAAACGGAGGTGCAAAATGCCATCTCCGACTATTCGGATACTCTCCGCTTATTCGCATATATTCTTCTGGAAAATACCCTATGCAAATAAGCGGAATCCTCTGTATATATAAAGTTAAAATATCAATTTCAAAGCAGTTTACAAAGCTTGTAATAAATTATCAGCAGGACAAAACAGCTAACCACTTTTTTTCCATTTAGCTGGATGCAAAAAATCTAGCTAGTCGAAAGGATAAATACATATATCATTTTTAAATAATAAATGGCCGAACTATCTATGTGACAGTGATCTAGCTTTTTAGGATGGATAGAAATAAAACTATATGACAAGAGAAATTTTACCTGAAAGTTCGGGTCGTACCATCTTCAGACTATATCCTGTTGGGAAGAGATCCAGTGATCCTTCGAAACCGTCAGCATCTCCAATACACTTATCATATATCAGATCAGGGTCTGTTGTACAAAATCCAGGTGTGTTTAATATCAAGAAACTCAAGGTATCAATAAAAGCACAAGGATATTATTCACATTCCTATAATACTGTAGGTTAAATTAACATATTGATACATTATTCCATAATGGATGCATGTTGTATAGTGCATTCCTGGAGTCCAATTACAAAGATATAATTGTTGGAAAAGTTTTGAATACATGTACAATTTAAATATCAAGATATGAATGCACAAATTACTTGAAAGCTGAAATAACAAATTTTCTATTTTGCTACATCTTCTTCACACTATATTTTTTCCAAGATGTTCTTGAATTTAAAGGGTACAAAATAAATGTTGTTTTCCTTTTTTCTTTCATTATAACACCACATTTTATAGATAACTTACGATTACAAAGTTTCTTTAGTTGTGTGATAAAGGAGAGACTGGTGCCAGTCGGGCGTCCATCTTTTTCCATGTCTGGGTCCCCAGCCTTGGACTTGACTAGCAGCTGGTATAGGGCCTTCTGTAGGGGAGTCAGACGGCAACACACAACCTGCTCAACTGTAAGATCATCATGACATTGATTTCTAAATGTTGAAACTTATAAAAAGATACAAAATTTTTCTCAAAATCAATGACATATTTTCCTCAATACAGACGGAATATGGAGTATTCCTTAATAATTGTAGAAACTTGAACTGTCGCCAGAGTGGACGACTAATACCCTGCTGCACAAATTTGTAATAACTCCATCAATAGGGGACATTGCAGAACACTGTAAAACTCAACTTCCCTTTATGTCAGGGTTCTCTGTACCAAATTTTAACTAAATCTGTCTAGTAGTTTAGGAAGAGTCTCCGTACAATATTTTGTCTACAGACAGACAGATGGTCGGACAGACAGACAATCCTATTCCAGTATACCCCCCCCACCCTCCTTAACTTCGTTGTGAGGGGTATAATAATATTGATTTCAGAACTCATACATAAAGAATTGTATCTGATACTCACAGAAATAGGACTGTTTATATGAATTCACTGTAATGATTAATATAACTTACTTTTAACAGGTAGATAGCGGGTAAGTAAAGCCTGTGTTCTTCTGATGATACACTTGTTTACTATGGCAGCAAGCTACAGTATCAACAAATTGAAACAGATTTCAAGACATATTTTGCATTTGAATTAATTCTTAATTCAAAAGGTACAAAATTCAGAGAATGTGATAGTAAATGAAAATAATTGAAATAGATAAATAATAGTTCAAATTAATCTTGTCACAAAAATGATGTTCTAATATAATGTAAATCAACTTTTAGTCGCGTGCAATTTACTATCGTGATCCACTAAAATTCATGAAAGTTAATCTCCACAAATTATTGTCGATATGACTAAGAATTATCTGAACTGTAAGTTACTTCATTACTTAGTTATTGTATCATAGATGTTGTCTTATTATGTCTCAACCACACTAACAGACATGTTTACCCAAAGAAAAATCAAGTCACATGTGATTATTCTGCATTTTCATATTACAGAGTTATCTGCACTTGCAGGTAGGTATTGATTGTGACGTCATATATTTGCAAGCATAATGTCATAAATTTCGGAGAAAACAAAGTGAATTGCGCTCACAAAATAATGACGCCACAATGAATACCTACCCGCAAGGGAGCTAACTCTGTAATATGTAGAAGACGGAATATTGTTTGATGTGCTGCATCTATTACTAAAAGGTACAATCCTCGTAGAACCAGCGGAAATTCTACTAAAGATACCAAAGTGTTTCACAAGTGTAATGCAAGAGTAGACATCTGGACATTCGCACTTAAGCTTGTGAACTGCTACTTTTTCCTCTAACTCTGTAATATGTAGAAGACGGAATATATGGAAACTCTAATATGTAGAGGAAATAGGTTAGCACTTGAAACAAAATTTGCAAAAAATAGCCTGCATAAAAGTTAGTTTACAGTAGCATAAGGTTGCTTCATATCCACATATGATATATTTTTCTTCCTTCCTATATGTTCCCAACTCTGCGAACAGACTATCGATCCTGTAATAGAGACTTCATCACTTCATCATTGGGCCAAAAAAGAAAAAAAATGTCTCTTTAGGGTTACCCGACCGACCCTATTTTTTTTGGCTAATGTAACCCTAAACAGACAATTATTTTTTGGCCTTAGTGCACCAGATAAACCAGAACTACACACATTGAGTCTACTCACCTCTAAAAGCTTCTCCTCTCCCTTTTTGTGATCACAGTCTGAAGCTGCAGCATCTCGTCCACGGAGGATGGGAGTCTCAAATTTCTTTTTGAATTCCTGGGCAGTGCCTGGAAACCAAATACAAACAAAACAAATGATAAATTTAAATATCACATACTATATATTTATATTAACAACAACAACAGTACAGTACACAGGACCCGCGATAATCCGGATGCAGATAGTCTTGAAAACTCACAATCGGGACGGAAATGTCAGGGAACGGATTTCCATAACGTTATTTATACTCACTAGTCCGGAAATTCGTATTCCAAATCCGGAACTCCATTTTGGGAAAGGAATGTATAATAAATTCCCGCAATAATCCGGACAATTTTCTGTCGCCACAAGCCGAGAAAATCCAAGGCCAGCTACAGTCATGTGTAAAATACACACTACCACTTGACACTGTGTGTGTTGTCATAACAACAGCTGCCAGGTCATAGCCACGGGCGTTTACCTGAACACCTTTCTAATGGGTACATGCAGACATGTAACGGTTCATTGGTGTTCTATAGGAGATCAAACTTCAGTGTTGTAATTGAGATACGCAATATATTTTTAGCCACATGCTTTTCAACATGCAGTTTGAGCTTGGGTACATATGCTGTAGATACCTTACTGGTTTCACATGCAGAATATATCGCTCTGAGTTTCGGATACAATAAAGTGAGATAATACTAACAAAATTAATAAGTATTTTAAATGTATGTGAATCTATTCAAATTCATCGTCTATGGTATAAGATATGAAGGCTACACGTGTGTGACATTGTGCACAAAGTTAGATGTGAACATGCATGTGGTTGTTACACATGTCTGTAAGTCAGAAAGCAAGACTTGTGGAAATGGTCAATAAAAACACACAATATATAAAATAACAATTATATTAGTTCATAAAATGTTCACAGCTATTTATTATCATATTTTTTTTATGTCAAGAACGTAGATGATATTGATCCTTGGTTAGGCATTTTGAAACATAATTTGCCGTACGACAGATCAAGAGTGGAATACGCTATATGCATACATCGTACACAATTAACGATGGTTTTTAGTTTCGTATTTTGAAAAAGAAATATGTTTCTTAAATAGCAAACAATTTTTAATGTCATAATATGAGAAAAAAAAAAAACACCTATAAAACATAACAAACAAAGTATTTATTATAATAACTTATATTAAATAAAAGCCTATCATCGATTACAAGGTCAAAGGGAGTAACTCATACATGACAATTTAATTGACTAAGAACACGGAATTTGGCAGTCCACCCCGCCCCTCAGGCCCCCCAGGGGTCAGCCACATCATTTGTACAATTTTGAATCCCCAACCTATAAAAGATACTACCATTGTATTATGAGTGCTATCTCATGCTTAGTTTCAGAGAAGAAGTCATTTATATGGAAATAGCCAAATTGACCCCGCCCCTCAGGCCCCCGGGGGGTCAGCCCCATTATTTGTACAATTTTGAATCCCCAACCCTATAAGGATGCTACCATTGCATTATGGGTGCTATCCCATGCTTGGTTTCAGAGAAGAAGTTGTTTTATATGGAAATAGCCAAATTGACCCCTTTGGACCCCGCCCCTCAGGCCCCCGGGGGGTCAGCCACATCATTTGTACAATTTTTAATCCCCACCCTATAACGATACTACCATTGCATTATGAGTGCTATCTCATGCATGCTTAGTTTCAGAGAAGAAGTCGTTTATATGGAAATAGCCAAATTGACCCCATTTGACCCCGCCCCTCAGGCCCCCGGGGGGTCAGCCCCATCATTGTACAATTTTGAATCCCCACCCTATAAGGATGCTACCATTGCATTATGGGTGCTATCCCATGCTTGGTTTCAGAAAAGAAGTCGTTCATATGGAAATAGCCAAATTGACCCCTTTTGGCCCCGCCCTCAGGCCCCTGGGGGGTCAGCCCCATCATTTGTAACAATTTTCAGTTAGTAGCCCATAAGGATGCTACCAGTCAAATTTTGTTGAAATCCGACCAGCGGTTAAAGAGAAGAAGTCGATTGTTGACGGACGGACGGACAGGGACGGACGACGGACGACGGACGCCGGAAATAAGTATTTTAAATGTATGTGAATCTATTCAAATTCATCGTCTATGGTATAAGATATGAAGGCTACACGTGTGTGACATTGTGCACAAAGTTAGATGTGAACATGCATGTGGTTGTTACACATGTCTGTAAGTCAGAAAGCAAGACTTGTGGAAATGGTCAATAAAAACACACAATATATAAAATAACAATTATATTAGTTCATAAAATGTTCACAGCTATTTATTATCATATTTTTTTTATGTCAAGAACGTAGATGATATTGATCCTTGGTTAGGCATTTTGAAACATAATTTGCCGTACGACAGATCAAGAGTGGAATACGCTATATGCATACATCGTACACAATTAACGATGGTTTTTAGTTTCGTATTTTGAAAAAGAAATATGTTTCTTAAATATTTTTAATGTCATAATATGAGAAAAAAAAAACACCTATAAAACATAACAAACAAAGTATTTATTATAATAACTTATATTAAATAAAAGCCTATCATCGATTACAAGGTCAAAGGGAGTAACTCATACATGACAATTTAATTGACTAAGAACACGGAATTTGGCAGTCCAGAAAATTCGTAATCCGCACGGTTTAGGCTGGGAACAAAGGTGTCCGGATTATGGAGGGTCCACTGTATTACATATACATGTATATAGATTATCTACTAACTAGATCTGCTGCTAATCTATTATCTTTTAGAATTAAGCCCTGAAAAGTTTCATACATCATACAGACTCTCTAAAAATTCTCCACTGGTTATTAATAACTAGCCTTACCCAGGATGCCACCATTGACAAAGTGAATGAGACTGAAGTACTCCAGAAGGTCGTTCTGTATGGGGGTACCCGATAGTAGAATACGCCGCTGGGCCTTCAGACTGTTTAGGGCCTGATAGGTTTGGTTCTCACAGTTCTTTAAACGGTGACCCTGGTAAAAAATTTAAAAAAAATGTCTGTTAAGTTTAAATAATGATATTATTGTAGCAGGTTAGTGTTTTACCACCTGTATGGTTTTACCTATATTTTTTCTCTCAATGACCAGTGGTATGTTACTTTGGAACCGAATGCATGGCAATGATTTTGGGTTATTTTAAAGACAGTCCAAAATCTATAAGCATTTATTTCTTAGGTGAAAGAAATATGCAACATAGTAAAACATACCTATCAAAGAAAACAAATACATAAAAGTTGTGTTTTTGTTATAAAATGGTTACTTCAACAACAAACAAGAGACATACAATGCATATCTGTCAATCTGGAAAAACAATTCTGATAAAGGTAAACCATGTCAGATCCAATATGTTTCTCATTCTTCAATATTTTTTTTAAAAAGTACAATGGAATGTGTTTATACCTCATCACAGATCACAAGTCCAATGGTGCCCTTCAACATGACCTTGGCATGGAGTCGCAGAGTTTCGTACGAAATGATGAGGACTGGATTAGGGATACGTCTCCCTTTTTGCTGCACAAAATGATCTGAAATCCACAACAAACGATATAAATAGTATAAATACTAAAATCAAATGGTACTTCCCATGATAGCATACCATCTACAGGCCTACCAGAACATACATTAGAGATCAATCCAAGTATTATGGTTATCTCCCCTTAGTATGCTGAGAAAACAATGAGATGGCCTATTTCCTCACTACTGGCCTACTAGACTACCATTCTGAATAGGATTCTGTCCTTAAGGTAGCTCCATACTTTTGGAAAAACCCATGTCATTTTTTTCTAACAGGTCTTATTTTCTTGCATTTTTCATGTAGATTTCAAATCTGTAAAGATAAATGGGTGTTCTCGAACTACTTTTTGAGATATTTGAGCTTGAAATATACCATCCATGCAAATTTGCTGACCGAAAATAGAAAAATTCATAAAATTATATTTTCTGTAATATTAGGGTGAATGTAGTCTCGATCCTGTTGATATTTTGTCCTAAATTTCTTACGATAGAACAATATACAAAACTATTTTATTTTTACAAATGCTAACTAATTTTTGTTATTTCCCAGGACCGTTTCTATACGTAATTACCATGTTTTGCCATATTTTCGCCCGTAAAAAAATCAATGAATAGGCCAAAAAGGAAATGAAAACCCATGTCAATTTCACAATATTTGTATATGATATGCCCAAGGTAATATGTTTTTCAAATATCATATAAAAACACGGGGTCCTCGATCACAATTTCACAATTTTGTAAGCTTGAAGTTTGTAACTCGCAACCCTACCCCCATTTCATCCAGAGTTAAGATGGGTTATATTTGACTCTTTTTTGAAAATCATGCCACAAAAAAACATTCCACATCAGTTCATACGTTTTTGTGATATTATATCTGGTTTATGTCTGTTTGTTTTTATGATTTTCTCCAAATTGTGTGTTTAAAGGAAATCCGTATGCGATTTTTTTAGAATTCCGGAATTTTGGTCCGGCCGGGTCCCGTCTTATGATTTATAGCGACGAACGGCACTTCCGGTGTTTAAAAATCCATTCCCATTTACGACAGGGACCGCAAAAACCTCAGAGATAGCATATAGTTTTCACTTAACTGCTTTTATTTGATTTATTTAATGATTTTAAACATTCAATATTATATGTAGACAATTTTCACCTATTGAAAAAATATCCAAGTGTGATGTCGTGGCGTATCGGAAACCATTCTGGAATTCAAAAACAACCTCCGCAACTTCCGGTATAGCGTCATATGAATTGGCGCGATTTTCAAAAGTATGGACCTACCTTAAGTGACAATAAGGAACAGCTCTCATTATCAAATTAGTTGTAAACCATGTAAGGTAATTTCAGATTCATTTCAACCTACACTAGCTTTCTATCAAGCATTTTCTGGATCTGGATCTTCTTTGAACTCCTATTAATTGGTTGATGTTTACAGATTTCTGTCCAACCAACCTACCCAAGTTACAGTCGATGTCATCCTTGGATCCAGAGTCGATCACCAGACAATTAATAATCGTGCCTAACCACTTCTGAATCTCATTCGCCCAGTTCTGAAAAAGAAACATGATATATGGTAAACCAACTGTCTTTCACAGCTATTAAATTTCGCGATTTTTGTTTCAAAACAAGTTCACAAAGATGAAAATTCGTGGATTTAACAGTTGAATGTTAACTCCTATCAATATGAATGATGTAGATATTAATTTGTAGAGATAATTTTTCGCGAATTTACTTGGATCATGAGATTCGTGAAAGTAAATCGCACGCGAAAGAAAGTTTGGTTACAGTAGCTTGAAATGCATGGATATGCAATATCTTGGATTAAAAATTTGTTCTTTTAGCAGATTCACTTTCAAGTGATACAAAATAATCTCAAACAGACATAAGTGGAATTGTACTTACATATAGTGCATCATAATAATACTAAATGTACATTGTATCACAAAAACAGTTTAATGCAAATTTTTCAAAACTTATCTGGGAGAATGTAACCAAATTACAGCTGGTTTTGGACAAAGGTGAATTTATGGATCAGTTTGATGTTGAATAAAGTTCTATCACCATCTTAGATCTTTTATGACAGCCTGAATCTGTTGTGTAAGGTTCTCAAGTGTGTGTGTTTTGTGAGTTTGTGGTATTTTTCCTGTTGCTTCTTCTTGTAATAGTGGAAATGTTTGCCTTTTTGATGTTGCTGTCTCAACAAAACAGAACAGCATATCTGTTCACATTATATATGAACTGAGAATAGGTCAACCCCTCCTTTTATGTCAAACTCTAAGCAGGAGCAAACATACTATTTTGATAAACAATGGTGTGTCTTATCCAGGGGACATAATTACTTTCATATTTCCTTGGGGTACTTGTGAGTTGCCTACAGAAGAGTAACTGATGTTACTGACCTTGACAAGGCTACTCGGAGCAACAATGGCCACCTTGTCTATCAGCGGCCTACAGTCTGGACTCTGTCTCTGATAAAACAAATACAATCAATGCTACATAAAAAAAGTATGTCATACATCAACAAAATATGTAGTCCATCATATATACCTCTTAGATACAATTATAATTAATTATCTCCAGCAAAAAGAAAAATATCTAATTCTTGAAACAAGAATCCAAAACCTTTGCAGAAACTCTATCTGAATTTGTATATACAGTAACAACCACCTATATAACAGTCACCTACTTAACAGGACCAATTTATTTGGGTCCAAAATGATTAGATTTAGCTAATCACATCTAAATAACTCATTGTTGATAAAGGTCAGTATGAATTTTGTCTTTCTGCATTAGGTAGAATTCAGTTAAATACACATCTGTTTCATCTTACCAGTATTGTCCACATGAGCGTTATACACTGTAGTGTTTTTCCAAGGCCCTGCAAATCAAATACCTCATTTTTAAAAACAAAATAATGTTATCTCCTAAAGTAAAATCATTGGTAAAATACAAAAGTGAAAAGAAGACACATCACTCAATAACTTTTATCCAGTTTTATACAAACAATAAACCTGAATCTGATTTATTTATTTTGATAGCAACATGAACCACTCTATCCATTTAATTATCATCAAGATTATATTCATGTTAATAACAAATACAACCTACCAAATGTTTGATTGTTTAATGCAAATATACTTCCCTGTAAAAATTTTAGGAATGTTTTAAGCATTACCAAGTTTGAAAATAAAATAATTCCTTCACCTTCTTCAAGGAAACTATAATTGTTTTATCAATGAAGGGTCTATAGCCTTTGAAATGAGATGTGTTGCAGCACAATGAACATATCTTATTCTGTTTTTACATACTAGGACAAATTGCCACTGACCATTTCATCTGCCATGATACACCCATAGCTGTCTGGTATCTGTACTCCTGTCACACAGTCGTACATAAACTTCACACCCTGAAAACACAAACATCTTTCTGATTAAAGTCACAACATCATGGAATATTACAGGGTTATACCAAACCTCAAGGGATCAACAGAATTACTTCATTATAAACATAATTTATAATACACATATTGCACTAGGTTACAGACACAAATTTGTTGTAAGCATGTTCATAATAAATGTGTTTTAACGTAAATATATAAATACAGAAATAAATTAATTACTTAACTAATATTTTAAAATCTTGTTTCACAACAAATAGTTGATATAAAAAATAAGTTTTTACTTCTAACTTACCTCCCTTTGATGAGGACGTAAAACAATGGAGAGTTTAGGATCTACTACAACATGGACAGGGATCTTTTCTCTGAGAACAAAAAAGAAAATGAAGTTCTCATCCTCCTTCATGTCATAACAAAAATTACCTTAATGCAAATAAGGAATGAAAGTGAAGCACTATTAAGAAAACTGGTTAATTTATTTACCCCTCTGGAATTTTCTAGTTTGAACCCGAACTCAGTTTCTATTTCACATTCTCAGGCTCTGTAAGAATGAAGCATTTTGATGTTTGTGATAAAGACTTACATGTCGACCTTAAGCTGTTGGTGAGCACTCAGCTCTGGTGGGCTATAGAGTATGAGGGCGCCCTCCTCTTCTGGATCATGAAGGGGCTGTCTGGCCCCTTGTCTCCTCACACCCAGGGCTCTACTTAGGGAGGAACCTTTATAGAAAGTACAAGTGTGTGATTATAGCCAAGACAGAAATAGGTATTTCTACATTCTAATTTAGCAGAGTTACTTCCCCTTGTTTAGCTCTGACATTAACTAACTCTGGTAGATCAGAATGGTATTTCTATTAAAAGCTCATGAATAGATTTCTTACACAAAAAACTAGACACAACAGCTTTATGACAGTGGAATGAACATGGTAATAATATAAAGAAACAAATTATATTATCACAACCAGATTCACAATCTGGCGATGCTATGCTATATATATATTCATGGAAATTTACTGTATCACTCTGGGTATCCTTAAACAAGTTACCTTTGTAATTAGGAATCGGAACCTTAAATGGTTTGGACAGAATTTTCTTGATGAAGGCCTCCTGGAAATTGAATAAGATAAATAAAATCAGACAGAACAGTTTGAAATGAATAAGTTACTGATTTTTTTTTTTTTTTTTTTTTTAAGTTTCTTCTGATATTGCAAGAAGTGGAATCTTGAAGTTTCTTTTTGTGTTAAATAGTAAAGTTCCACTGTTAAATAGTAAAGTTCCACTGATAAGTCATTTTTACTAATTGGTACTTCCCGAAAACAGGGTTATCAGATAGTAAAGTCTGCCAGAGGGCATGTTCAAATTCAAGTGGATTTGAAAAGTATGGATCCCTTTAAAATTACTGAATATGTTTGTAAAATATACATTAGACAATATTAGTAAATTAATTCACAAGTAGTATTTCAATACTTATCTGACAGGATCACAACATACATGAGAAAAGGCATCCGGACAATGCGATACGTTGGTGATGCTGGACAGAGGCTCACGTCGAACCACTTCATCTTTTGTTCCGTCTTTGTGAATTGTCTTAAGTCGCTTAACCTATCACAAAAAAAAAGAATTGGAAGAAAAAAAATATCCAATTCAACATTAATAAAATATATCATTTTTATTGTTCCTAAAATTTTATTAGGATTGTGAGATCTTTTTATATTCAATCACTTTCATATTAAATTATTATTTAATATTTAACTGTAATATGTTTGATCAAGAAGTAAAACTAATTGACATTGAATGATGATTATCTTACTATCTTTTCTGTGAAGTAACAGTTTATCATTACTAATTATCATTAATATCATAGATTATGTTAGGAATACACGTCTACCTGAGGAGAGTCCTCATTTGTTCTCCTCTGTGTACTGCAGGTGATAGCCCCTCTCTGACTGGGGGCCTGGCTGCGTCTCTGTAAATATAAGCAATATATCTGCATACAGGAAAGCTTAATTATATTACATTTAAAAGAGGCCTTATTTAATCTACCAGTATCTTAAGTTCTGAATTATTTTACATGGATATGGGCATTTCAGCTGCAATAAAGCAAATTTTCCCCAATTGATATTCAAGCTTTAAATTTCCAAAAATCAAAGTTTCTTGAAAACTTTCCAAAAATATTGCATGAACTTAGTTGGCTAAGGCTTGAAATATTTGTGAATTGGCTTCAGAAAAGTGCATAAACTACACTGGAAAAAAAATTCTTATTTGTTATATTTTATTTCATATTCCATTATTTTCCCCAAGTCTTGGTTTTGTCACACATATTCCCAAATTCAAATCCACAGGCCCCATTCCCAAAGCAGTGAGAAAAAGCTCTGGTATGGATCAGTGTCAGTATCTGTGTATTGTTGATAAAACAATGTTGAAAGCGGTCTGCTCTTGGATGGGTGACTGCTCTGTTGACATATATGTTACACTACCATACTTGTACCAGTAGTAAATTTTATGCCCGGTGATGACACAAAATTCACAATTTTAATTAAAGATCTTGGCTTTATAGATACTTACTTATTATATTGAAAAGAAGATTTTTGAAATGTCGGATTAATTCAATTGATTAATTTTTAGTCACAACTATTTGTCTATAAGGATCCACTCCAATTACAATTTGTTTCTGAACCCAACCTTTTATGACATGTATGTTGTACTGTATCCTTATTGAATAAATATTGTTAAAACTTAACTTTGACTGATTTAATATCATACTGAAGAGGTTATAATTACTTACATTGTAAATATCACAAGTTCGATATTCTTTATATGAAATTTTCCTGATTATAAGTCACACACGTATAACAATAATGCCTCAGCAATCTACTGTGCATGTGACCCATGGTATTTGAACAACATAATGTTACAGAGACATTTTTTTTTTTGTGTTTTAGCAGACATGGTCATCTCTGATTTTATGTAGATCTCAAATAATTTCTATTAAAATCCCAGTATCAGCCTAATTTATTTCACTCTTCAACACATATGTAGCGGGATTGGACTGGGTCGATCATCGGTGACCAGATAGCCCAGTCAGTTGAGCACTCGGCTAGTTTTCTGAGGGTCCTGGTTTTGAATCCCGGTCTGGCCGCTACATTTTCTCCTCTCCTGTTACAAAATTGGCGCCCAACTAAATAACCCACGGTGGTGGTGTTTGTAAGGGTCTCGTGTGTCTTCGAGGGCGAAGAATTTGAGATAGGATGGAGGAGTGTAGCAGGATTGGACTGGGTCGATCATCTGTGACTAGGTAGCTCAGTCGATAGAGCACTTGGCTTGTGTTCTGAGGGACCCGAGTTCGAATCCTGGTCTGGCCGCTACATTTTCTCCTCTCCTGTTACAAAATTGGCGCCCAACTAAATAACCCATGGAAGGTGGTTAAAGAGTCTCGGGTTGAGATTTAGGAAATCTCAAGAAAAACAGGGGGAGTAGTGTAAAAGGAGTGGGTCGATGTGGTTTGTACATAGTGGTAAATACGGTCTCTCTCACTCAGCTGATGGAGCATGCTTCTTTGGTTCAGTCGGTAGAGCCGTAATTTTTCACACTGGAGACCCGGGTTCGATTCCTGGTCGGGGCACTCGACAGGAATGTGTATTTTCCCTGTTCCTCTACACATATTAGCTAGTCTATGCCTATTCATTGGTACCCCTTATCGTCTTGTCATCATCTTTGTTGTCGTCATCCTCCTCATCATCATATTATATATCATCATCACCTAAATCATCATCAACACGTTCAATTTACAACAAAAACAAAGTATATAACAAAACATAAGTGGATTTTTATCGTTCTATAAAAAAATAATCGTGGGTGATTTAGTGGAGGTGTGTCATTACGTAACAAGTATGATAAGTATATGGATTCTATTTCGTGATGTCACAAATATACAGTAATATCCCTGGCTTTGATTTGTTGATTCGGTCCATTACGTAGGCGGAATGACCAGTTTGATTTTCGGGAAAACCATTCCATATTGTTAAATTGTATGTCGACTGAACAAGTCTTACATCAAACTGTTGTTACTTGAATTACCATTTTAGCTTCATAATTCCATAGGACTTCTCTTTAGACAGTCTCACTGGTGTAAACATTATGCGAGTTTAAAGTTGACCGCCATTTTGGAGGTGATTTCCAATTCAGATAGAGGCAGCCAATCAAAACGAAGAACTGCCACCCACATGATCAACGAGGCTTCCCCCTGTGAGTGGGACTGACGCCTGATATAGGTCACCACTTCTAAGAAAGAAATGGTCAGAATATGACGATTCTTCACGCTGTTTGAGCATCAGATGGCGACAGAAGACGTCAGTGAGAGAGAATCGAAATGGAATTAAAGCTTCATAGTCCGGCAGGAGCCGAAGCTGTCAGTTACACGTGGCCTCTGTCGAATTCGGTAAGGCGTGTTCTTAGAGTTAGAAATATCACACAAAGTAATCTGATTTGTTTCACTGTTTTGACAGATCATTCACTCTTATTTGTTTCCTCTTTGATTTCAGGACGGGAAAGAAGGAGCTAGTGAAATCATCGAAACCATACGGTATGTAGTTTTCATTCATTTAATCGGTGATATATTTCAATAACGAAAAATATGTGAAGCACGAGGAGGACGCCATATTCAGACATGTTAGAATCCAGAAGGGTTTTGACCCCATGACCACGTAAAAATGTAGGTCATTTGGCCAAATGTCAGTGACAGCGTAGCATCACATTATTCCTTCAATATAATTGCATTCTGAGTTCTAAAACCCGATGATTTGATTATCCATTGTTGCGTATACAAACTGTCAGACAATGGGGAACTGTTTAATTGAAAGCACGTTAACTGGGACAGGAGAGTACAATTGGCATCAAAAAGCTGAGCTGTCAGTTTCTGAAATGTATTGTGTTCTAAAAACAATAACATTCACCTTTGCCACTACACGTGGGTGCTAGAGGCAAAATATGAGATTAGAATTTCTGATGCAAGAAATATTGTCGGTGTTGAATGTCTGCTGTGTTTTAAATGCCTTTTGGATATTATAATTACCTGTCCTAGTTAGAAACTAAAAATAGGCTCGGTAAGATTAGCCTGTGTATATACCTGTATACCAGAATGCATGCCTGTGTGCTTCCTAGAATCACTGATATTACAGGTCAATACTTGTTTTTAGAAAATTTATGGTGACAAAGTTCATATTCAAGTAATTGACAATTTACATACCATAGTTTTTCTGATAAAGAAGAGATATTTTATTTTCCTTGTTGTGTATATTTTTGTCTTATTTTCATCTTACATGTTATTTTTATACTTCCTCCCTCTTCAGAAACGTACCAACAATAAATCCTACACAATATATGGGGTGGGGCGAGAATAACTGTTTCGTGTACCAAAACACTATGGTAACTTATAATATAACAAAGTACAGATATAACTATGGACTGGTGTTTTATGTACTATCATGACTTATATTGTGTTTTCAATAGAAAAATGATTAGCGGAATAGCAGTACACATAGTCGTTGTTATCTTATCAACAAACTAAACTTGTCTTCTGATCATGATCTCACTGCCTCAAATTACTGAACACTTGACATAGAATAGTTGTATCATCAATGTAACTACATGTATATTATTATGTCATAACATCCAATAGTCTTCCCATCCCCACAAACCATATAAAAATATATGTTTAGCAAAACTTTTACTGTTATCATTAATGACATATAATATAGTTACACCCACTCCCCGTCACAGTAGCATAGTTACACCCACTCCTCCACACAGTAACATAGTTACACCCACTCCCCCACACAGTAACATAGTTACACCCACTCCCCCACACAGTAACATAGTTACACCCCCATCCCCACACAGTAACATAGTTACACCCCCATCCCCACACAGTAACATAGTTACACCCACTCCCCACACAGTAACATAGTTACACCCCCATCCCCACACAGTAACATAGTTACACCCACTCCCCCACACAGTAGCATAGTTACACCCTCACCCCCACACAGTAACATAGTTACACCCTCTCTCCCACACAGTAACATAGTTACATCCACACAGTAACAAAGTTACACTCACTCCCCCACACAGTAACATAGTAAGACCCACTCCCCCACACAGTAACATAGTTACAGCCACTCCCCCACACAGTAACATAGTAAGACCCACTCCCCCACACATAACATAGTTACACCCACTCCCCCACACAGTAACATAGTTACACCCACTCCCCCACACAGTAACATAGTTACACCCACTCCCCCACACAGTAACATAGTTACACCCTCTCCCCCACACAGTAACATAGTTACACCCCCATCCCCACACAGTAACATAGTTACACCCTCTTCCCCACACAGTAACATAGTTACACCCTCACCCCCACACAGTAACATAGTTACACCCACTCCCCCACACAGTAACATAGTTATGCCCACTCCCCCACACAGTAACATAGTTACACCCACTCCCCCACACAGTAACATAGTTACACCCACTCCCCCACACAGTAACATAGTTACACCCACTCCCCCACACAGTAACATAGTTATGCCCACTCCCCACACAGTAACATAGTTACACCCCCATCCACACAGTAACATAGTTACACCCACTCCCCAACACAGTAACATAGTTACACCCTCACCCCCACACAGTAACATAGTTACACCCACTCCCCACACAGTAACATAGTTACAACCACTCCCCACACAGTAACATAGTAAGACCCACTCCCCCACACAGTAACATAGTTACACCCACTCCCCCACACAGTAACATAGTTACACCCACTCCCCCACACAGTAACATAGTTACACCCACTCCCCCACACAGTAACATAGTTACACCCACTCCCCCACACAGTAACATAGTTACACCCTCACCCCCACACATAACATAGTTACACCCACTCCCCCCACACAGTAACATAATTACACCCACTCCCCCACACAGTAACATAATCACACTCATAACTTCTTGATAACACAATTATGTCTGTAGTGAAGTTTATTCCCTTGTGAATACTGCACACATTGTGTTACTGTATAATAATGATTATTGGACATAGTACACATTTTAAGGTTAGGTATATGTGCTCACCTGCATTACTAATGACTTGCATGTAGACATGCCTAGTCAGCAGATATGTTTAGTGACTATAGTGTGTGTAGGACCGGTAGATCTATTGATGATGGTAGGTTTGATCCATACATTTCTCCCCTGTGGCCCTGTGAAGTTACAGAGTACAAGTTGATGTACTTAGTGTTACGGTAGAGCTACAGACACGTAGACTTGTATACTCGTCGCTGTCTAATGATCAAAGGCCTTGTAGTTAATAATTTATGCCATAAAAAAACAGCTGTAGTACAAGTCAGAATGCATTTATACTGCATTGAACTTGGCTCTCAAAGCCTTGTTTAAATCCAATTGTGAAAAATGTGGTTTATGTGTGATGGTGGCTGAGTATGGTACATGGTAATGGTTAATTAGCAGCTTTCTTGTTCCATCCACGTAGATAAATCACCAGTGGTGCCTGTCAATACTTGTCATCTGTGTACACACATGTCAGACTTTCTTTATACTGCAACCGGTTGATCAGCAACAGTTGGAACAGTATTAAAAAGTGTACATGTAGTGTGTGTGTCTACTGTGGCTTACTTATAGAACTGTGATTCATCATCTATTTATATGTACATGTCCTTAATTACTTGTAAAAAAGGTACTGACATAAGCTGATAAGAATTTCTTTTATGTTTATCTTTAGTAATTTTACAGGTGTTTGGTGTGTATGATCTATATAGAATTAGTCTGAGATTACTTAGTAGTTATTTATTACAACAGATATTGGTGATTTGACATAAGTTAGTTCCTTAGAGGAGGTATAATGTATTACAAGATAGCTAAAAGTAGATAGTTTGGTATATCTGTCTATACATTAAGTGTATTGAGTATTATAATATGAGTTTGGTATATTTGTCTATACATTAAGTGAATTGAGTATTATAATATGAGTTTGGTATATTTGTCTATAGGGCAGATCGCCTCGAAAATTTGACAATTTTGTTTTGTCCACACGGTTGGAATTACTTCCTTGTCCCATGTCTATACATTAGGTGTATTGAGTATTATAATAGGAGTTTGGTATATCTGTCTATACATTAAGTGTATGGAGTATTATAATATGAGTTTGGTATATCTGTCTATACATTAAGTGTATGGAGTATTATAATATGAGTTTGGTATATCTGTCTATACAAGTGAATTGAGTATTATAATATGAGTTTGGTATATCTGTCTATAAATTAAGTGTATTGAGTATTATAATATGAGTTTGGTATGTCTGTCTTTACATTAAGTGTATGGAGTATTATAATATGAGTTTGGTATATTTGTCTAGACATTAAGTGTATTGAGTTTTATAATATGAGTTTGGTATGTCTGTCTATACATTAAGTGTATGGAGTATTATAATATGAGTTTGGTATATCTGTCTATACATTAAGTGTATGGAGTATTATAATAGGAGTTTGGTATATCTGTCTATACATAAGTGTATGGAGTATTATAATAGGAGTTTGGTATATTTGTCTATACATTAAGTGTATGGAGTATTATAATATGAGTTTGGTATATCTGTCTATACATTAAGTGTATGGAGTATTATAATATGAGTTTGGTATATTTGTCTATACATTAAGTGTATGGAGTATTATAATATGAGTTTGGTATATCTGTCTATACAAGTGAATTGAGTATTATAATAGGAGTTTGGTATATCTGTCTATACATTAAGTGTATGGAGTATTATAATATGAGTTTGGTATATCTGTCTATACATTAAGTGTATGGAGTATTATAATATGAGTTTGGTATATTTGTCTATACATTAAGTGTATGGAGTATTATAATATGAGTTTGGTATATCTGTCTATACATTAAGTGTATGGAGTATTATAATATGAGTTTGGTATATCTGTCTATACAAGTGAATTGAGTATTATAATATGAGTTTGGTATATCTGTCTATACATTAAGTGTATGGAGTATTATAATATGAGTTTGGTATATCTGTCTATACATTAAGTGTATTGAGTATTATAATATGAGTTTGGTATATCTGTCTATACATTAAGTGTATGGAGTATTATAATATGAGTTTGGTATATCTGTCTATACATTAAGTGTATGGAGTATTATAATATGAGTTTGGTATATCTGTCTATACATTAAGTGTATGGAGTATTATAATATGAGTTTGGTATATCTGTCTATACATTAAGTGTATGGAGTATTATAATATGAGTTTGGTATATCTGTCTATACATTAAGTGTATTGAGTATTATAATATGAGTTTGGTATATCTGTCTATACATTAAGTGTATGGAGTATTATAATATGAGTTTGGTATGTCTGTCTATACATTAAGTGTATTGAGTATTATAATATGAGTTTGGTATGTCTGTCTATACATTAAGTGTATGGAGTATTATAATACGAGTTTGGTATATTTGTCTATACATTAAGTGTATTGAGTTTTATAATATGAGTTTGGTATGTCTGTCTATACATTAAGTGTATTGAGTATATTATAATATGAGTTTGGTATATCTGTCTATACATTAAGTGTATGGAGTATTATAATATGAGTTTGGTATATCTGTCTATACATTAAGTGTGTGGGTATTATAATATGAGTTTGGTATATCTGTCTATACATTAAGTGTATTGGGTATATTATAATATGAGTTTGGTATATTTGTCTATACATTAAGTGTATTGAGTATTATAATATGAGTTTGGTATATCTGTCTATACATTAAGTGTATGGAGTATTATAATATGAGTTTGGTATGTCTGTCTATACATTAAGTGTATGGAGTATTATAATATGAGTTTGGTATATCTGTCTATACATTAAGTGTATGGAGTATTATAATATGAGTTTGGTATATCTGTCTATACATTAAGTGTATGGAGTATTATAATATGAGTTTGGTATATCTGTCTATACATTAAGTGTATTGAGTATTATAATATGAGTTTGGTATATCTGTCTATACATTAAGTGTATGGAGTATTATAATATATGAGTTTGGTATATGTCTGTCTATACATTAAGTGTATGGAGTATTATAATATGAGTTTGGTATGTCTGTCTATACATTAAGTGTATTGAGTATATTATAATATGAGTTTGGTATATCTGTCTATACATTAAGTGTATGGAGTATTATAATATGAGTTTGGTATATCTGTCTATACATTAAGTGTATGGAGTATTATAATATGAGTTTGGTATATGTCTGTCTATACATTAAGTGTATGGAGTATTATAATATGAGTTTGGTATGTCTGTCTATACATTAAGTGTATTGAGTATTATAATATGAGTTTGGTATATCTGTCTATACATTAAGTGTATGGAGTATTATAATATGAGTTTGGTATATCTGTCTATACAAGTGAATTGAGTATTATAATATGAGTTTGGTATATCTGTCTATACATTAAGTGTATTGAGTATTTTAATATGAGTTTGGTATATTTGTCTATGCATTAAGTGTATTGAGTATTATAATATGTTGATACACCTTGCAATTTTTGTGACATTCAACAAACTATGATGCCCAATTGAGGTGTTCAGCCTCAAGAACTGTCTGTCAGTGACCACTCTGACCAGCTGGAAAGGCTAGACAATGTAACAATCCAAGGATGCCTACCTGTTCTAGGACGGATCAGTCCTAGCTAGAACTTTCATTTATTGACCAGGTATGGCTAGTCAATCTGAGGACTCTACTGTCCAAAGTAGCACTGGTCAGTTCTAGGACTGAATGCCAGGTATAAGAACTGAGCATTCAAACATTAATGGGCTATATACTATGTTAGGAAGGGCTGGTCAGTCTTAGACTTTGATTCTTAAGGCTACAGCTCTCTATGGAAGGATTGGTCAGATATATATGACCATACAGGCTGGCCTGAATATGTAGGGCTTGTCAATCATAGGCCATTGACCAGAGATGACCACTGCTGACCATTATTGACCAGGTGACACAGATATCTGTAACTAAAATCAGCTATATTGATTGGAGGCTGCTGGCTTTTACAGAATATACATTTTATTGGTTCGGAGCTCCAGTACAGCGAAGAGCTGCTACACTGTATAGAGGAATGGACAATAATCTGGGCATATTGACCAGGCCCCACAGTACAGTGGGCTCTGGATGTACACATGTCCACAGTAGCAGTGATGAAACTTGTAGAGAATTTACTGCTAAAGAAACCTGTGCTGTATGCGATTAAATCAATGACCTGGTTTCCCCTACTTGTAGAATGTCTGGGTTATAATTGTACTCCTGGTCTGACCTCGGCCTACAGCTGTGGCAGCTACTAGAGGCCAGGTCACATTCCTGTTCAGCTTCGTCTGCTCAGGTGTTTCATATATAGTCTACCTTCATGTATATATACAGCAGACTATTATAATGTGGGTTATATTTGAAACATTTTCATGAAATAATGATTTGAATTCTCTGGGATTCAGCAATTTATGCAGGATTGTCGAAGGCAGGTCCAGAACACTACTTTAATTTTCATTTGATGATTCCCAGTACAAAGAAATATTTAAGGTTCCTAAAATTGTCGTGAGTTTGGTCCAATAGGAAAACCTTAAGTCCATTAATTTTCTAGGTGAGCCCCATCACTGTAGGATACTTTATTGTTTACATTTGCTGTACTATTTTTACTGGCTAAATAAATACCTGATTTTGTTACCTGATTACCAAACCTTGTTGATATATCATTATACTATAAACAGTGGGCCATGACAATCCTGATTACCAAACCTTGTTGATATATCATTATACTATAAACAGTGGGCCATGACAATCCTGATTACCATACCTTGTTGATATATCATTATACTATAAACAGTGGGCCATGACAATCCTGATTACCATACCTTGTTGATATATCATTACACTATAAACAGTGGGCCATGACAATCCTGATTACCATACCTTGTTGATATATCATTATACTATAAACAGTGGGCCATGACAATCCTGATTACCAAACCTTGTTGATATATCATTATACTATAAAACAGTGGGCCATGACAATCCTGATTACCATACCTTGTTGATATATCATTACACTATAAACAGTGGGCCATGACAATCCTGATTACCATACCTTGTTGATATATCATTATACTATAAACAGTGGGCCATGACAATCCTGATTACCATACCTTGTTGATATATCATTATACTATAAACAGTGGGCCATGACAATCCTGATTACCATACCTTGTTGATATATCATTATACTATAAACAGTGGGCCATGACAATCCTGATTACCATACCTTGTTGATATATCATTACACTATAAACAGTGGGCCATGACAATCCTGATTACCATACCTTGTTGATATATCATTATACTATAAACAGTGGGCCATGACAATCCTGATTACCAAACCTTGTTGATATATCATTATACTATAAACAGTGGGCCATGACAATCCTGATTACCATACCTTGTTGATATATCATTACACTATAAACAGTGGGCCATGACAATCCTGATTACCATACCTTGTTGATATATCATTATACTATAAACAGTGGGCCATGACAATCCTGATTACCATACCTTGTTGATATATCATTATACTATAAACAGTGGGCCATGACAATCCTGATTACCATACCTTGTTGATATATCATTATACTATAAACAGTGGGCCATGACAATCCTGATTACCATACCTTGTTGATATATCATTACACTATAAACAGTGGGCCATGACAATCCTGATTACCATACCTTGTTGATATATCATTATACTATAAACAGTGGGCCATGACAATCCTGATTACCATACCTTGTTGATATATCATTATACTATAAACAGTGGGCCATGACAATCCTGATTACCATACCTTGTTGATATATCATTACACTATAAACAGTGGGCCATGACAATCCTGATTACCATACCTTGTTGATATATCATTATACTATAAACAGTGGGCCATGACAATCCTGATTACCATACCTTGTTGATATATCATTATACTATAAACAGTGGGCCATGACAATCCTGATTACCATACCTTGTTGATATATCATTACACTATAAACAGTGGGCCATGACAATCCTGATTACCATACCTTGTTGATATATCATTATACTATAAACAGTGGGCCATGACAATCCTGATTACCATACCTTGTTGATATATCATTATACTATAAACAGTGGGCCATGACAATCCTGATTACCATACCTTGTTGATATATCATTACACTATAAACAGTGGGCCATGACAATCCTGATTACCATACCTTGTTGATATATCATTATACTATAAACAGTGGGCCATGACAATCCTGATTACCATACCTTGTTGATATATCATTATACTATAAACAGTGGGCCATGACAATCCTGATTACCATACCTTGTTGATATATCATTATACTATAAACAGTGGGCCATGACAATCCTGATTACCATACCTTGTTGATATATCATTATACTATAAACAGTGGGCCATGACAATCCTGATTACCATACCTTGTTGATATATCATTATACTATAAACAGTGGGCCATGACAATCCTGATTACCATACCTTGTTGATATATCATTATACTATAAACAGTGGGCCATGACAATCCTGATTACCATACCTTGTTGATATATCATTATACTATAAACAGTGGGCCATGACAATCCTGATTACCAAACCTTGTTGATATATCATTATACTATAAACAGTGGGCCATGACAATCCTGATTACCAAACCTTGTTGATATATCATTATACTATAAACAGTGGGCCATGACAATCCTGATTACCATACCTTGTTGATATATCATTATACTATAAACAGTGGGCCATGACAATCCTGATTACCAAACCTTGTTGATATATCATTATACTATAAACAGTGGGCCATGACAATCCTGATTACCATACCTTGTTGATATATCATTATACTATAAACAGTGGGCCATGACAATCCTGATTACCATACCTTGTTGATATATCATTATACTATAAACAGTGGGCCATGACAATCCTGATTACCATACCTTGTTGATATATCATTATACTATAAACAGTGGGCCATGACAATCCTGATTACCAAACCTTGTTGATATATTATTATACTATAAACAGTGGGCCATGACAATCCTGATTACCATACCTTGTTGATATATCATTATACTATAAACAGTGGGCCATGACAATCCTGATTACCATACCTTGTTGATATATCATTATACTATAAACAGTGGGCCATGACAATCCTGATTACCAAACCTTGTTGATATATCATTATACTATAAACAGTGGGCCATGACAATCCTGATTACCAAACCTTGTTGATATATCATTATACTATAAACAGTGGGCCATGACAATCCTGATTACCAAACCTTGTTGATATATCATTATACTATAAACAGTGGGCCATGACAATCCTGATTACCATACCTTGTTGATATATCATTATACTATAAACAGTGGGCCATGACAATCCTGATTACCATACCTTGTTGATATATCATTATACTATAAACAGTGGGCCATGACAATCCTGATTACCATACCTTGTTGATATATCATTATACTATAAACAGTGGGCCATGACAATCCTGATTACCAAACCTTGTTGATATATCATTATACTATAAACAGTGGGCCATGACAATCCTGATTACCATACCTTGTTGATATATCATTATACTATAAACAGTGGGCCATGACAATCCTGATTACCATACCTTGTTGATATATCATTATACTATAAACAGTGGGCCATGACAATCCTGATTACCATACCTTGTTGATATATCATTATACTATAAACAGTGGGCCATGACAATCCTGATTACCATACCTTGTTGATATATCATTACACTATAAACAGTGGGCCATGACAATCCTGATTACCATACCTTGTTGATATATCATTATACTATAAACAGTGGGCCATGACAATCCTGATTACCATACCTTGTTGATATATCATTATACTATAAACAGTGGGCCATGACAATCCTGATTACCATACCTTGTTGATATATCATTATACTATAAACAGTGGGCCATGACAATCCTGATTACCATACCTTGTTGATATATCATTATACTATAAACAGTGGGCCATGACAATCCTGATTACCATACCTTGTTGATATATCATTATACTATAAACAGTGGGCCATGACAATCCTGATTACCAAACCTTGTTGATGTATCATTATACTATAAACAGTGGGCCATGACAATCCTGATTACCATACCTTGTTGATATATCATTATACTATAAACAGTGGGCCATGACAATCCTGATTACCATACCTTGTTGATATATCATTATACTATAAACAGTGGGCCATGACAATCCTGATTACCATACCTTGTTGATATATCATTATACTATAAACAGTGGGCCATGACAATCCTGATTACCAAACCTTGTTGATATATCATTATACTATAAACAGTGGGCCATGACAATCCTGATTACCATACCTTGTTGATATATCATTATACTATAAACAGTGGGTCATGACAATCCTGATTACCAAACCTTGTTGATATATCATTATACTATAAACAGTGGGCCATGACAATCCTGATTACCATACCTTGTTGATATATCATTATACTATAAACAGTAGGCCATGACAATCCTGATTACCATACCTTGTTGATATATCATTATACTATAAACAGTGGGCCATGACAATCCTGATTACCAAACCTTGTTGATATATCATTATACTATAAACAGTGGGCCATGACAATCCTGATTACCATACCTTGTTGATATATTATTATACTATAAACAGTGGGCCATGACAATCCTGATTACCATACCTTGTTGATATATCATTATACTATAAACAGTGGGTCATGACAATCCTGATTACCAAACCTTGTTGATATATCATTATACTATAAACAGTGGGCCATGACAATCCTGATTACCATACCTTGTTGATATATCATTATACTATAAACAGTGGGCCATGACAATACCTGATTACCATACCTTGTTGATATATCATTATACTATAAACAGTGGGTCATGACAATCCTGATTACCAAACCTTGTTGATATATCATTATACTATAAACAGTGGGCCATGACAATCCTGATTACCATACCTTGTTGATATATCATTATACTATAAACAGTGGGCCATGACAATCCTGATTACCATACCTTGTTGATATATTATTATACTATAAACAGTGGGCCATGACAATCCTGATTACCATACCTTGTTGATATATCATTATACTATAAACAGTGGGCCATGACAATCCTGATTACCATACCTTGTTGATATATCATTATACTATAAACAGTGGGCCATGACAATCCTGATTACCAAACCTTGTTGATATATCATTATACTATAAACAGTGGGCCATGACAATCCTGATTACCATACCTTGTTGATATATCATTATACTATAAACAGTGGGCCATGACAATCCTGATTACCATACCTTGTTGATATATCATTATACTATAAACAGTGGGCCATGACAATCCTGATTACCAAACCTTGTTGATATATCATTATACTATAAACAGTGGGCCATGACAATCCTGATTACCATACCTTGTTGATATATCATTATACTATAAACAGTGGGCCATGACAATCCTGATTACCAAACCTTGTTGATATATCATTATACTATAAACAGTGGGCCATGACAATCCTGATTACCATACCTTGTTGATATATCATTATACTATAAACAGTGGGCCATGACAATCCTGATTACCATACCTTGTTGATATATCATTATACTATAAACAGTGGGCCATGACAATCCTGATTACCATACCTTGTTGATATATCATTATACTATAAACAGTGGGCCATGACAATCCTGATTACCATACCTTGTTGATATATTATTATACTATAAACATAACAATCCGAATACATGCATCCCATCTCCAAACCATCTGGAATGGAAATTTTGCGACATGTATGCTGATGTCTACTTGGTCAATAACAAAACCAGTTCCCTGACATTTCTGTCCGTATTGAGAATTTTTCCATGCTATCTCTATCTAGATTATTGTGGTTCAAATAAAACACACCCTTTTCAAAGATTTTCTATTTAAAAAATGTTTAGCTTATGTTAAGCTGTAAACTTTCAAAGGTCACAATTGAAAAACTTATGACAGACTGTTTTTCTGAAGAGATTTAATATCGATATGTACCCCTAGCAGCATCTTTCTCTTATGAATTAGCTTAATTCAATCACCCCCGAAGCCACATTTAGGCTCTTCTTAATCAAAGATTAGACTAGTCCATTATGAATTTTCAAGGGGGAATGAGGTAAATAAGATATTTTATCAGATGTGTGTTGATAAACACAGTTGTTTACTTGTTCATAGCTGGGGTAATTAGCAACAACAAAACTTATCATGCATTGCATGTTGTAAAAATTTATCAAAGTAGAAAACATATACGTGAGACATAAGCTAGTAACATATATCAGCCCTAGTAAACAAGTGACCGGTAGTTAGCTATTGAGACTGTGTACTTAAGATCCTGTTTTAGTCACTACTGGTTGTTTAGTGGTGTACACTGACTGAACAAGTTTGGTGACAAATTGTTTACAACTTTTACTTAGCAATATTCTATATGATTAATTGTAAAATTATCTCGGATCATAAGAACGGAAGATATACATTTCGGACACATAATTATGTACTTATTAGCTGTATAAGGATATTAGAGTAAGCTGTAACCAAATGAGGTTAATTCTTACAACATTTGGGGTTGACCTGATATAATCCATGATACCCCATTTGTTTCACGAAAAATAAAATGGGAGAGGGGGAGGTGTAGGGGAGTGATGGAATGGTTAAGGTTTTCAGATATACCTTCAATCAACTCTGGGTAAGCCAATATGAACACATATTGCACTGACCATAAGTTGGTGGGTTTTCTCGGGGTACTCTGGCTTCCTCAACCTCCTGAACCTGACACATCCGTAAATGACCTTGCCTGTACAAGTGTTAATAGGCCATTAGACAATATACATAGGATTACCTTTACAACTATTTTAACAAAGGATAGTTATATGTGGTAGGTATTTTAATACCCACTGCAGGGAACATCCAGGTAACATATAAGGACAAGGAATTAAATATGAAACAACTCCATAAAAGACACGATACTAATCTATTAAACCTACTAGTCTCCAACTACTGATTGGTCATAATTATCAGTTTCAAAACCTTGTCCTGTACATATGATCCCACTTCATATGTGCTGGACAAGTATGAAAGGCGCTATACCAATCTACCTACTCATCTCAAAGGAGTAGATATGAAAGGACCAGTATTTGGCCTTAATTTTTCAGGCCGAAAAATATTAACTCTGATCCACATCAATTTCACATCAATAAATACTCTCATACTTGCCATTCATCAAAACAACTTTTTATAACCATGTACATACACGATGTGCTCCGCACATTGGCTGCCACCTTGGAGCAACTTTATATTTTGCATGGATATGTGTAAATACACGATACACATCTCTTTCTGCTCCACGAAGGCGGCCACATTCATTTCAAGTCTATATAATAGCTATAATGTGTTAGCAAATGTATTCAACTGTTATATGGCAAAATATGTAGTTCTTTACTGGAGAATTAATTTTGCGGCCATATTCGAGTCTTAACGTACCTTCTCCTTAATGATTAGTCATAACTATTGCCTTCATAACCTTAGCCAGCCCATATAAAACCTGTCATTTTTCAAACAACAGTTTGTTTAATTTCAAAGTGTATATGTCACTGCTCACCTGTAATTTACTAATTAGCATGATTACTAATTAGTATGATTGACTGATATGTTACAGATGGGTGTCAGAAGATATTCCGGAGCTGGAGACGGCCCTAGATAACAATATCCTACAGGACTATGATGTCAAAAGGTAAAACCTGTTCAGGATTAATTAGGTATACATGTATAGTACAGGTGTCCATGGTTAGCTCGACAACTCCAAAATTTCTTTTAAATCCTGAGAATGGCTGTAAACTAGCTAGCTTTAGCAGCTACTTAAATTCGTGATTTTTATTTTTAAGCAAGTTTGCAAAGTTTAACATTTGCGGGGTTTAAAAATTGACTGGACGTTTTTATCAGTATCAATGATATAGATGCAAGTTCGCAGAGATAAACTTTGCAGATTTATTTAGATCGCGAAATTCGCAAAAATAAATCGCACACGAAAGAAATTTGGTTTACAGTATTGGTAATACGAAGATAAAGAACACCATGCAGACATCGCGAAAGTTGAAAAAAATGGCTGGACATTCGGACCACCAGGGACTGAGTAAGATTTTGCCGGACCAAACATTAATGTGAAGCTTTGAAGTAAACATAACTTCCTGCTATAAGTATCCGAGCAGCTGTTTTCATGATTATCTAATTTAATTTATCTTATGCAGTTTACATATTTGCCAGGTTCGACACCTGCATAATACTTCAGAGACACCATTTCTGCCAACTTCCAGTACTCAATAATTGCCGGATGGTCAATCGGACCAGATTTTAAAATAGGCGGTCCGAGTCAAATTTTGCCGGACATGTCCGTCGGACTGGCAAATTTCGCGATGTCTGCCATGACCCTATAAATGATCGTCTGTATTATGTGTAGGTATTCTTTTAAAGAACAAGTTATCAAATGTATCCCAGATATGTTCACCAGTCGTTACCCAAATATGACAGATGAAATAGCTCCAGTACCGGTATTGCTTTTGATGCAACAAATAAATTGAAAAGTTTACAAGTACATAAAAAGTTTTTATGTCTTTAGAATAATGTAGGTCAAATACAGGACAGACATATTGTTAGTGAGTGATAATACAATTATCATTTATGTTTATGTGTGAAAAAAAGTCTTCAAGAGTTTGATAAACAGCTATGGTTATGACATTTAAATCGTCACTGTTTTTACAAAAATGACGTGTTGATGATTTCACATTTTGTTGGAACTCTTAAATTGTTGAACGTCATGATAGCCTACGTCTATCGTTGAGGTTTTTAAGCTTTAACCCAATTCCTTTAGCCCTACCCAAAATATTGGTTTCAAATGAAAACTGAATTCCATAAAAATAGTAATTAATTTACAGTAGTTAATCAACAATAGCAATGTACACATACAGCAAATGTTGAATAAGTAGGATTATTTACAAAAATAAGATTTGATAATGCTAGAGTGTATGTATAGTGTCACTAGTTAGTAGCATTGTGATTATCATTGCTGATTCATCGCAAATATAGATTGAGAAATGCAAAAATGTATAGCAGATAAATTAAAGTAGTATGAATGATATAGAGGTTCCCCAACGCGTGACTGTTGTTTATCATGTTTATCAAACTCGAGTTAGTTAATTTTCAAATTTTTAAAAGACTTCAGCGAGTGTCTTTTGAAAATTTGAAAATTACTTAACGAGAGTATAGATAAACATGATAAACAACAGTCACACGTTGAGGAACTTATTTATCCCATAACTTTAATTTTATATTTATACCATGATGACCATTTCCTCGTCTTCATTCAGGGAAACTTACCACCATACAATGTGTAATGATATCTTTCCGCCATAAAATGTAGTGCGCATGCCTTAATAGTGAACTAATATTCTATTGTTTAATACTTTGAATAAACATCTACTTGTTAAACAGTTAGTAAAATGCTATTTCAAAGAAAATGTGCTATGAAAAGTAGCCTGAAGTTGAAAGCCTATCAGAATCAAGAGATCTTGGAATTGACCAATCAGAGGCACCGTAGGTGTTAACACACTGGAGTGTTGTAAACCTCTCACACAAAAACCTGAAAAATAACCAACTGCTTTGGAATTTATCACATGGTTTTTCCATTGTGAAACATGCATAGTTATGGGATAAATATTATTAAGATATTCAAGGTCATTCCTAAAAAGCCTTGATTTAGTTTAAATGAGTTCTTGGTTCTCTTTTTTGTCCCTTTTTTCTGACACTGAATATCATAATGATATGGTAACCGTTCTGTGAGATCAGAACCTGAGATATTATGTAATCACTTCCAGCTACGAGAGTATGAAGCAGCTATGCGACAAGTACAACAGGACCATCGACAGTATACTTCAGCTGGTAAGTTGAGCGTGTATCAAAAGTCTTATCATAGATCTGCAACAGCTTCCATGTCTACTACATGCCACAAAGCTGATTATTTTTGTAATTATAAGTAAATTTTAACAAATTGAAATTTCGTGGTATGGCTATGGGACTGTTTATTTTGTGGATGAAATTTTCTATCAATGTGCCACATAAATATATAACTCAGTGAAAATCTCCAGCGTTACAGTAACAAGTTTTATACAGTAGAAATAGAGATAGCTATAAACCACTTTATTTACACAAATACTATGTGTTGTGTCTTCGTTAATTGAACATATTTGTGAATAACATTACATACATCAATTCACAATTAGGGCTATTAAGTATATTTACGTTTTGGAAATAAGTTTTATACAATTATTTGCAAATATTTGAAATCACTTTTGAGCGCTCTGGTTACACAGAAATTGGTATCTCGCAAAAATAAAGTAGTTCACCAAAGTCATGAAAAGAATGTTGTTAAAGAGATGTTTTATGTACATTGTAGTGGAAAGGAACATCACGCCCCCAAAAAATCAAGGAGCGTCCATCAACTGGCCTACTGAAACATATCCTACAGCAGTGCTATGACCACGCCGTGAAAGATCCAGAGAGACTGAACCAGTATGAGCCATTCTCTCCCGAGGTATGGAAATGTTCAGAGTGCCCTTTTTGATACAATACAGCCAATCCTGGTTCTCTGGAAATTTGGAAAGGTTGATACAGTAAAACATGGTTATGACGACCCTCTAGGGACCAACAAAATCACTTAGTTATAAACATCTTTCATTATACACACATTACAGGCATCTTTGAGGAATCGTAATGGGGAATGAAAAATGTTACGCTATAATCATGAACTTGTTGTTAATGTGTTCATTATATGGGATGCGATAATGTTTCACAGTTTACACACTTTGTCACTTTTCCTACCTATCTATCTATTCCCACAGGATAGGGGAGGTTACACATGATTTTACTGGACCCTGAACCATATTTTAGTTCGGAGAAATAATCTTTCCTTCGAAAGTAAATGCCTCAAAATTAGAAAAACTTTCATAATTCAATATACATATACAGAGAAACCTGCCTTAATGACCACCTCTGAATAAAGATCTCCTGCTTATTTCTATATGACATTTTAACCTGTGTATAATGACCACCTAGCTATAGTGACCACTTTTTGCTGGTCCCTTGGTTTGGTCTTTATAGACAGGTCTGTCTGTATATGATGCAGGTGAAAAGTGAATGAACATCATGATTCAATGTAATCTGATTGTTTATAAGGTATTACAATATTTTTATTACATCAGCTTGTTCTCTTTTTTTACCAGGTGTATGGAGAAACATCCTTTGATCTCGT
Source organism: Argopecten irradians (assembly GCF_041381155.1). Lineage (NCBI taxonomy): Eukaryota > Metazoa > Mollusca > Bivalvia > Pectinida > Pectinidae > Argopecten > Argopecten irradians. The sequence goes on from NC_091139.1 coordinate 2,718,855, forward strand.
TGACCAGATGATCAAGTCTATAAATTTCTCCGAGACAGATTACTTCATAGACCTCGGCAGTGGTGAGTCTCTCTAGCTAGAATAAGACATGTACTGTTTTGTTTTTTTCAGACAGATTTAGGATTCATCACTTTTAATACATGTAGTGTTAGGTTTTGAATCATGTTAATAGTTGTTTTCTCTTTATCTGGATACATGTTCAGCAGTTCATGGGAAAACATATAAAAAAAATGTGTTTTGTGGTAAAAATGTAAAAAAAAAAAAGATTAATGATTTTATTTGATTTGTTCATCCATCTGTTCAATAAGAGTTCCATATCTTAAAAGTATCATAAATTTATATGATAACAATATTCCAATACCATAACATTAGACCATTGTCATGAAGATACTTTGATAAAAGATCATATTGCACATTTGCACAACTTGTCAAATGGCTGAGAAATCAAGTACATTTGTAATGTTGATGAACACTGTCAACAGCTTGCAATACAATATTCTGTCTCAATATCAGCAAGTAATGTTGTGCTGGATAGATTAACACAAGATCAAATGTACACCATTCAGCAAAAAATTGTAACTCAAAATTTTATCTTTGCAGGAGTTGGACAAGTCGTCCTACAGGTGGCAGCAGCAACTTCCTGTAAAATGTGCTATGGTATTGAGAAAGCAGAATACCCAGCTATGTATGCTGAGGTAAGTTTACATTTTCTGTATGGTAAGTTATATGACACAAGTCAGAGTTGTACCCCTTCCTTTCAAAAAATGGGAGAACAATTACCCAACCCTCCAAAAATGGGAGAACAATTACCCACCCCTTTGAAAATTATCTGGAGCACTACTGATGAAAGTGAAAAATTAATGAAATTTTTCCACACTTACTTTGATGAATTAATCTGTATTGAAGAAGCTTTAGTCTATATACTTAATTTTGAAAGACTTCAAAAAACATTTTGTCCATTTTCTAGAGAATTTATGATACTTTTATGCAGGTTTTACTAATACATATGGATATATTTGACATTTTCAGGATATGGAGAAACAGTTTAAACAATGGATGAAGTGGTATGGAAAAAAATTCAGTAATTACCAACTAGACAAAGGTGACTTCCTGTGTGACGAAATGGTGGAAAAAATTAACAATGCTACGTAAGTATATAGACATCCACCTGTTAACATTGTAGGCGATAGTGACCCCTATTAGCCCACGTATTGTAGGCGATAGTGACCCCTATTAGCCCACGTATTGTTAACATTGTAGGCGATAGTCATCCCTATTAGCCCACGTATTCTTAACATTGTAGGCGATAGTCATCCCTATTAGCCCACGTATTGTTAACATTGTAGGCGATAGTCATCCCTATTAGCCCACGTATTGTTAACATTGTAGGCGATAGTCATCCCTATTAGCCCACGTATTGTTAACATTGTAAGCGATAGTCATCCCTATTAGCCCACGTATTGTTAACATTGTAGGCGATAGTCATCCCTATTAGCCCACGTATTGTTAACTTTGTAGGCGATAGTCATCCCTATTAGCCCACGTATTGTTAACATTGTAGGCGATAGTCATCCCTATTAGCCCACGTATTGTTAACATTGTAGGCGATAGTCATCCCTATTAGCCCACGTATTGTTAACATTGTAGGCGATAGTCATCCCTATTAGCCCACGTATTGTTAACATTGTAGGCGATAGTCATCCCTATTAGCCCACGTATTGTTAACTTTGTAGGCGGATAGTCATCCCTATTAGCCCACGTATTGTTAACATTGTAGGCGATAGTCATCCCTATTAGCCCACGTATTGTTAACATTGTAGGCGATAGTCATCCCTATTAGCCCACGTATTGTTAACATTGTAGGCGATAGTCATCCCTATTAGCCCACGTATTGTTAACATTGTTGGTGATAGTGATCCCTTTTAGCGCACATATTCTTAACATTGTAGGCGATAGTCACCCCTATTAGCCCACGTATTGTTAACATTGTAGGCGATAGTCACCCCTATTAGCCCACATATTGTTAACATTGTTGGTGATAGTGATCCCTTTTAGCGCACATATTCTTAACATTGTAGGCGATAGTCACCCCTATTAGCCCACGTATTGTTAACATTGTAGGCGATAGTCACCCCTATTAGCCCACATATTGTTAACATCTACCAAACTGTAAACAATAGCTATGCAAGGCTGATTCTACTATCATTTAAAGGCCACTAAACGGCCCCATTCCCCTTCTAACGGCCCCATTTTAAATTGCCTGATTGTTCTTAAAATTCACAACAGCTTGCCTGTGAGCTGTGACTTTCTACTTAAAAAGTCGTAAGATTATCCGGAAATTTTGATTCCATATTTTAGTCATGCCATTTCAAGCGTTTATATGATGTGTAGCGCTTTTGTGCAAGCGTCTATGTGATCAAAATATCAAACACGCTAGGTGAACCTTAAAAAAATGCAAGTGGCATTTGTAAAAAAATGCTTAAATGAATTGAAGTTAACATAAATAAACTAGTTTACAACACAGACACATCGTTCTTTCTTAGAAACAACTGAACGATCATCTGGCGGTCTGTGCATATGATAGGAGACAGTCTAAAGTCACAACTTTTGCTTCGTTTATCACTTTACTATTTTGAAATAGGAATTAAATAAACAGTAATGAATCATGTGAATAATGATATTACTACAAGATTTTGCAGCGTAATATGAACAATTCGATGGTCGTCGGCGTTCAAAGTAAAATTGAAGTCTGAATATTGAATAATATGACGACGATTTACTTGGATTTGGATAAATAACTGATTTCAGTCATGGTACTATCATGTCTAAAAGGAATAACAAAGTTAGCAAATCAGTATACATTCAATTATAGGTTTTTAAAAGGTGAAAGTGATATTTTCCTGATTAGGAAAGTTGCTTACACCAGAAAAATAAAATATTTTTATGTCAGTTTGTGATAGATGGCAATTGAGAAATCTTTCCATTTCTAATGTGTTTACCAAGACAAAAGCTCAACTTAATATTCATGACAATATTTCTCCAAAACTTCTATGATAATATTGAAAATATAATGTCTAAAAGCATGACATTAAAACATTATACAATTAAATCTAATGTAATATAAAAGTGTTAGATTTCATTTGAATGAAAAAATATGGTGAGGTCGAAAAAATTCCACTAAAATACGAAATTCCCAATCCAGCTGCCAGGGGCGCCATTTGAAAAATGGTGGAATCGACCTTGCTAGTGGAAAAAACATATTTTGTTGGTCTTAATGTTTTGTTCTAAATCAATAGAAATTATGTGTACTTGCAAAATGTGCAGTTTATATTTGATCTTTCACACAAATTTCCCCGAATACATGTAGATTGAAGGCTATAAAAGTTGTTATGGTGTTGTTATTTCTTTGACAGTGTTATATTTGTGAACAACTTTGCATTTGGACCTCAGGTAGACCATCAAGTAAGTATCATATCATTTACATTCTTATAAAGATATCTTATTTCCAGAATTAAAAGAACCTGTATTCACTATAATACTCGTATGAGGATGTATTTATTTACTTCTCGTTGTTATGGAATGTCTCGTGTTCATTAAATATAGAATAAAAGAAGTGTTGGTCATACAAAGTGTGTCTGTCCATTTGACAAAATATTTCATCAAATATCTTGAAAAAATAAAACTGTTAAGGTTGAGAGTTAATTTATTGAAATATTTACTTGACCCCAAAAAAATCTATAGTAAACTGTCTTTGATCATGCTTAGAATTCTTGTCTATTGCTTAAATGTAGTTATAAAAGAAATATGTGGACCATACAAACATTGAATCCGGTGATGAAGACTTTTGGGTTGGGGTAGATGTTTAACTGAGCAAACCTTGAAAGTCAACGTGTATATTTTCAGTTAAAACTACGCTTTGCCAATATGAAAGAAGGAGCCAAAATTGTATCTTCCAAAGCCTTTTGTCCCCTCAACTTCCGTATTACAGACAGAAATCTCAGTGGTAAGTTGGATTTTAGTGCCTGCAAAACAGAAGTCTGGTACTCTGACGACCTTTTAATTAAAAGTCGGAAATCAAATGTAATTTAAACAGTACAAATGTCTCTCTTTTTTTTTCTTTTTTTCCCTCCAAATTTTAAGCCTGTTGGCCATCTTCAAAAAAATCTTTGGAAAAAAGGGGTTGTCATTATCAAAGGGGTCTTTAGATACTGTTAAATGTTGTTTGACAAGTAAAAAAAAAAAAATTCTTCACATTAAATTCTAAATTTTCCTTGGACCTATTGAAACTTGTCAGAGTGTGATGAAATACATTGTATTTCTTCCACCAAAAACCACCTATTATTCTGATTTAGATGAATACCTCTTCCTATGTCCATTTCAATGCTGTTGCATCAAATGTTCAAAATTAAGTTTTAAGGGGAAAATGGATTAAAAATAATATGATTCAAGGCGGTATAGTGCCCTTGAAATTGTTAGTGAATTGTATTTAATGTCTGGTTCTAAATGACATTTTCTTTTTTAGTGTCCTGTATTGTCAGATCTGACTTGTGATACTTTTAATCTAGGTTAATATTTCATTTATATGTATCATATCATTGCTTTGCATGTCATCCTAAACATCATCATCATTTGTTTTTTTTGCAGTTTCAGGAAACCTTGTCAGTAAATTTTAACATTGGTGAAACTATCCCTGAAATTCAGAAAATAAACACAGGAATGAAATCTAAAAATATCTTCTAAAAAAAAGAGTTAGATAATTGAATTATTTAGTTTTACCATTTGGAAAATCTTGCTATGGTCGCCAAACGGTAAGGCATTTCTATGTCTACACATAAGCCCTCCACCTATGGAAATACCTACACAAATAGGTGCATCTGAAGGTCTGACAATGATTTCTGTGTTATTATTTTCACTCATTGGGGTTTGATATTCAGTATGTAAAGTTATTTTCCCAGATGTGATTACGATACTTAGAAACAAACCAGTTTTAAAAGGAAAGGGAAAGGACTGGATCATACATAAGGCCTGTGTATATAACAACATATCATCCCCTTGCTTGCTCACATGTTTTTTCCAGATATTGGAGCAATAATGCATATCACAGAGTTGTCCCCCTTACGTGGTGCGGTATCTTGGACAGGAAAACCAGTCACGTATTTCCTGCATACAATAGATCGTGCTATGGTGAGTTGTGTCACAGAGTTGTCTCCCCATCAACTCAAGATTGGGTTCTCACTCTTAACTAAACAATCCGTAGGCAGCACCAACGGCACCACTTGATTCAAAGAAATAAACTTTTATAAAATCTGACAGCAGAACCCTGTGAGTTAATCTCCTTGTAATGTTGGTTTGGTTGATATTTCGGTTGGCAGTATTGAGTGTTATGTTGTTGGTGCTGGTTGCTCCTTCCATTACTACAGGTCAGATGGCCAGTGTGAGTTTCACTCTTTACATGGCTGCCAGACCCACAGAAGCACTACTAACATACAGACAGGCTCCCCGTATGTCATACAGGTTGTCAGCAAGTTGACGATCGCGATATGATTTGATTGCATTCTGCAATTTTCAGATATTGGTACTATCATGCACGTGGCGGAACTGTCACCGCTAAGTGGTGCCGTCTCCTGGACGGGGAAAGCGTTCACCTACTTTGTACACACGATAGATAGGACTCTGGTGAGTATGTAGCCTGGACGCAGGGCATGGTGTTTATGGCAGGACTTGTTGCACAGACGTCAAACACAGGGCGCAGGGGTCGAAGGGCACAGTGTCACAAGTGCTAGGGTCAAAGGGCGCAGGGTTAAAGGGCATAGGGTCACAAGTGCTAGGGACCAAAGATCGGGGACAAGTACCAGGGGTCAAAGGGCAAAGGATCACAGATGCTAGGGTCAAAAGGCACATGGTTACAAGTTTTAGGGACCAAAGATAGGGTGACAAATACCAGGGGTCAAAGGGTAAAGGGTCACAAGTGCTTGGGACCAAAGATAAGGGACAAGAACCAGGGGTCAAAGGGCATAGGGTCACAAGTGCAAATACTAGGGGTCAAAGAGCATAGGGTCATGGAAACAAGGGTTACTGATAAAGTATACATAGGAAGAGCACATAAGTCACAAGGTATTTGGAACTCTGGTTAAGGTCAATGAAGTTCATTGTATTGGAAGAGCACCAGAACAAAGGGAGCATGCATGGTCATTAAAAATAGGGCTAGGGACATAATAGAGGAGACCAACACAAGGGTCAGAGGTCATAAAAAATAGGGCCAGGGACATAATAGAGGAGACCAACACAAGGGTCAGAGGTAATAAAAACAGGGGCTAAGAGCAGTAAACCGTTGGAATAGAGGTTAAGGCTCACTGTAATAGGCCAACAGTACAGCTCTGGGTTACAAATGTACAAACATTACCAGGTATAGGTTATCGGGAGTATGTCAGTGGCGATGGTTATAGGGCACAAAAACAGGATACATAACGAGTAAATTGTGCCAAGGAGGGACAACATTAGGATAGAAAGGTTTGTGTTAACGTTGAAAGGTGGGGACAAGTAGATGTAGATATCAAAGTCAATGGTGAGATGATGAAGGCGGGATAATTAATAAGTGATAACTGAGGTACACAATACCAATGCTACACTGTACATCTAGCACTGGTACAGATATTGAATGTGTGCTTACCAAATTGGTTTGTTCATGGAGTTTTCTTTGAAATTATTTTTCTGTGTTGCCATAAATAGGCATATTTTGTTGATTACAGCGACGCATGTATTTCTGCTTAAATGTGTTTTATTTGTCATGCATGATTAGTTTCATAGTGATATATTAAGCTTTGTTGTCTGTCATTAAAGGGGCAATTCATTAAAATTTGCCTATATATCGGAAACAGACCAGTTCTAACAGAAATTAGATTAGTTGGTTTTACTGTGATATGCAAGAAAAGCCCACTGTAGTGAAATGTATGTGAAATGTTCAAACTCGCTTACTGTCTGCCATTAAACATAGTGGTCGGATGTCTTGTATGCCGAACCCTGGCTCTTGCCAGTGTAGTTATGTAGTAAAGAAATATTTGCCTAGAGCTACTCAAACAGTAGTGTGTTTATCTTATTAGATGTATGTTCCTATCTAAAAATAATTTCATCAATTCCTCTGTGGTTATGTATTGCATTGATTAACGTGTGAAACTTTGGCTGGGATATTGGTACAGCGTACATATGTTGTACCTGCTGGGATATTGGTACAGCGTACATATGTTGTACCTGCTGGGATATTGGTACAGCGTACATATGTTGTACCTGCTGGGATATTGGTACAGCGTACATATGTTGTACCTGCTGGGATATTGGTACAGCGTACATATGTTGTACCTGCTGGGATATTGGTACAGCGTACATATGTTGTACCTGCTGGGATATTGGTACAGCGTACATATGTTGTACCTGCTGGGATATTGGTACAGCGTACATATGTTGTACCTGCTTAATTGTATTTACCAACGATTTGGAATTTCAACGGTAATAATCAAAATACTTAACAATGTTGTGGAATTTGTCAATATTTTCTGTTATATATTTCATAAGGAATGTAGAACAATACATTTATGTCATATTTTGCTTCGTGGTTATGTAACAGAAGAAGCCTCAATGAATTGTCCCTTTAATTTTGTCAGTAGTTCCTTAAGTTACACATCATGCACTATAAATGTCTCTACAGTAAAGGATTTTCAATGATTTGTTTTTATGTTTTCTGTCACATATTAATCCTATGATGTAGCATTAAAAAGTTAGCATGTTGGCCATGCACCGCCCATGTTTTTGTCGGAGGATTATTGAGATTTTCTTTTTAGCCCACCATCATCAGATGGTGGGCTATTCAAATCGCCTTTCATCCGTGGTCCGTCGTCCGTCCGTCCGTCCGTCCGTCCGTCCGTCCTTCCGTCCGTCCGTTAACAATTCTTGTTACCGCTATTTCTCAGAAAGTACTGAAGGGATCTTTCTCAAGTGTCACATGTAGGTTCCCCTAGGGCCCTAGTTGTGCATATTGCATTTTGGGACCAATCGGTCAACAAGATGGCCGACTGGCGGCCATCTTGGATTTTGATAGTTAAAGTTTGTTACCGCTATTTCTCAGAAAGTTCAAAAGGGATCTTTCTCAAATTTCACATGTAGGTTCCCCTAGGGCCCTAGTTGTGCATATTGCATTTTTGGGACCAATCGGTCAACAAGATGGCCGACTGGCGGCCATCTTGGATTTTGATAGTTAAAGTTTGTTACCGCTATTTCCCAGAAAGTACTGAAGGGATCTTTCTCAAATTTCATATGTAGGTTCCCCTAGGGCCCTTGTTGTGCATATTGCATTTTGGGACCAATCTGTCAACAAGATGGCCGACTGACGGCCATCTTGGATTTTGATAGTTAAAGTTTGTTACCTCTATTTCTCAGAAAGTTCAAAAGGGATCTTTCTCAAATTTCATATGCATGTTCCCCTTGAACCCTAGTTGTGCATATTGCATTTTGGGAGCGATCGGTCAACAAGATAGCCGACCGGCGGCCATCTTGGATTTTGATAGTTAAAGTTTGTTACCGCTATTTCCCAGAAAGTACTGAAGGAATCTTTCTCAAATTTCATATGTAGGTTCCCCTAGGACCCTAGTTGTGCATATTGCATTTTGGGACAGATCGGTCAACAAGATGGCCGACTGGCGGCCATCTTGGATTTTGATAGTTAAAGTTTGTTACCTCTATTTCTCAGAAAGTACTGAAGGGATCTTTCTCAAATTTCATGTGCAGGTTCCTGAAGGGGTCTAGTGCACATTCGGACTTATCGGTCAGCAAGATGATCGACAGGTAGCCATCTTTGATTTTGATAATTGAAGTTTGTTACTGCTACATATCTCAGAAAGTACTGAAAGGATCTTTCTCAAGTTTCATATATAGTATGTAGTTAAAGTTTGAAAAGCAGGGAAAAGATCCCTCTTTCTGTTGTCAGACATAGATCATTCTTTGGTGGGCGCCAAGATCCCTCTGGGATCTCTTGTTGTTGTGTTAAATGTTACTACATTTTTGTGTATGTATCACTGTAAATAGACTTTGTGACCACAGTAATTGTTAATTACTGAAGTCTGTCATGAGTCACCAAGACTGGCTTATTAGCTCTGGTACTAGTGCATTTGATATGCTGATGATTCAGAAATTAGAATGACAATATTTGATGAGTTTTCCTAATGTTTAACTCACAATTTCATTACCAATTTATAAACAATTCACTAGTTTGTTTGTTTTGACCATTTTCTTTTTCCTGTTAAAAAGCACTTTGTGTTAAAGTTATGTTTTTGAAACTAAATGTACTTTTAAAGAATTCCATTTCAGTTTAAAGTTGAAAACCAGTGAAGGTTGAAATACTTACTATTTAGGTGCCAGGCAGGATATGGTTATGATCTACTCCAGTACTATCTGATAAAATGAACTAGAAAGTTTGATAATCTTACTCAAAACTTTGAATACAAAAGAATATTTGTATTAAAAATGAACATATTAAAACCAAAATTTCCCAAATTTTATCATTCTAGCCTATATGTTATAAACTGCTGAGATTTGAGGAGTTTAACAGAAAACCATAATTGAAAACAAGCACGATCAATAGTTTTATAATATTGTGTACATTTCATATATATTTGTTTATTTTTCAGCTGGAAAAGTATTTTCTACGAATGAAAAATCCAAAAATGAAGGTAAGGTCAGTTTGATAATGGTTTAAACTTTATGATATTCACAGCTTCCATAAAGACATTGGAAGTTAAGTGATGTAGTGTACTCTGCTAAAATGATGAAAACTTGGAATTACCGTTTGATATTAATGATAAAAACTCAGCGGCATGTTTTCTGATTAGAGCAGATCATTAATTTTAAAATCATTTGAACTTAGTGCTTTGAAATAATATGAATTGGAAAAAAACAGCATTATCAATGAAGCCAAACTCCAGAGTATCTAATTTTGGAATTTTTTTCGACTTCGTGAGATGATAGTGAGAAAAACATTAGGTGCCATGCAATGATATTTCATCCAGTAATATGTAATCAATTTCTAATTGATTGATTGATATATTTTAGGAGGATGAAGATGTACGAAGAGATCGTAGAGGAAGACCAATTCATCTACGAGAGAAACATACCTGCTGTGGTGGTCATAATGATGGCAAAGTAAGACTGAATTAAAAATAGATACATAAAATATAAGTAGAAAGATATTCAGTATAAACAGACTTATGCTAAAAATAGATACATAAAATATAAGTAGAAAGATATTCAGCATAAACAGACTTGCTCGTCGTGTCATTAAATATAGAGATAAAGGATATTTAATATGACTGCAAATAAGTATGTCCACATAAGTTTTCACTCTTAACTCTTGATTGATTTCGAAATGATAATCTAGAATAAAAATCAATTTATACTTATAAAAGAGGCTGTACAAAATAAGATGAAAAGTGTAACTCTTGAAAACAGAAATAGACAAACCATATGAATGTTTTGAAATATTAAACACAATTGCCATTAAAGTTTATGAAGGTAAGTGAAACATTGAACAGATATTCATGAAACATTACAATTTGATTTCCTTTAGCCGCATGAGGAGCTGAAGAATGGTGCCTTGAAGAAGAAAATACGAGCTCTAGAGGTGAACAAGAATGAAATACCAGCACTGAATGTGATAAAGGACCACTCTTATCAGGCGGCACGTAATCTCGACTTCGACAGCGCCAGTAATGCCAGCACGGCCACCAATGTCAGTGGCACGGCTGAGGAAGTGGCTCAGGTCCTCGGTGGCCCTACGACTCGCAGACAGTGGTCTGAGTGTCTCAATAAACCATCAATGGAAGTGGTCTCACCAGAACATCCGCCTGCCTTCCGTGAGGAGAGTGATGAAAATGTAAGTGTAATTTGACTTTGGTGCCAGGGTGAAAATAGAATTGAGATGTTGGAAATGGTACTCATACATAATTATGCGATTGAATTCGGATATTTGTGAAGGGTATTTTCAGAAAGGTCATACATGCACATACAAACATTTGCTTACCATGCCCTTGTCCAATTCATGTAAAAACTACTAAAATACATTGTACTGCTTTTGTATTGCTCAAACTAAATTGAAAGCATGTTTTACCCGTAATGTCACCTGATACTGCTGATTTGCTGTTATCCATAATATGTCCTAAAATGATACATAATCATTTTACTGTAAGTTAATTTCATATGTTACACTCGTTTCTATTGGTTAGATCTTTTAGTTATCTGAATTAAATTATAAGCATTATTCTCAATATCTTTTGGGGTTATGAGGTCATAACCCCAAAAGATAATTAAAATAATGCTTAAATGTATTTAATAATAGGTGGTTACCTCTAACCCTGATTAATTGATATAGTTTTCTTATGAGTGTACAAATTGTCCTCAGGCTGTGGTGGTTGACATCCCAAAGAAGGTAACAAGAACTAGGGCAGCAAAGACGGCATCAAAACGTTTGAGAAACGGACAGCTGAGGAAAGACGTACGCGCAGGTAGGATTCTAAATATTGACAAAATGTCATGTTTTGTGAATTGGCTACAGGAAATCTGGACAAAATTTCCATGGACTTACATACAAAATTCCTCACAATTATTGTTACAAGTGTAATCTGTGTAACAATTATTTCCCTTCAGATGAGATAGGATGACAACAAAGATCAATAAATTTTGCAGTTGATAAAAAGATAATCACATTTTAATTTTTTAAGATTTTGTTATGATTTCAACACTATCATACAGAAAAGCATCCTTAAATGATCTAAGTTGATAAAATAAAGATAAAACTTAATCCCAACTGTTAATGATGAATTCCTGGTTAATTCACAAAAATAATCACAAAATAAAGAATTACAGATATATCCCATATAATATATAGTCAACACAATAGTTTATATATGAGAAATGAAAGTAGAGTATAGTGGCAAGCGTAACACAAAAACCTTATTTTCCAACCTTTCCAGTTGGTGAAGCAAGCAGTACCCCTCCCGCAACAGGTAATTATTGGCCACTATACAGAAGAATTTTTCTATAGACATTTATATTCAAAGGAAATGCAGATGGATGGCAAGTCATGATCATGCAATGAAGAAAAAAAAACAAAGAAAAATATAAAAAAAATCTTTTAAGTCTTGAAATCTTTCTTCTACCAGTTAAAGGGTTTACCAATTTTGTACATTCCCATATCCTGATTTCAAAAAAAAAAAAAAAATGCATTTCAAAATTTCATATAATCTAAGCACTGTAACACATTATCATCCCGAAAATTAGGAATAAGCAAATCTTCAAGTTATAAGTATTGTTAATAACTGACCCAAGGAGAATCCAGTGGCACAAAGAGAGGCATTGGTCTGCCTAGCAGACTGGTTTTACCAGAAGTTGCCGACTGCCTGTGTGAAGATTTCAGCTGTAGTGTAAATGAGAATTGTATATGTTGTATCCTACAGGGAGAAAGAGAAGTAATCTGGGAAGTCGTGCCAGGGCCAATAAAAACAAAGAGAAGGAGAAAGTTCTAGGACTGGATAGCCTTAATCTTCTACATACACACACACTCATGTCAACAGGTAACTAACCATGACACATATAGATTGGATAAATATCAAATCTTTAAATGAGTGTCCGTTTCAATACCCCTTGTTTCTGTGAAAATTTCTTCTTATTTTCTTCAGACTGTGATATGAATATATGACTGAATTGTTTATTTTAAAAACTCACAATGTCATTTGTATACATTAACACTATTCTGTTTAAAAAGATTCCTGATGTTTGACTTATAAACTTTTGTTTACAGCTGCCTCCCCCGAGAGTAACGATAAGTGGAATGACCGCAGCATGGTTACCATGTCTAATGCTTTTTTCAAGCCAAGCACTCAGGCCCAAACAGTATCGTCACTGGAAACAGAGCCGGCACTTCAACGTCTGCTTGGTAAGTCACTCCGACAATCAAAAGCAGTTCTTGTGACTTTGTGAAAATTAACAGGTAGGAATGTAAGTGTTTGTAAAATTACAAACTGCTAACTACTGGTTTTGAATTTATGGGTATTTTATTTAATCAACATGTTAATGTTTCATTGACAGATTTGTTCCGGCACCAGTACAACAAGTTCCTGTCCTTTATGCAGACGCCAGAGTACAAATCAAATCTGTTACTCCAGATAGACCAGGAGAGGGTAAGATCATAATAACTATTGTTTATCTAAAAACCTGTTGCGCTTCAGTGAGTGTCCATAATGACCAATTACCATATCACAGTACGGTAAATCGGGATATTTTGGATGTGGTCATATTTTGGCTTATTAGGCCTTTGGCATGAAAGCACCAAAATTTAACTCACTCAAAAATCACATCAGTTTTTCATTGTTGAGGGATCTATATTTATAGAAAAAGTAGATCTTCAGAATTTTTTGCATTGGGAAAAGCCAAATTTAAATGCATCAAAATTTAACCACCCTATTTTGATACAAAAAGCCACATTTTCCTGATGCCAAAATATCCCAATTTACGGTATAACTTTATGTAAAACACACGCTCCTTAGGTCCACCTTTGGGACTAGAACAAGACCTGTCTACATGGCAGCACCGCTGTGCGGGCCCAGTATTGTACTGTCCAGCAACTTTGTCGGTTGTATGTCGAAGGTGATTGAGTCATTGGCGTGTAACAGAAATATACCTCAGTCAGAGGTCCAATACGACCACACTAGGTAGTCTGGTTGTCTGACCTCTGACTTGGACAGATTTCACATTGGATTAGATATTCTAGAATTTTCAAGTCAAGATTTTCCTCTTGGAATATCATGATTCTGGAAAGGGGGATTTTCTTCTGATTTACCATCTGATTTTATTTGGACTTTCATTTATTTGATAGTATCCCATAATATATAAAATATATGTCCATATAAAGAGATAAAGAGATAAATATTATTTTATGGTAGAGCTCCTGGTTTTCGTAGTATATGACTAAAAAAGGGGCTTATTTTTGTACAGGAGAAGCAGGCTTGTTTGAAGTCGAGAGTGGCGTACCTAGAGAAACAGATTTATGGCCTACAGAAAGATAGTGTTGGTCAACTGAAGGCTAGGATGAGCGAGGTAGGTATCCAAAACCTGGCAAAGACTTAACATCAAATAAAGGTTTGGATCTTTGGGTTAAATAGTGACAAAGAATTGACATGTAAATATAGGTTTGGATCTTTGGGTTAAATAGTGACAAAGAATTGACATGTAAACATAGGTTTTGGATCTTTGGGTTAAATAGTGACAAAGAATTGACATGTAAATATAGGTTTGGATCTTTGGGTTAAATAGTGACAAAGAATTAACATTTAAATATATAGGTTTGGATCTTTGTAGGTTTGGATCTTTGGGTTAAATAGTGACAAAGAATTAACATTTAAATATATAGGTTTGGATCTTTGGGTTAAATAGTGACAAAGAATTGACATGTAAACATAGGTTTGGATCTTTGGGTTAAATTGTGACAAAGAATTGACATGTAAATATAGGTTTGGATCTTTGGTTTAAATAGTGACAAAGAATTGACATGTAAACATAGGTTTTGGATCTTTGGGTTAAATAGTGACAAAGAATTGACATGTAAACATAGGTTTGGATCTTTGGGTTGAATAGTGACAAAGAATTGACATGTAAATATAGGTTTGGATCTTTGGGTTAAATAGTGACAAAGAATTGACATGTAGACATAGGTTTGGATCTTTGGGTTGAATAGTGACAAAGAATTGACATGTAAACATAGGTTTGGATCTTTGGGTTGAATAGTGACAAAGAATTGACATGTAAATATAGGTTTGGATCTTTGGGTTGAATAGTGACAAATAATTGACATTTAAATATATAGGTTTGGATATTTTGGTTAAATAGTGACATAGAATTGACATGTAAATATAGGTTTGGATCTTTGGGTTAGATTGTGACAAAGAATTAACATTTAAATATAGGTTTTGAACTCTGTTAAATAGTGACAACAAATCGACTTGTAAATATAGGTTTGGATCTTTGGGTTAAATAGTGACAAGGAATTGACTTGTAAATATAGGTTTGGAACTCTGTTAAATAGTGACAAAGAATTGACTTGTAAATATAGGTTTGGATCTTTTGGTTAAATAGTGACAAGGAATTGACTTGTAAATATAGGTTTGGAACTCTGTTAAATAGTGACAAAGAATTGACATGTAAATATAGATTTGGATCTTTGAAACTCAGTTTAAAGTGAATAGTCAGGCAAAGAAAACCAGTCTAAATGCGTTCATTGGCCTTCCAAAAGTTCTCACATATTAATACGACGGCCAAGTTCTGCTTACGTTTCCCTGTTCTGACCATTAAAGTAAAGGAAAATTGAAAGTATTGAAAGCGAGGCTGCGTGTAAATGTAACCACGGACATAGTCAGCCGGGGACGTATTAGGATTCCTATACTTTAAATTAATTTCTTCGTACGCAGACAGATTTTGGCGAGAGATTTTATTTTTCCATTTCATAAGAAATTATACTGATACATTCACACCATTTTTACCGACTTTAGCCATCCTTGCCCGACCGTTCACTTTAATAGTGTTCACTAAAAGTGTGTTTTGACTTTGTATCATCATTTTCATTTTTTCAATGAAATAAAATTGAAAAGGAATTAAACAACAGGCAGTTACTATATAAGTTCTCTTCCTGTATCATCACTAATGTATTCAATCACAAGAAACTTACGGTATTATAAGTAAGGAAACGTCTACAATGTAACAGTTAACTGTCTTCACCAATGAAAATGTATATAGCGATACTGTGAAATGCAAGTGAAAGGTCAGTAGATTAGAGTTATCAGCTCTGAAATGTTGACATTGTTTTCTAAACATCGATTCCAACAGAAGACGGGTTGGTTTCGACTAATAGATTGATTTTATTTCCCAGCTTGGTATAGACACCGACTGTCCCTCGGACTTCCTTTCCAAGGCTAAGACTATTGTCCAGGAACACAAGGAGCTTGAGGGTCAGGTGGGGTCGCTGAAAGGCCAGGTGGCTTCTCTAGAGGCAGAACAGCGCAGACTGGTGAGCTTTGTCCCAAAATATGAATACAGACACTAATGTAAAAATCTTGATAGCCTTCTTGTTTTGTAAAGGGCCTTCTTTAGTAGACCACAAAAATGTTTTGACTTTTCATAATTCCGATGGAATTACCTTGATTGAGTAGGTATTTTATACTTAATATCCAATATTGTAGACTAGGTTGGAACTTCATGTTATAACCATGCAAGGAAACTATTTACAGGTGGAGATTCACCAGGACATTGTTTTAGAAAAAACTGGAGGGATGAATGGTAAAAAGGTAAGCTTAATATGTAATCATGAAATTTTGCGGATAGAAAATTCTGTTATTTACTTTTTGGATACTATCCATGGGGTTTATTTTTATGAATCAGGCTTTTAACAATTGAAAGTGACATTTATGTGACAGCTGTGGTATGTAAAACAATGCTTTTTGGAGAGAAAAAAAATTTGTAGTATAAAATTTTTGAGAATTTGGGTAAATCCATGATTTTCAGTTACTGGGAAATCATTAATTTTCGTTGATTGACCAAAATCAACGAATTTACGTACCCACGAAAATTGATCTTTTTTAAATGAATGCATACGAATGTCATGTTAGTTTATGCATTCATTGGATGATTATATTAGTACCTCCTGCCTTCACTGCAGGATGTAGCATAACAAGATAAAAGTTGGAAAGTATATATATTGTTCAAACAAAGACAGTTTTCAAAATTTGATAGACTATATCTACATGTACCAATGATTAATTGATAGAGTCTATCACGAAATTATCGATATGACACAATAATTGTTCATGTCTACACCTGTAAAAACACTGGTTGAGTACCAGCTCTAGCTTGTGATTGTAACTGTATGTGGTGTGTAATGGTAGAGCTTAGTTCCACTCGAGCGATCACACAGTACAGGTGACAGTGTCGACTGTGTATTTTTGAACAGTAATATGTAAGGCCTTCCCCACGAAGTTAAGTGTCAACAAAATTGTAAAATTTTATAATCCACGAAAATTTAGACCAACGAAAATAAATGATTTCACAGTAAATTAAATTATTCTCACGAAAATCAGAAATAATACAGTAAACAGGTAGTCTCATATGAATAAGCACAGACTGATAGATATGGGGGGGGGGGGAAGGAAAAAAAAAAAAGCACGTAACTGAAATATCATGTTATAATTAGCTTATGGTTTCTGATTGATTCTGAAAATTTCTTAAGTTGCTGTATAATGGGTCACAACACAAGCAGAGACAGAATAAAATTATAGTAACATACTTGTGATTGCTGTTGTCTCTAGGCTATCATCTAACCTTCCTATCTCTTTTATAGAACGGATTCCACAAATCCCCTCTCCAGGAAAATATTCTCAAGGAAATCAGTGTATCCTCGTATTCACAAAAGAAGAACATGATTCAGAAAGGACATGAATTGGAGGTGAACTTGTCAGACGTACATCAACATAAACTGGCGAGGGAGGACGGAGATATTAAAGGTGATGACAGCCCGTCACAGGACTCCGGTATCAGTCTAACACCAAACGTTCCCCCTCCCCAGTCTCCCGACGAGGCAGCTTCAACCGACAATATGGCAGGGAAACCTCTAAGCTCATATTATCAATTCGACAAATCTCAGGACCAACCGCGTGTTTCTGCAGACACCAAGAACAGGAAGGTTGTTACTGGTGCTATGGGCGGCGTGCGACTGACGTCGTCGTGTAACAACTCTCTTGATCATAACAAACCCTCTGTAAGGGACTCTATAGGAGTTAGTGCTAGTTCTCAGGAAAACCATTCCAGTGTAAAATCATCACATGTGTCATCGTCATCATCAATATCATCTCCTAATCCGGGAGCATTGTCTATACGAATCCTCCTGGAGGCTAGCGGGGAGCAGGCGCGTCAACGGAATAGGGGTGAAATAGCTTCTAGATTGGCTGGCTACAAGTCGGGCGTGGTCAAGGACCTTAATCAAGACTCAACTGTGAAGTTAGAAAATGGACGAATGAAGGAGTCCAAGTCTGGTCAGATAACTGACCAGGCTTCATCTCAGTCCATACAACAAACAAACAATAATCAGGGTAATGTGCTAGTTACACACAACAAGAAAGTCAAACTTCCAAATGGGATCAAATCATCTCCCAAGGGTGTGGGTCTGGAGTCTAACAGGCCCACACTCCCAGTCAGTATACCACTGGATCATCAACAGAAGGAGCAGCTGCGGCAGAAAATCCTTAATCGGACAGGACCGAGCAAGCACGACGATAATCTGATGTCTAAACAGTCAGGCAAGTCTGATCATGATGCTGGGTTTTACTCTCCAATAAGTCGGCCCAGTAGTCGTGGCAGTACTACAGAGTCTGCTGATGAGCCTGGGTTTGATGCCAGTCACTCGTACAGCCCTGCCACTGCCTCTAGTAGTCCCAGGGGCTACAGCTCGTCTAGATACAAGGCCGATTCTAAACCCAAGATCTCCGGCCGCATGACTGTGAGTAATAATTTTATGGAAAATACTTCAAGTCAGGCCAAACCCAACAACTCATCACATGGCCGAGGTCAAAAGGTGCATACTGATCAACAGAAATTTAACCTAGCTGAGGCTCTGCTTCAGATGTCCGAGGTTCGGAGTGTCAACAAACCTGTGTCCCCTCGCCAGTCTTCCACCAACGCCAGTGTTGCTTCCAAAGGGGCAGACAACTCCAAATCACCTAAAATGCGGCACACTCTTGAAAGTTATCAGGCTGCAGACAGGAAACGGCTGAAGCGTAAAAAGGGGGATGTGCTTGAAAGTGAAAGTAAGAAGATGGCCTTGTCCTCTCATGTACCTGCCCATGGAGTATTTGATAGCATGTTGGGTCTCACAGCTGGAATAGGGTCTTTCTCATCTCCTGATTCAGGGAAATCCACACCACATGTACAGAGCCCATTGTTCCCAACGGCAGCTCGACAGAAACACAAAAGTATGTAAGAAAATCATTTTCCTTTGTTTCTCTAAACAAGATACCATATTCGACTCAATAAGCACCCAGGATGGTTTTAAAAATGAAAATGTAGGGGCGCCTAATAGGATCAAATTTTGGTTAACATTTTACAAAGTTAATGCACAGAATAAGACATTAATCAATTAACAAATTAAATTAAATAGGGAAACCTACATGGTTCTCATACTTTAGTCTATAAGTGAAATTGAAGCCATAAAAAGGTAAGCTGCAGTTATGGTAATTGCAAATGAAGTAAATGAATAGACACAATATTGATCCAGTTTTTTATCTCCAGCTATACAAATTAAGATATATAAATGATTGATTTGTCTCTATGTGATGAAAACTTGGAATTACCGTTTGAATAATATGATAACACAACTGCGGCAATATCTTCTGATGGAGACAAAATAAATCACAATTTACATAAGTTTTTTTCAAAGAATATGATACATAAATAGCAAAATCAAATAAGGTTTTACTTTCTGTGAAGGTATCCTTGCTTTCAATTTTGTTTGAATTTTATATTGCAGTATATTTTACAGATGAGATTTAAATGATAACTACTGATGATAAGTTATGTAATTTTAGGGTGCAAAACTTAAGCAACTGCAAGTATGCTAAATATTTTCTCTTTTTTTCTTCTGCAGGTCATCTTAGTCTCCAAAATATCCGTGCTAAAGACTCGCCCAGTAAGAATTGGCAAGCTCAGATCAGTAGTGGTTTTGATGCCTTAGTTGCTCTGGCTTCGTCAGAATTAGATAAAAATCGTGAAATTCGTAGGAAAAGTTTAGAAGGTCAAAGTCCAAGTCCTCGTAAAAATTCAGTGCTGCCATCCAAGCAGCACGTGTCCCTACGGGACTCTATACGAAGGGACATTGATAAGAGGAAAGGCCCCAAAACTCCACCTGGGTCTCCTCCCAGAAATAAACGTGGGCCAAGAACCCCCCCAGGATCTCCGCACTCACAGAAAAAGGGGGTCAAAAGTCGGAGGAAAAACAGTTATAGTTCGAGTCGTAGCCGTAGTTGTAGTCTTTCCAGAACTTCTAGTCAAACCAGGAGCAGTAGAAGCAGCTCCCGAAGTAGTAGCTACTCCAGCAGTAGAAGCCGGAGTCGTTCCCGGAGTTCGTCATCAAGTCGGAGTTCCGGGAGTGGGCGCCACCGGAACACTAAAATAAATGTGAAAAAGGCTAGTGAAACCACAAAGAAAAAGGTGCCACATCCGGTGATGAACTCTAGTGTAAAACCAGTGATTCAGCAATACTCAGGAACAAACAGTCTAGGAGTGCCAAAACAGCCGGCACCTCTAGGTAGTAATTCAGTGACCGGTACCGTGATGAACAATGCTAACTATTGTATGTTAAACAATGGCACCTCGTTTGGTGGCGGTATGATGCTGATGACCAATAACCAGCTCCAAACAGGCACCACTGCCACAGGTATTCCACAGCAACCCATCACCAATCAGATGCCAATAATTCCATCATCCATACCAAGCAATTTAGTTGTGTTATCGTTCACTCCACAGAACAACGGTATGAACAATCAGATCATTGGGGGTCCTGCGGCCTCTCTTCAGACTAGTACTATGAACCCTGTCCCACAGGCTCAGATGCCTAACCTCTCAGAACAGTTAAAACAATGTGCTAAACAACCCCCTCCTCCGCCACCAAACAACGACAATACTCAGAAGGGATTGACTCTACAGCCAGCAGCTCAGAATATTCACTACACTACCGCAGGGCCTGTGTTTGTTTCTACAGCTCCGAACTTCAGCTTACCTGATCTCAGCAGGCCTCCGCCTAATATGACATTAAAGCCACCTAACTCCAGTCTTCCGGGGGGCGGGAATGTTGTGACCAATCCAACAGGCCAACTACAAATGTGTACAGGCGGGACAGGACAGCCTACCACGCCCATCTTCACCATCAATCACCGCCCCCCTTCTGTCACTCCCACTCCTATTAGGCCACGATCTGATCTACCTCCCCGGCCTATCACCACATTTAATGAAAGGCCTTTTACATCAGGAAATATCACAGACTTCTCTAGGCCTCCAGTCAATCTGCAGGCCAGACTACCATCTCCTGCTAAAGGCCCACATCCACAACAGGGACCAAGGCCACAACAGAATCAGTCTGCCAATTTCCGAGGGCCTATACAAATCCGTCCAGCTATCTCTAACCAAGCGGGTCCTAGATTAGACGCCTCAGCCACGAGGTTTCAGGGCTACACCAGCCTACAGCCCAGTCAGCAGAATAATAACATCAGGCTGCAAGGACTGTTTTCTAATCAGGCTGGACCAAGGCAGCAGTTTACAGGACAGCAGCAAAGTAAGTTGAAAACCATCAAAGTCTGATACACCTGATTTTGAGGTTAGCAGCTACAGTTATGTTTGGTTAATAGTCTATAGCACTACTATTAATAATTTTCCTGAATGTTACCTACAGTTAGATTTACCAGGTATGTACACCATGTATTTGTAATAAGTTAGATTAAAAGAAAAAATTAAAATGTAGATGAGAGTATTTAAATATAATTGAAGATAATTAAACCTGTAAGTGGTGATGTTTTCATATTTATTATCTTTGTTTTGTAGATTGGCAAATGTGATTGGCAACCTAGTAGACTAACTGTGGCCTTGACCCTGTGGATGATGACCTTTTAATCAAAGGTCAGCACTGCTGCAGTGACTGGAAATGGCAAGTTTCCATGGGAGATAACAAGTAACACAGTGAGCGTGGGATTGGATAATAGACTGGTTTTTACTGTTACATACATTCTGATTTGAAATTATTTCTGTTAAGATTATTTACCAGTTAATAATGATGTTTCTGGAGAGTACAAAAAAATATTTATTTAATAACATAATGAATGAAATTGGTTTCTTGATTTTTTAACACGATATTTATCAGTTTTATGACTCTAAGCTCTATCTTTTCACTTGGTGGACCTTATTTAACTAAACTGCACCCAGGATCATAGATTACTGTCAAACCATATGATATATTCATGTACAACATTGTATAAACATATTGTAAGAACCAAGTTATGCGGTATGACCAAATTTTAGTCAAAATTTCGAATCGGGAGCTTTCCAGAGAATGGAAACGATGAATGTGATGTCATATGAAAGTGTGATTATATGATGTCGCACTCACTGATCATACTGAAATGACTTCATTTGACAATCTCCAATATGCTGTTTTCTATGTTTTCATATAACAAAGTTATCTGCCCATGCGGGTAGTTATTGATTGTGACATCATGTGTTTGTGAGTGTAACATCATACTCTTCAGTGAAAACGGCATGAGTTTCGCTCACAACATGATGACATCATAATACTTACCTACACACAAGGGAGGTCACTCTATAATGCAAAGGACGGAATATAAACTGGTGCCAGATCAGTGTTATTTTCTTAACTAAGATATTTTGTGACAGACTTTTTCATCGTGATTTGTGCTAATAAAGAAACCAACATTCTTGTGTTTAAGGGTAAAACTATTATTCCAACAGTATATATCACCATATGTGTTTTGTATCAATGATACCCAGTTACATATACCCTAAATCGGTGAAACTTAGATGTTGAATGATTGTTATCAGGGAATGTCTAGAAAACATGTCACAAAAATCTGTAAAAATGTATTTATTGAGTAAAACACATGGATATGCAAGTTAGACCGCCTGATCTAGTTTGAGGATATGTGTGTGCAGACGGCCCGATCTAGTTTGAGCCAAGTTGAGTACATGTATTTATATATCTGACAGACTTCTAGTAAGGAAATAGTGCCAGTATCTAAGGAAATGGCTAATGCAGCATGGATCTGAAACAAGCTTATTGAATTAAATAGTGAAATGAATGAATGCTATAAACAATTGAATAAAATTAAAATTGAATTAAAACATAAAATGATGAAATTCAATAGTTTTGGATTTCACCTTAACTTAATTTGTCAGATTCAACATTAAAAAAGGTTTGGCAAAACTTGAGCTGGCATGGAAAGAAAACAAAAGACACAAAAAAGTATAATAAAAAATATTATAAAATATATACTATGTAACCAAAATTAGTTGCTTTTTAATAGAGTAGATTAAACAGTTCCATGTGGGAAGAAATAGTAGATTTGGTTTGTATCATTTTGTATTGTTTGTTAAGCTATGGTCAGACACATTATCTACCAAAATGGTGAAAGTATGGGATGTTTGTCGTGTGTTAAAGTCATATTCAGAATGTCAAGCACATTTTGGCAAAAGTATAGAAAAACATAAAATGTTTTCATAGAAAAACATAAAATGTTTTTCAATTGTTTTACCATCACAAGTTAGTTAGTTAGTACATTACATATTGATATTGAAATAGTAAACTTATTTTAAATTTGTAAACGCTTTAAAAAATAAAGCGATTATTAATGACCATATTTTGGATTTAAATAGAATTTAATGTGTAGCCAACTTTAAGAAGATTGTTTAAAATGAAATGATTGGCTTAAGATTTCTGATATTGAAGATGACATGACAAAATAATTACAAAAACTACATATATTGATAAAAAAGACTTGGCATAGTGAAACAAAGCCTCAGGCTTCTTTCCAGCAGTATCCATGCAATATCTGTTACTTACCAGATTTATACCTGTACATGTATTTTGAGACATTTTTACATGTTGATATATTTGCACAGACTTCCTTTTGTATAAAATGATGATTATTATTTTAAAATTTGTGCTATATAAAATTTATTTCACTTTTACTGAATTAATATGGAATTGGTTTATCATCAATAGAAGTTTATTATATTTTCTGTTGTCTATGTTGTGTGAATGAAATTTATAGTTATAATTATCAGTGGGTCCATGAGCTTATGAGTGAATTCAAAGTTGGCAAATATGAGAAGTTTTCCTTTTATCCATCAGAATTGTATTTTATCTTTTTCAACATACAATTATGTCCAACTTAAGGTATTCTACATGATTTATTTCTCCCAATAAATCTCAAAATAGTTCACTCTAATGAGATATATTATGGTATGCTAAGTAATGGTAGGTTGGGAAGTGTTTTGTTACTGAACCAATAGTTTATTGGAAAACCATATATGGTGAAAATTAGTTACGAATGCCAGTAAGACATACCATCCAAATGTGAAATGTGAGGGGGGTGGGGCTGTGATACTGTATACAGTTGTATATCTAAACCCCACCCAACCTCAGGGACATTGTGTATTCAAGGGAGACAACTAATGATAGGTGAGGGGAGATAACTGTTGATTCAAAAGCAGGTTGGAGCAATATACAAAATGTGTCTGATAATTGTGGACTTTTATTAACTAGAGAAGTGCTTATCCAACTGTTGAGCTAATCCTTACAATTTGATATGGCAGACATTCTGGGGAGAATGCATGTAATGCATGTTGACTTTTGATTTGAATGATGTCTTTATGGTGCATGATAGTTTTGTATTATCATTATTTATCAAATTTAGCCAGTGTAAATAAGCATTAAGTTAAAACCACATCAATTAATATTGTGAAGATTTTATGATCTCATACATTTGATCTTTAGATATTAACATGTATATAAAAGTGTTTGATTGAATGATGTGAGTGGTAATTGTTTTTGTTTTAATACCGTACCTTGTTGGCCACAATGTAACATCTCAATGATTACAGAACTAGATCAACTTCATGCTGAAGATAGAAAAAAAAAATACTTGTATCTTTCTTTTTGCCAATGAAATTTGAACAGAAATTAATTTTATTGTAAATAATGATATTAGAGTAAATCAAGTCCAAGAACAGTCCTATGTTGACAATCGAGAAGTGTTATTTCCGACATTACAGATTTAGTGGGCTCGTGATAATCCAGTTACCATTAGTCTTCCAACTCTCAATCCAGACGGGAATATCAGGGAAATAATTATTGACTTAAGTAAATTGTAATCTGATAGTCTGGAAATTAGATAGATTGAGCTGGGGAGGTTTTGGATTATCGAGGTGTCCATTGTTTTTTCACAAGTGTAAGATAAATGAGCTAAGTAGATTACTGTAGAGCCGGTAATTTTCATAGGGATGATATTTTAGTGATTTTAAGGGTCATCAACGTGACCGCGTAATTTTGATCCATGAAATAATAGGAATGGGTTAAATGATATTTACCCTTGAAGCCAAATTGCGAAAAATTTCATTCACTGTAATTTAATTTTTTTTAGTTTTTTGTCTAAATCGCAAAAATTTTGACCTACAGAAATAAGCTATTGTACAGTATTTTACTTGGTTCGTTTCAGTTCACTTCAAAACTTCAAAAATGGTATGGTTAACTAATAACGCACAATTTATATATAAAGACCTACCAAGCCAGCAACTATTCATTACATAGTATTGTGAGAGTCTTGTTTTATTCTTGAAAATTAGTTTGTGCTTATGAGAGTTTAAGATGTAAATGGTGTTACAAGCTAGGTGATTATCTTTGCTGTGATTTGCATCAATGTGACAGGAAACAATTATATGTTAAGTATTAATTTCATAGAAGTAGTATTCTGTCATTTCAAAGATATTTTTTAAATTGAACAAAAAATTAAATGATTTTTCAACAGTTTTTATCTCTCTTGTTTTCTTTAATTATTGGAATATAGGATAACTGTTTGCAAATATGTTAAATATTTTTAAGATGTTTATGGTGACTGATATTGAGTGGTCTGGAAGTTAATTGTCAATTCTAATTGGAAAAAAATGGGTAGAAGTGAAATCAGAGTCTAGTATATTATGATGGAGCAGGATTTTACAAAGATTTGAAAAAGGAATACATTTTATCTTCTATAATTATTCTGTTCAAAAATATTAAATCATATACGTTGTTATTCTGTAAAAATGATAGGAATTACTGTAAACATACAGATTTGAGTATGTTATATTAAATCCCAATCTATTAAAAACCTTATCTTTAATATGCTTACACTTTGAGCATATACATAAGTGTATTGAAGATACAGATTTTTATCAAATTGTATTGAACCCTCTTGTCAAATTTAAAAAGTTTAGCACACTGTACTTTATTATTCTGTGTACAAAACTTACAACTGCAGTGATGTCTGTTAAACCTTTTATTGTTATTTTGTCTTAGAAGAGTTGTCTGCTCATAAGGATATGTACTTTATGCCATTAGTTGATTCTAAAAATTTGATTATCACTTATTTTCTCAGAAAAAAACATGATTTTACGAATACAAATACACAGCGTAACATTAATACATTTCTTTATTTGGTTCTGATTTCTTGAAACAAAATTGCAAATGTTTTTCTCCTGATATAACTTATGTGCAAAATTTTTACTTAAGTTTGTTGTGAGAAAGTGGTGCCTGGAAGGGCAGATAACTCTCTAATTAACAAAATTGTTTTTTTTTGTGGCATTGTAATATACAAAATTAGCTTGTTTTGGTAAAGGTCAGAGGTGATTTTCCTCGGTAACCCTGTGACAGAAATATATAATTAACTGATAGTAACATTAGTGTTTATATTGCCTGGGTTACCGAGGATGAGAGGCCGTATACTGATGATTTCATCAAATCGCACAAAATTTTAAACTTTGTACATCTGTACATCTTAGTTAACTATGGTATGGTGTTTAAATGTTTTTAAAAGATTTTTTTTAAGTATTGGTATTTTTTTTGTGGGACGAAATGATAAACTTTGCAATATCATTTCTGGTTTGAGAGGAAGTTTTGAAATATCATTGCAATAGCCTTATTTTGTAATCAGCAAATCAGAGAATCCAAATTTGTCATCGGTCCGATTTTCTATGATAATTTAGATATTTTTGTAATATTTTTCACTAATAAATTAAATCATCTGTAATTAACCATCATTTAATTAATTTATTAACTTTTTTGTGTCTTGAGTAAATTTCACGTTTACATTTTTATATTATTCTATGATAATGCCAGTACAAAACCACCATTCCGTCATTACTCTTCAAAGCACCCACTTTTTGTAACTTATTTATTTTTGCCGGTAAAATTTTCCTCCACCCTAAAACTGCAAAGACACTTATACAAATAATTGCATGCACCCATGCAGTTTTCTAGATATCATTGTATTGAGGTTGTTTTAATTTTTTTCTCTCTCTAAAAGTAAAATTCAAAAATAAGATAAAAGAAAAGTTGTTTATTATAGTGTCCTATGTGTAAGCTAAAACAACAAAATGTACGTACATTAAATTTTATATTAACAAATCACAACTCAATCATTTATCGTAATGTGTTTGCAACAATAACGATGTAATTGATTCATATTTTCATTTTCTATCTTTCATCCAGTCATTATCAGTGGGATTTTGATCAGTAAATCTATGAGGATAACCAACTTTATTTTTGTATGTGTATTTATTAATATGTAATAACAGACATGTCAATAAGCTAGAGGTTTGATATACATAGAATGCCATTGTGCTATTGTCGAAAAGGTGCTACATCTGTAACATACAACAAAACTTGTAATATAATTTTAAATGAACCCTGCGACACTGTAAATGTGGGTGCGTGTCAATCTTTTCGCCAAGTCAGCTTTCAAAGTGTTTGCAGGAAGATAACTTTGGCTCAGTGCATCTTTACTCGAATTATTTTATATGTGAAATTTTGCACTTGTGGATATAATTGCAGAGTTTCCTAATCAATGTGAAATAAGCAGAATTTCCACAGTGCAAATAATTCATCTTTTACAGTTGTCTTTCCTTGTTTTTGATTGAAGACAGTATGTCTGGAATCCTTTTGTAAATAACATTTCATATGAAAGGTTTATTCTAATAAGCAATACTTAATTACAACTCTACTTTTCTTTTTTCATTTTAGTGCTGTTAAGAAAAATTTCGAAATTGGATATCTCTTTAAAGAGATATTCCTAAATTGTGTACCATTTTATAGAGATATTCCTAAATTGTGTACCATTTTATAAAGATATTCCTAAATTGCATACCATTTTATAGAGATATTCCTAAATTGTGTACCATTTTATAGAGATATTCCTAAATTGCGTACCATTTTATGTAAGGTGGGATATACTTAGTGGTGTAGCATCTCTATAAATATTGTATTAGGTGTTTGGTGTCTTAATGCTTACTGATTCTATGTGTCCCATTACGGGCCATTATCTATTATCAGGGCCATTTTGTTTTATTTGGAACAACCGCTTGAATCCTTTGTTATTATTTCAAGTATAAATCCTGACGGACCTGCAGTTTTTGATACAGGCCTGTGAGGGCTTTGTCAAAGCTCGTCTGAAAACAATATAAAATCACCAGGTTACTCTTGAGTTCATAAATGAACAAGTCGGTCCATCCATCAAAAAAAAATCCCGTAAAGATCTGCTGTTTTCAGTATCAACACAGATGAACAAATAAGGTCAAAAGGAAATAAGTCAATTTGTTTACTGTGATAATAAGATTATGTTTAAGTCATTCACCCCTGAAAGTTCATAATGAAGCCTTCCAGCCTTGACTTAGAAGAGTTTAAGTGTGTATAGAGGGGTGAACAACACCTCTTTTCAAACAGGCCTGGACTCTTTTTATCAAACTTTACTTTACTTAATGCCAATGGTATTCTCCATCCATTTAAATTCAGCATCACAAGTTTTAAAGCTAAATGCAACTTTTTTTTCTTGTTTTGAAAGCACCAACTGCATACATTATTTCTTTCACATTTGTTTTTATCTGTGATATGTATATTTTTTTTTCATTTTTTTTTTTTTCTTTGTCATAGACAGTAGTTGCCAGTCTTTGTTCGTGTAGAACTTGTCAACATGATAGGTGTATGTTGTCAGGCCAGAGTGCAAGTACAGGTATCACCGAGAATGGTACTCATACTTCCAAGCTGAATATTCATGTCAGTGTATCATCTTTCTGTTAATTACAGTGTGCTTAAAACCATAATTCATTGTCTGTTGTTTTTATTTTTTGTTCAGAAGTAGTTACTTATGACTACATACATCCTGATGCAGAGTCAAAATTGATTTGTGTTCCTGTCAGGTATTCCAACCCAAACAGATGGAAGAGCTTCCGGATGCAGAAGAGCTACAAATCAATAATTGGAAATTATATTCTAGAAGTAAAAGAGGGCAAATCAAGTTAGGCTCAGGAGTTGCATCTCGTAATTTCTATAAAATGGATATGGTCATTTAAGGCTGTGTCTGATTTAGGGGATGGAGGAAAGCCTGAGTGACCAAAGAGAAACAAGGCTGTGTCTGGTTTAGGGGATGGAGGAAAGTCTGAGTGACCAAAGAGAAACCACCAACCTAAGACTGATATCTGCAACTTGTATCTGATATACAAATGGGTTCCGTCTGTCCGTCCGTACGTACGAATGGTTTCCGGAGCATAACTCTAAAACCAGTAGAGATATTTCCATAAAACTTCATACACACATTGGTCTTATGGTCTAGTAGTGCCTTTTGCTATTTTTAGGTTTTCATTTTTTGCATTTTTTCTGTAACCATGGAAACATTGCTGAAAATATCATATTTTTGTACCAGGTTCGTTTCCGCAGCATAACTCTAAAACCAGAAGAGATATTTCCACGAAACATCATAGACACATTAGTCTTATGGTCTAGTAGTGCCTTTTGCTATTTTAAGGTTTTCACTTTTTGTACTTTTTTCTGTAACCATGGAAACATTCATGAAAATGGCAGATTTTTGTGTAAGAATCGTTTCCAGAGCACAGCTCTAAAACCAGCAGAGATATTTCCATGAAACTTCATAGACACATTGTTCTTATGGTCTAGAAGTGCCTTTTGCTATTTTTAGGTTTTCATTTTTTGCATTTTTTCCGTAACCATGGAAACATTGCTGAAAATATCATATTTTTGTACCAGGTTCGTTTCCGGAGCATAACTCTAAAACCAGAAGAGATATTTCCACGAAACTTCATAGACACATTGGTCTTATGGTCTAGTAGTGCCTTTTGCTATTTTAAGGTTTTCACTTTTTGTACTTTTTTCTGTAACCATGGAAACATTGCTGAAAATGGCAGATTTTTGTGTAAGAATCGTTTCCGGAGCACAACTCTACAACCAGCAGAGATATTTCCATGAAACTTCATAGACGCATTGTTCTTATGGTCTAGTAGTGCCTTTTGCTATTTTTAGGTTTTCATTTTTTGCACTTTTTCCGTTACCATGGAAACATTGCTGAAAATATCATGGTAAATGGTTACTTCGGCTTTGATATCTCCATTGGCGGGGGATCTGAATGACTATGTCTTTGTTGGGATTCACAACTGCCCCATCTTGGGATTCAAGCTCGAAGCCCAGAAGTGGAGGGCTGGTGGTAATATGGTGTAATATCTTAACCACTGTGGCCTCAACATCTCATTATGGCCTTAAAGATTGGAGTATATTGGGTGTTCTCTCTTATAAGTGTACAAGGGCCAGTTTTATCAAGTGGTCAAAGTTTGAAACTAAGCCACAAGACAGAACATCCTAGGTAGTCGATATTGGGTTTGTTTCTTAGAGGAATTATAGTAGTGATTACCATTTCGCGCACCTGGGACAGGGAAATCTCATATATAACACCCTGTGCTAGATTTTTATATCTCGTCCGATCTGTCTGGTACTTTTACGCAATTATTGGCAGAATTTTACCGCATTCATGTAACAGTTCGCACATGTCACGTGACGTCATACCCTCAAATCACTGATGTCGCACGATTCAGAAAATCAATATTTTTAGAATTTTGTTCATTCAGTCATTTACCATGAATTCTTTGGTTATTGTTTAAATTATTAAAACAGTATATAGTTATATGCGGAATTACTAAATTTGAAGCAAAAATGAAAAGATTAAAATCTTGGCCCTTGACTGAGATAACCTGATCTTGATCACTTACAGGTAACAGATTTTATTAGTCTCTTAAAAATCAGTTAACAAAAGTCATTGACCTAATGCAAGGCCACAGGGGCTAAAATAATTTAAATAAATCCTCGATAAATTTATGAAAAAATGATATGCTGAAGAGTAGAAATTGAAGCATGCTGGTTACTAGTGTAAAGTATGCTCAAGTCCTCTGGAAATCTCTCTAGAATGGTTTCTGTCCTATTAACAAGTTACGGGGGCCATTACTGAGAGTAAAGGACATGCCAGGTTTAGGAAGTGGGGGAAAGCAGGATTACCCAGAAAAACCAACAACCTGGCAACTGCACCACATGGGTGTCAAACTCGTGTCACAGAAGGACTTGTGTCAACATCACAACCACTGGCCTCACTAGAAAGCATTATGACCGACAGATAGTTTGAAAGTATAACAGGCTCATATAGCTGGTGTTTAAATGAAGGCAGTGTAAAGTATTCCAAGAAATCATAGAAGAATTAAACTTCAAAATCCAAGATATAGGTGCTTATATATTTAGCTGACAAAAAGTTGATTTCCAGGTAAAATGGCTATGTATCAGATAGAACAAAAACAAACAATGTGAATATCTTAATTTATCTATTTATTTTGTCGGTTGTAATGACTGTAACATTTCTTTCACTTTTCTACTTGATGCATATAATGAAAGCATATCAAGTTCCAAAGGGTGCATGTGACCTGGAATAACCAATGAATGAAGAGGGCCACCGATATCAACAGAGGTCATTTCCTGTAGGGTCGTCGTCACAATCTGTTGAGATTCCGCACCGACTCTTGATAGTCCAACACACAGGGTCTCCTCTGTAATCACTGGAAAAGGACAAGTAAACAATAAATTTTTTTTAAATAAATGACAACTATTTACTGCTACGTAATCAAATAAAAGGGAGTTTTCAAGGATTTTATTCAAATGACTTCTTTTGATAGTATTGTTATTTTTAGCCCACCATCATCAGATGGTGGGCTATTCAAATCGCCTTTCGTCCGTGGTCCGTCGTCCGTCCGTCCTTCCGTCCGTCCGTCCATCCGTCCTTCCGTCCGTCCGTCCGTTAACAATTCTTGTTACCGCTATTTCTCTAAAAGTACTGAAGGGATCTTTCTCAAATTTCATATGTAGGTTCCCCTAGGACCCTTGTTGTGCATATTGTATTTTGGGACTGATCGGTCAACAAGATGGCCGCCAGGCAGCCATCTTGGATTTTGATAGTTAAAGTTTGTTACCGCTATTTCTCAGAAAGTACTGAAGGGATCTTTCTCAAATTTCATATGTAGGTTCCCCTAGGACCCTAGTTGTGCATATTGCATTTTGGGACTGATCGGTCAACAAGATGGCCGACCAGCCGCCATCTTGGATTTTGATAGTTAAAGTTTGTTACGGCTAATTCTCAGAAAGTACTGAAGGGATCTTTCTCAAATTTCATATGTAGGTTCCCCTAGGACCCTAGTAGTGCATATTGCATTTTGGGACTGATCGGTCAACAAGATGGCCGCCAGGCAGCCATCTTGGATTTTGATAGTTAAAGTTTGTTACCGCTATTTCTCAGAAAGTACTGAAGGGATCTTTCTCAAATTTCATATGTAGGTTCCCCTAGGACCCTAGTTGTGCATATTGCATTTTGGGACTGATCGGTCAACAAGATGGCCGACCAGCCGCCATCTTGGATTTTGATAGTTAAAGTTTGTTACGGCTAATTCTCAGAAAGTACTGAAGGGATCTTTCTCAAATTTCATATGTAGGTTCCCCTAGGACCCTAGTAGTGCATATTGCATTTTGGGACTGATCGGTCAACAAGATGGCCGCCAGGTAGCCATCTTGGATTTTGATAGTTAAAGTTTGTTACCGCTATTTCTCAGAAAGCACTGAAGGGATCTTTCTCAAATTTCATATGTAGGTTCCCCTAGGACCCTAGTTGTGCATATTGCATTTTGGGACTGATCGGTCAACAAGATGGCCGACCAGCCGCCATCTTGGATTTTGATAGTTAAAGTTTGTTACGGCTAATTCTCAGAAAGTACTGAAGGGATCTTTCTCAAATTTCATATGTAGGTTCCCCTAGGACCCTAGTAGTGCATATTGCATTTTGGGACTGATCGGTCAACAAGATGGCCGCCAGGTAGCCATCTTGGATTTTGATAGTTAAAGTTTGTTACCGCTATTTCTCAGAAAGCACTGAAGGGATCTTTCTCAAATTTCATATGTAGGTTCCCCTAGGACCCTAGTTGTGCATATTGTATTTTGGGACTGATCGGTCAACAAGATGGCCGCCAGGCAGCCATCTTGGATTTTGATAGTTAAAGTTTGTTACCGCTATTTCTCATAAAGTATTGAAGGGATCTTTCTCAAATTTCATATGTAGGTTCCCGTAGGACCCTAGTTGTGCATATTGCATTTTGGGACTGATCGGTCAACAAGATGGCCGACCAGCCGCCATCTTGGATTTTGATAGTTAAAGTTTGTTACGGCTAATTCTCAGAAAGTACTGAAGGGATCTTTCTCAAATTTCATATGTAGGTTCCCCTAGGACCCCAGTTGTGCATATTGCATTTTGGGACTGATCGGTCAACAAGATGGCTGACCGGTGGCCATCTTGGATTTTGATAGTTAAAGTTTTTTACCGCTATTTCTCAGAAAGTATTGAAGGGATTGTTCTCAAATTTCATATGTAGGTTCCTCTAGGACCCTAGTTCTGCAAATTACATTTTGGGAATGATCGGTCAACAAGATGGCCGACAAGCAGCCATCTTGGATTTTGATAGTTAAAGTTTGTTACGGCTATTTCTCAGAAAGTATTGAAGGGATTGTTCTCAAATTTCATATGTAGGTTCCCCTAGGACCCTAGTGCATATTGCATTTTGGGACTGAACAGTCAACAAGATGGCCGCCAGGTAGCCATCTTGGATTTTGATAGTTAAAGTTTGTTACCGCTATTTCTCAAAAAGCACTAAAGGGATCTATCTCAAATTTCATATGTAGGTTCCCCTAGGACCCCAGTTGTGCATATTGCATTTTGGGACTGATCGGTCAACAAGATGGCCGCCAGGTAGCCATCTTGGATTTTGATAGTTAAAGTTTGTTACCGCTATTTCTCAGAAAGCACTGAAGGGATCTTTCTCAAATTTCATATGTAGGTTCCCCTACGACCCCAGTTGTGCATATTGCATTTTGGGACTGATCGGTCAACAAGATGGCCGACCGGTGGCCATCTTGGATTTTGATAGTTAAAGTTTGTTACCGCTATTTCTCAGAAAGTATTGAAGGGATTGTTCTCAAATATCATATGTAGGTTCCTCTAGGACCCTAGTTCTGCCTATTGCATTTTGCGACCACCATCTTGGATTTTGATAGTTTAAAGTTTGAAAAGCAGAAAAAAGAATTGTAAGTTTGAAAAGCAGAGAAAAGATCCCTCTTTCATTTGTCAGACATAGATCAATCTTTGGTGGGCGCCAAGATCCCTCTGGGATCTCTTGTTTAGCAAATCAAATGTTTTTAAAACAATCACAAGTAAAGACTTTGTTAAAAATTATTCTGGGTGACTTGATACAAAATGAATTTTATGATAATGATGGTAAACTACCTGTAATTGGAGAGGTTACAACAACAATGGAACATAATCTTACATATTCATTTTAGAATATACATTTGGAAATTTGAGATAAAAACTTAAATGTATGCGAGCATTTGTTTTGATTAGACAGTCAGGGTCAATTATGGTTATACCAGGTTAAAAAATTACCTGTGTTGAAGATAATAAGATATTTACCTGTGTCAGTTGATTGCATGTCATCAGAGGCCCTTTTGTTTTGTATAACCTCTAGAATCTGCTCTGCTGCCTGATTAACACTCATGTAACGTGGTGGTTCAAACACTTTTCTGCCCCTAAAACAATGTCATCAAACACAGAATGGCATAACAGTTTAACTCTATTACCCATAAAGAAAGCTTTTATTCTATAGCAGCCAGTTCCAAGGAAGTGTAGAATATGTAAATAACAGAAAACTTTTATTTTAAAGCAGCCAGTTCCAAGGAAGTGTAGAATATGTAAATAACAGAAAACTTTTATTTTAAAGCAGCCAGTTCCAAGGAAGTGTAGAATATGTAAATAACAGAAAACTTTTATTCTATAGCAGCCAGTTCCAAGGAAGTGTAGAATATGTAAATAACAGAAAACTTTTATTCTATAGCAGCCAGTTCCAAGGAAGTGTAGAATATGTAAATAACAGAAAACTTTTATTCTAAAGCAGCCAGTTCCAAGGAAGTGTAGAATATGTAAATACAAAAAAACTTTTATTCTAAAGCAGCCAGTTCCAAGGAAGTGTAGAATATGTAAATAACAGAAAACTTTTGTTCTACAGAAGCCAGTTCCAAGGAAGTGTAGAATATGTAAATAACAGAAAACTTATATTCTAAAGCAGCCAGTTCCAAGGAAGTGTAGAATATGTAAATAACAGAAAACTTTTATTCTATAGCAGCCAGTTCCAAGGAAGTGTAGAATATGTGAATAACAGAAAACTTATATTCTAAAGCAGCCAGTTCCAAGGAAGTGTAGAATATGTAAATAACAGAAAACTTATATTCTAAAGCAGCCAGTTCCAAGGCATTGTTGGATATGTACATGACAGAAAACTTTTATTATAAAGCATAAAGCCTAAAACCTTGAAAAAAATCTTAATACTATTCAATCCATAAGCATAGATATTATATTACCAATTCCCAGAAATGATTCTTTTAAAATGAAGTTAACACTTGGTTTTCTTTTCATAATTGCCTCACTAATGGGTATCCAGTAAGCAAGAATAACGGATGGAAAGCTTAAGATAAGAACTTGATAAGTATGGCAGAGTTACTTCCCTTGGACAAACGCAACAATATATAGAATATGAGTAAATATGACAAAGTTAATTCCCTTAAACAAACCAAAACGACAAAGTTACTTCCCTTCCCTGGAGTTACTTCCCTTGGATAAACAAGACAAGTTTTTGGTTTATGCAGTTTTTTGTTGGAACACTTGTAATAAATTAATCTAATTAGTAAGACCAAATTCAGACGGACCTGCAAATTTTATGGGCCTATGAGGGGTTTATCAAGGCTCGCCTGAAAACAATATATAAACAAAAACAGCCTTGGAGAGATAGAACTTGAGTTAAGCATGAGAGAGTTTGTCTTCACCAATGAAAATTAGTTTCACATACCTCATCATGTTTTCAATACTCTGCTCTTTAACTTTAATGTCTGAAAGAGATCAAAGATTTTATATCAACCAAAAAAATAATATGAAAAAAGGATAAAAAAGTAAGGTATAATATACTGAGTATAACAGCTCTAATTATGAAGTGCCTGGTTATTGCATTAAAAGATGGAGTACACATCACATGACAGAGGCCAGAGATCTTCAACAGATGCTATGTCATTATAAAATTGGCCAGCTTGTTTCATGGTCATGTGCAGAAATTGATTTTTCTTTTTTTTATATAACTGCAAAAAAATCTAAAACATTGAAAAGTTGAGCATACTGTTTGTAGTGAATTACATTATTACATACCAAGTAAACATAGGGTATGCATTCCTGCGTCTCTATTTTTCTGTATTTTATCAAAGAAACTTTCTGGCTTCCATGTATCTGTCCAGAACACTATTGAAACAGTCTCTCCATAATTGTACAACTGTGAAAATAGATATATATAATCAAACATTTTCAAAACAGTCTCCACATAGTTGTACAACTGTACAAAAAACAGATAATCATATAATTTGAAACAGCCTCGAAATAGTCGTACATCTGTAAAAATAGACTATAAGATATTTTGAAATAGCTGTGTTTTCTGATAATGGGGAAATAAAGATGTAGTTTATAGAAGTGAATATTGTATGGTCCTTCAAGTTTTTGACAGATGATGATATTTCATACAATAAGTATTTAAAATTAATTAAAGGTAATGCTATTGATTATTTATTTAACGTTATGTAGTTATATTGTAAGCCATTTTCTCATAAATGACCTATTGAAATCTAAATGATAATTATCTACAATCAAAATTATCTAATTCAAAAGATTAACTTGAAAATTGTCCAAAAAAGTTTACAGCTACCTGTAACCCACAGCATCCTATGGCATTCATAATTGAAGCATTGTGAACGACTCGGAATTTAATTCCCTTTTCTGTTGCTCTTAAAATCAAATCGGTGTGAGTTGTTGCTCTGTAAAACAAAACAAAAAAGAAATGTCTGGTTCAATCCACTGAGACAAAACACTATTGCTTTTTATTGGTTTTTTTTATTTTCACACGTTATAATTCTAACAAGTTATTTTCCAACTATAACATAATTAAAATATTTACTTCCGAACTCATCAGGCAGTAGTTTGGTACTGTAGTTCAACATGTTGACTTTAGCTAAAACTCAGTCAACAAATGTTTAGCCATCAAATAACCATAAATGTAATGTGAATACTCAATCACATGGTGTTGTAATACTCCCGAGTAACTGATAATCAGATTTATAGAGAGTACATGTATATCGTAAATTGGAGTTTCCAGAGAAAAATTGCATACTAACCCTAAGGGATCACCAACTACTAGGAACGCTATATCCTCTGTTTCTGATTCATTCAGTATTTCATCTATAAATGGAAGACAGCAATAAATCACTATTTTAAGTTACAAAATCTAAATTATCAACAAATATTTCTGAAATCATACTCAACAGTATCTTACATTGCATGTAAATCAATATCATTTGTATACCATTAGATTTATTGAAAATTCTGTAACTAGAGTACAATTAATACAAGAGGCCCAGAGGGCCTGTATCGCTCACCTGGTTTTTTGTTAGTAATTATCACAATACTCTGACAATTAGAAAAATAAGCAAAATTGACTCCCAAAGTTTAATTTTGAATCACAACCATACAATGATGCTATTGATACCATACAAATATGCTATCCAATACATAGGTTCAGAGACAAAGTAATTTATATGAAAATAGTAGCCTAGTTGACCTTTTTGACCTCGCATCTATTGCCGTTTAAGGCCCCCGGGGTCAGCCCTATCATTTGTACAATTTCAAATCCCAACCCTATTAGGATGCTACCATTGCATTATAAGTGCTCTTCCATTCTTAGTTGCAGAGAAGAAGTCGTTTATATGGAAATAGCCAAATTGACCCCTTTTGACCCCACCCTTCAGGCCCCCGGGGGGTCAGCCCCATCATTTGCAAAATTTTGAATCCAAACCCTATAAGGATGTAACCATTGCATTATGAGCGCAATCCCATGTTAAGTTGCAGAGAAAAAGTCATTTATATGGAAATTGACCACTTTTGACCCCGCCCCTCAGGCCCCCGGGGGTCAGCCCTATCATTTGCTCAATTTGGAATCCCCAGCCTACAAGGATGCTACCATTGCATTATGGGTGCTATACCATGCTTAGTTGCAGAGAAGAAGTCATTTATATGGAAATAGCCAAAATGACCCCTTTTGACCCCGCCCCTCAGGCCCCGGGGGGTCAGCCCTATCATTTGCAAAATTTTGAATCCCCAGCCTACAAGGATGCTACCAAGGCATTATGGGTGCTATACCATGCTTAGTTTCAGAGAAGAAGTCGTTTATATGGAAATAGCCAAATTGACCCCTTTTGACCCCGCCCCTCAGGGCCCCCGGGGGGTCAGCCCCATCATTTGCACAATTTGGAATCCCCACCCTATAAGGATGCTACCATTGCATAATGGGTGCTATACCATGCTTAGTTTCAGAGAAGAAGTCGTTTATACGGAAATAGCCAAATTGGCCCCTTTTGACCCCGCCCCTCAGGCCCCCCGGGGGTCAGCCCTATTATTTGTACAATTTTGAATCCCCACCCTATAAGGATGCTACCATTGCATTATGGGTGCTATACCATGCTTAGTTTCAGAGAAGAAGTCGTTTATATGGAAATAGCCAAATTGACCCCTTTTGACCCCGCCCCTCAGGCCCCCCGGGGGTCAGCCCCATCATTTGTACAATTTTGAATCTCCACCCTATAACGATTCTACAATTGCATTATGAGTGCTATCTCATGCTTAGTTTCAGAGAAGAAGTCGTTTATATGGAAATAGCCAAATTGACCCCATTTGACCCCGCCCCTCAGGCCCCCGGGGGGTCAGCCCCATCATTTGTACAATTTTGAATCCCCACCCTATAAGGATGCTACCATTGCATTATGGGTGCTATCCCATGCTTTGTTTCAGAGAAGAAGTCGTTTATATGGAAATAGCCAAATTGACCCCTTTTGGCCCTGCCCCTCAGGCCCCCGGGGGGTCAGCCCCATCATTTGTACAATTTTCAGTTAGTAGCCCATAAGGATGCTACCAGTCAAATTTTGTTGAAATCCGACTAGCGGTTATGGAGAAGAAGTCGATTGTTGACGGACGCCGGACGCTGCGGTATCCCATAAGCTCACCTCGGTCCTTTGGACCAGGTGAGCTAAAAATTATCCTTAAGATGTTTCAGGCAGTTTTCATTCTTAAATTAAAACCACATGGATGAAATATATTGTGTATTGAGATTAGTATGTACATCCAGTTCTTTTAGAGTTATAAATTAATGTTCTATCTGTTTACCCGACATTGACTCCACCATCTCCCTATCTGCTAGAATAACGTCTCTTCCATAGTATTCTTCCTATGAACAAGTAAATATTAATTATAAGATGTGATCAAAAAGTATATACACATGAAAACATAAACACCAACACTTGAAAATCTTAACATTGTCAAAATAAAGTTTTTTCCTATAAAATTTTAAAATAAAGCTTTTGCCAACAACAAATTTTTTCACAACGAATATCTTTTTGTTTTTTGGTTTTTTTTTAATACTTTAATAACCATGTGATTAAGTCTACAAATCAGCCATATAAAAACTTAAAAAGCAGTTTAACAACACTCTTTTTAATCCATATATGGGAGAAAATGCATGCAACACACTCCACCTTCATGAAAATATCAAAATAAGACCCCGCTCAAAATAACCCCCCCCCTCCCTGTTAAATATATAGGTCAGAGGTCAGTTAATATTTATCCTTGACATCCAGTGACCTATCAATTTACTGATCTATTTGTTCTAGTCTAACATAAACTCATTGCAATAGGCGATTTGCCAGTTCTCAATGACATAAGCGATTTTCTATGCAAATACCTAAGCGGCAACTGGAACAAACGGACAAGTTACTGAAGCGGCTATCTATGAGAAGTGCTTAATGCTATGAAATACGATTCGGTTTTACTTTAATAATGAGATATGCCATTTCATTTCTTGAATTATCAACATCACAAATACAACACAAATCAGTAATTATTTGAAAATTAAAGGAATGGGGTGATTTATTTAAAACTGACAATTGAACTAAAGTGGCAATACATACAGCTAACGTTAGTCTTCAGTACATAAGCACTATGAATAAAAACTATTGAAATGCAGACAAAAACACTGCACCTATCTGCACATGTGGAATTTATAGTGTATATGAACTACATGTACATATTGGGGAAAAAAGATAAGAAAACAAACATTGTTAATATTATAAAGAGGCATGGTTCCACTCGTAATATCGGCCCGTCTCGACTTAAAATAGAGGTGACCATTTTCAAAGTAACGTAGACTGAAAATAAATGTCGAATATGAGGTTTCTAAATACATATGTTTATATACTTAACATCTAATATCCTTTCGACGGCCGGCAGGATTCGAACTTGACTCAATTTTGATAGTCAGCTATAACAAATGCCATCTATGGAAGCAGTTTGCATCTAGATTTTGGTTTGATGCCATTTTCACGATGAGAACAAACAGTACACACTACAAACAAGCTTAAACAGTCACAGGAAGTCCCCTAAAGGTCACCACGCACGGGTCATGTGAGGCAGAAACCTGCGCGTGGGACTTGTTGTTTTTTTTTGGTTTTTTTCAAATCGGTGCTATTTTCCCCTTCCTTTTCCCTTTCTCTCTATTTTCTCTTACTTTAATATCTCTTCTATCGTTCAAGACCATCTGCATGTCTGTATCTTGATAAGCTCACAACAACAGGTTTCCGGGCACACACTAAAATCCGGATTTCAAACCTCAATTTTTGACTTATTTGAGCATGTTAAAAGGTGATTTGTGACGTCACTAATGTAATGACCTAATCGATATTGACATGCTATATAGCGATGAACATCTCCTTTTCAAAACACTAGTATTTAGTTTTCAACGGTCTCAGTGGGGCTCCAGAAGGGTGCATGAAATGGGGCAAATGAATAATTACGCATAAATACGTTATGGCCGTCCAAAGGATATATAAATGATCTACAATGTATTTGTGAAAAAGCAGTTTTAAAATCCAATAAATCATCTATTACACGACAGCAAACTTGCATAGTCGTGCGATTTGCGAATATTTATTTTAGCAGGAGTTTTTCCTGAATTTTATAATGCCCATATCGGAGGATCAACTTCTAGCTTGGACCATCTTTTTCAACGAAATAAAATACACATTGTTTATCATATTGCTGATTGATCGCTGTACATGTATGTATAAAGTATGTACAAAAATATATAGTGTAATTACTATTGGAACAACGGAAGATTGCACAAATGATAAAATTACAAATACCAACTTTTACCGTATGTAATAATTCATTCTCATTGGCACTATTTGCGATTCAGGTAAAATAATTAGAACACATAGATTCTGTGTATAAACGTAATCAGTAGACGTTCTATTATAATTCTAAAATGAACATGAAAATTCTTTGGTAATTTTTATACGCGCCTGTATCTACGTCGTTAAATATATAAAGTTAAGCTTTTATTATCAATCCAAGTCGATATAAAGGACAAGTTGCATGTATATAAATATCAATTTGATTTCATGTGCCAGGCATAGCGCCCCTTAGTCCGCTAAACCTGCCTTTATTATTAGGCTTTTTATTTTATTTTTTTTGCCTTATATATAGACTATATACTAGGCCAATTTAAAAAAAAACAAAAAAACCTTATAATATAGGCAGGTTTAGCGGACTAAGTGCCCCTTACAACATTCAACCGGTATATTGAAAATAATAACCAGAAAAAAAGAGCATTTATGCATATATTTGAGACCTTGAATTATTTGGATTTCAACACAAATAGAGAAAGCATGTACAATAAATTTATAGGTAAGCGTAATATATGTCAGATGAATACTTTGAAAGAGGGCTTACTTCTGTTGTATCAACGCTATCCGCATACGTTATTGTGATAAAATTAAATCAAAGTACAAAATGCAACTCCTTATATAAAAGGCTAATAGATGGAGACATAAAATCTGATAAAAATACCGATCAAAAATATATTCGCTATTTCGCTATCCCCTGCATAGGCTGCATGTGCGCACGATAAATTCGGATTTATCGCTAAATGAATATTTTGACAGCCTTTTCACAAATCTCTCAGCTTAAAATTCACAGTCCAGAGGATGTGGTTGGAAAAAATAATTGATTTAAAAATAAAAAGAGAAAAAAATAAAAAATAACATAAAAAGTGTAAATGGAGTGGGTTGGTGTGATTTGTACAAAGTGTTAAATATTGCCGCTTTCACTCAGCTGACGGAGCATGCTTCTTTGGCTCAGTCGGTAGAGCCGTAGAGTTCCATGCCGGAGACCCGGGTTCGATTCTTGCCGGGGCACTCGACAGGAATGTGTATTTTCCCTGTTCTTCTACATTGGCGCCCAACTAAATAACCCATGGAAAGTGGTTAAAGAGTCTCGGTTTGAGACTTAGGAAATCTCAGAAAAAACAGGGGGAGTAGTGTAAAAGGAGCGGGTCGGTGTGGTTTGTACATAGTGTTAAATAAGGTCTCTGTCACTCAGCTGACGGAGCATGCTTCTTTAGCTCAGTCGGTAGAGCCATAGATTTCCACGCCGGAGACTCGGGTCCGATTCCTGGTCGGGGCACTCAACAGGAATGTGTATTTTCCCTGTTCTTCTACAAAAGTAAAACTATATTATAGGGATTACCTCCCTTTATCCACATCTGAAAAGTATGGACGGATAGACACTCTTAACGGCTTACAAAATTGGGAAACAATATAAAATTCAGAGGCAACTGATATTTCTCGGAACTCAAACTAACCTTCTTATGTTTATGTTTGTTGAACTACATAATAAACACAATCAAATCTGTGATCAGAAAACAACTGCTTACCAAGACTTCTTTTCCAACGGTGAGAATTGACGTGTACGCTTCAAGGTAAACTCTTTTACATTTTTTAACAATATCCAGACCTTTGACGGTGATATCTGAAGCATCCCCTAATCCGAGACCTATGAGGTAAAACATCTTGTTGACAGATCTCACGTGGCTCGGTCCAGCTAAATAACCGGAAGTTAATTAGAAACACATACGGAAAAAGTTACGAATCTTATGATTGGCTAAAGAATATTTCTTTAGCCAATCAACACCACTGTAACATCGTATGTAAACAAAAAACTTGACAGTCATTCTGCAGTTTCTAGAAAAACACCACGAAAGTAAGATGTATAGTTTTGAAGGCGATTTTAGAAGAAAACCAATCCAATCTTTGCGTGGAGCAAGTAAA
This sequence comes from Argopecten irradians, assembly GCF_041381155.1. Lineage (NCBI taxonomy): Eukaryota > Metazoa > Mollusca > Bivalvia > Pectinida > Pectinidae > Argopecten > Argopecten irradians. The sequence continues at coordinate 2,762,410 of NC_091139.1, forward strand.
AAGGTATTCAGAAATACGAGCAATCAGTTATTTTGTTGACTGATTGTAGAAATTAATAATCAGCTGATTTGATCATGGACAAAACGATAAAATCCTTGGTTTTTGATCACGCTTTTAGCCCGTGATTAATTATAATCAATCACGAAGTTACACGGATTTGGGATTGGGATAATTTCATCAACATTTTAATTCTAATTTATTTGTATTTCGCTATTCCAACTCTATGATCTTTTTAAACTTACTCTTGTGTGACCTTTATCTATAAGCTATATATAATTAGATATGTAATCAACAATTACCTTTTTATAGATTTTTCTTGTTGTTTTCTGTTTTAATTTAAGGAAGAGAAAAATCAACTACTGATTCGTGCTCAGATTGAAAGACAGAGAAGAGAGGTCAGTGCCTGTTATAATCAAAATACAACGTAAATGTTGTTACATGTATGATGTACCCCTAAACTAGCATTATCAAGGTTTGGTTAGTATATCATTACCAGTAATATCGGGACCCTACCAGTAATAATGGGACCCTACCAGTAAGACTGGGACCCTACTAGTAATACTTGGAATATCAACCTCCAATTTCAATCTTAATTGGCTGTTTAGTGTTCTTTATGGGGATGAATCATCCAATACCGTTGAATTACAGTCTACCTTTGTGTATCTACCTTTGTGTATGAATGCTACTGTTGTGACATGTTGCTTAAATACATAAAATTTAAGTCACTTGCATAGTAAAGGTATAGCTTTCTTGAAAAAAAATGTCAGAATGATGTCCATGAAGTGTTTGATTAATAATTGCTATAATATATATAGTGATGTGGTATTTTGGGGTAGGGGCTCATTAGATTATTTACATTTTGTCTCACAATACATATTTAACTTCAGGAGGTGAGATTGCAGCATGAAAGTGCAACCAAAATACAGGCCTATTTCCGCAGTTATGCTGTCAGGAAAAGAAAGGTAATGTGACAAAATAAAGCTATGTACCAAGTCCTTATATAATTATCTCTGTGTGAAATAGCTGATAAAGAGATTATTCATTTTGTTTGCTGTAATGCAAGTATTACTGATTCATCTGTCAGATATTCAAAATGATACAAATACAAAATGGTCACAGATATGATAAAAGCAGTACTACCTAGTATGATAGCAAAGTGTTAATTTTTTTTAATCACTATATTTGACTAGATTTGTGTATGTAATTGGTCGTTGCATGGTTTTGTAGATGGTGGCAGTTCGGAATGAATTTGACCAGAGAATCCAATCGTTACACGGACCTGAATCACCGGATATGAAGACGCTGGTCTCCCTTCAACAACAGCTTTCATTTTTCTATCGAGATCAACTTGATTCTCAGAGACTGGTAAGGTTTATTGATTATGATATTTGTGATGCATTTCAGGATTTATTTTAATTAGAAAATGTTCAATGAATTATTATAAGAAAAAAATATGTTTATTTTTTTATGGTAGATTTGCATTAAGATGTATGGAGTCACCTTCATACTAACTACGTTTGTATAACATCCTATTCCTGTAAATGGAAACTGGTAATTGACACTTCCCAAATTGGAACACTTTTTGAAGATAATTGTGAAAAATTTCTAACGTGTGCATGAATCCAGATTATTCTCTCAACTTTCCACAATTAGATGCCTTCAGTTTTAATTTCATGATTTGTTTACTTGTCAGCAGGGCATATATTTTGAAATAGAGAGCTTGAAGCATGCATATTAAAGTTAATAAGCAACTGGAAAGAAAATGACACCTAAAAGTTGTCATAGTTATTATTCAGCACCTTAATTTTTACGGTTATTGGTAGTTTTGATTGTAAACGGAAAATTCTGTATCACATATTTTTAAAGTGTTCCATTTTGGGTAGCGTTCCCATTTGGGTAACGCTGCGTTATACATAACAACCTGGATTTTCTTCAACTTAAAGATAACTTGGCATAATTGACAACTATAAGAGACTATCTTTACAATGGTATGACATGTGGAGCTGTTTTATTGTGTACAACTATTATTAATGGGGATAATGCAACATCATTTGGTGATAGCATGTTTGTAATATTCTTGTGACATTTATAATAAGTAATTTCACTCTTTCCCTAGTATGAAATTTCTTGCACAACAGTCTTCAGATTTGCCAATTTACACATTCCAAGGGTTTTGCTTAAGACAGAGCAGAATATTGCTAGCTTTTGATTCCGAATACTTTTTTGTATTGTATGCTTTACAGAGAGGTATTTGAGTGAGGGCTATACATACACATTATTATCAGTTTTAACATTTCTGGAATCAAGTCATAACTTATAAAACGAAAATTGGAAGCAACAAAAATATATGGAATGGGGTTACCTCCCCCTAGACCATAACATTATTAGATGTCTTATAGACTAATTAACTAACATCATATATATTTATTTTTTAACTCTAATAAATGTTTCATGTTTACTCTGCTTCATATTTCAAACAATGGAAAATGCTTTTTTATGATATGAGGACAGATGGTATGACATTAGCTGTTTATGTTCCAACAGATATGGGTTTGTCAGAATATAATGAAGAAAAAGGAGGACTACTTGGCCTACCTCAGTACAAGTATCCCAGGTGGCCTGCACCACTTACAGAAACTGCTGCTGCTGTGTCTAAGGTAGCTTTCTACCTATTTCCGTATACTGTAATTTCCTGTGTTTTACCTGCACTAGGTTATAGCCTTCGGAAAACAAAATCAGACATTTTCTATGATTTTGTAAAATAAATTACAGATAACCTGCACTGGCAAATTGCTCGCAGGTTATATGCTGAAAATTACATTTCATGATGGTAGTATGTACTAATAATAACATGTGAGTCTATATGTTACAGTGATGACATTCGGTAGGGGGGGGGTATATGTCTATTCAAAAAACATATAAAGTTATCAATAACACATGTTTTGTTTGTAAATATATTTTAAATGTAAGTGATATAGCTCATCTGAAAATATGTTGGGATAGTCGGGGTTACTTGACCTTTTCACTGTATACAGTGTATTTGAAATAGTTTTATAGAACAAATATTTTTCAAAACTGATAATAGTTACCACATATTGCCTGCATTGGCAGATAGCCCGCATTAGGCATCATCTGATGTTAAAAAAAATGTATAACCTGCGGGCAATTTGCAGGAAATTACGATACATCATATTTATGGATGTCTTTGTCTTGCATTATAAAAAAAAGATACATTTAAAAAAGATTTTTTTGTATCTTTTATTTTTTCAAAGTTTTTTGAAAGCATGTGCATGTCTATAATATACAAATATTGACTTACACAAAAACTTCAATCTAAACTCATATATATATATAATTTACTCAGCTTTACCTGAAAAAGTACCAAAATGAGTTATTTTTTGACATTTTGTGGAATTTAAATGCATATTTTGTCCTCAGAAGTACATTTTTAGCCCCCCATCATCAGATGGATGGTGGGCTATTCAAATCGCTTTTCGTCCGTGGTCCGTCCTTCTGTCCGTTAACATTTCTTGTTACCTCTATTTCTCAGAAAGTACTGAAGGAATCTTTCTCAAATTTCATATGTAGGTTCCCCTAGGGCCCTAGTTGTGCATATTGGGACCGATCGGTCAACAAGATGGCCGCTAGGCCGCCATCTTGGATTTTGGTAATTAAAGTTTGTTACCGCTATTTCTCAGAAAGGACTGAAGGGATCTTTCTAAAATTTCATATGTAGGTTCCCCTAGGGCCCTTGTTGTGCATATTGCATTTTGGGACCGATCGGTCAACAAGATGGCCGCCAGGCTGCCATCTTGAATTTTAATAGGTAAAGTTTGTAACCGCTATTTCTGAGAGAGTACTGAAGGGATCTCTCTCAAATTTCATATGTAGCTTCCCCTAGGGCCCTAGTTGTGCATATTGCATTTTGCGATTGATTGGTCAACAAGATGGCCGCCAGGCAGCCATCTTGGATTTTGATAGTAAAAGTTTGTTACCACTATTTCTCAGAAAGTAATGAAGGGATCTCTCTCAAATTTCATATGTAGGTTCCCTTAGGTCCCTAGTTATGCATATTACATACCGTATTAGGATTGATCGGTCAACAAGATGGCCGATAGGCCATCATCTTGGATTTTGAAATTGAAGTTTGTTACAGCTATTTCTCAGAAATTACTGAAGGGATCTGTCTCAAATGTCATGTGCAGGTTTCCCTTGGGGTCTTGTTGTGCATATTGCATTTTGGGACTGATCCGTCAACAAGATGGCCGACAGGCCACCATATTGGATTTTGATAATTGAAGTTTGATACCGCTATTTCTCAGAAAGTACTAAAGCAATCTGTCTCAAATTTTTTATGTAGCTTCCCCTAGGACTATAGTTGTGCATATTGCATTTTCGAACCAATAGGTCAACAAGATGACTGACAGGTAGCCATCTTGGATTTTGATAATTGAAGTTTGTTAGCGTTATATATCTCAGAAAGTACTGAAAGGATCTTTCTCAAATTTCATATGTAGTAATATGAAGTAAAAGTTTGAAAAGCAGAGAAAAGATCCCTCTTTCCTTTGTCAGACAAAGATCGTTCTTAGGTGGGCGCCAAGATCCCTCTGGGATTTCTTGTATATTTGAATATTGGTTTTGTGCTCTGCATGACCTTTAGGAATTTATTGATAAAGATGATAGAGTAACACCTTGTATATTGTACAGACACCTGACTGACGTGGTTAAGACGACAGCCCCTATAGCCATCCCTATGAGGATGTTGGAGATGTTCACCTCCCCTGATATCTATAGGTCACACAGATTTACACGGAGTCCTGATGGACCAGTTCATCACACATGGCTCTACTTAATCAACCACGGTATGTCAAACATTACACTAGTGGATAAAAAATACTTTAAAATTAAAACATTTTCTGATGTAATTTTTCTTGTAATAACAACAAGGTTGACTATAAGCAGTAAATCATCTTTTTAACATATTTCATGCTTTGATTTATAATACTTTCACTAATTTTATGAATATCTTTTAAGGCTTTAATATGAGGACAAAATTTAGGATTATGACAAGCAGGAAAGTTGAACATATCTGGTAATAGATGTAGCTAGAACTTTGAACACACAAAAAAATTGTAATGAATGTGACACTTTCACTTTTCATCAGATCAATGAAGTGGTCAGTACTAAGGATAGAAGTTTTGTAATAGTCACTTTATGGCTTAAGTTAATCTTGTTTTGTCAATTTGGATTGATTATTGATGTAGGTTACTTTGACAACCTGAGGGTGATCCTGGAGGCCAAAGTTCCCCCAGACCTTGAGAGGACACCGGTGGCTCCTACCCCACTCGCAGACAGCATCCTGGGACTTATCATGGGACCAGTCAGTTACGCTATACAGCACAAAAACCAGTCATTCAGGTAACACAATCCAATTGAAATTAGACTTGTAATTCTGCTTCACTATGATATGCTCCAATACAGATCTAGCATCTCCCTGTTCAGTGTCACCTCAGCGTGACCCCTATGGTAGCCAATTAGCATGTCGCCTATAAAATCTTCGGTGTGATTGAATCTCTCTGAAGTATGAATGGCTTCTAGTACATCTGGAGATGTTTAATATATCATACAAAAGATGCTATACTTATGAAATATCTATTATTGGATTGTTAATTCTTGTTCACAAGATACCTTATACTCTATGATAGTTTATTGAATTCATCATAAATATATTTCGTGTAGCAGATTCTCACAAAAGTTTGCAAACAAAATTTATCTCATAACCCAATGAAATTAAAAAATAGTGACATCAATGCTTATAATTAATTTTCCAAACTATTTGATAAAATGAAATATATTTACATCTATATTCCATTGATTTTCCAGTGGATTATTTTTCTAAATCAGTATGCAACGTCAATGTTTTTATTATGACGTCAATAGAAAATATTAAGTTTCTGTGCTATTCTCAATTTTATTTTCAAAGTGATATATGAAAAAAATGAATCTGCCAATCAGAAAGCCAGATTTAGTACAGAAACAAAGAAAAATGAATAACTTTGTGTTTAGTGGCTAGCTGTTAGAAGTAAATATTTACATTCTTTGTGTTTTGTAGCCATGTCATACTGAAGGCAGTCTGTCAGTCCCTTCTGTGTCCGGCGTACAGTGAACAAATAGAACACTTTCTCCTTCCTGCCATGGCTTACGGAAGGTTTCCGTTCCCATTCGTCGATCTCATCCAGGCTCTCATATCTGACACAGCTGTCAACATTAAACAGGGGTCACAGGTCAATGGGAGGCCAAAAAGATCAAGTTCATCTGTAGAGATGACACCATGGCTGCTTGGTGCCCTTGTAACATTAGCTGATAAATACATAGGTGAGGCAACCAAGGCTGTGTGATATACACTTTTTTATTTTGTGTCTAAAATCAAATGGGGATATTTATTACTATCATAGTAAACCATCACATTGTCGTCGTTACATTTTAATTTCACATTTTCATGCGTTCTCAGTGATGTAATTTCACAATTTTTGTCAGAATGTTTTTTATGTAAATTAGCTTCACTGTCCTAAAAATTCAAGCACACAAAAAAGTTAGTTGCCAGGACTTGTTTGTTCAAAGGATGATTAACTTAATCACATGATTAGGCCATAGGGTTTTTTTTTCTGTGTCCGGTAGGTTTTAGGTCTTGATTTTTTTTTCCAAACTGGGTAATAAAAGAAGTATGGAACAGGGTAAGTAATGTTTCTTGCAGTTTTCATAGATCTCTAAAATCTATAAAAAGAAAATTCTTTTCTTAATTTGATCAGTTGTAATTAAATAACTTATTTTTGTAGAAAAATGTACAAATCAGTATAAATTTGAACCTCTAAAAAACTTGAATTCCGTAGCGAAACATAGTGTTTATTTTTTTGCCTTGCTAGCTGGTAGATTTAAGAAAATCAAAATGATGCAAAACAGAGAAAACACAACTACGGCTTTAGTGAAATTTTCATGTTCCATTTGCTGCAGAATTTGTTATTTTATCTTCACCAAAATCAGCAAGCAGATAAAAAATGAAGTTCTTAAGAATCTTACAAAATTTTGCGAAAATTGTAGTACCAGAAATTTCTGTTGAACAATTGGGCCCTGGTGACCTGTGTGCAGCAGATAGTTTTAGGCCTTAAGTATTTAATTGGATGTGTATTATGGCAACACATGAAAAATTGTTTTGAGTAGAATATTCTGCATTGTATCTCAACATCAAATTTAGCATAATATCCAATCATAGATTGATTATCATTTGCAGAAGTTCTGAACACCAAGCAGACAGTAGACTTCCTGTCTGTGCTGAAGAAATTGTTGTCGAGTTTACCAACATGTGAGGTTGAAGATGACGATGATTCTGATGATGAAATGGATGTAGACCAATTGGTATGTTACTATACTCCAGGGGTTACTATCACCAATGTTACATCCACCCCTCGACTGTCTCATTAATAAAACTGAATGCAGTTCAGGAGAGAGAAAAAACTGACCAATCACAGGCCTGCAGAGACTTCTTTTGAAGATGACAGAGAAATGCTCAACTTCAGAGCAACACAGTCAACTACTGCCTCCAGTTTACTATTCGATCTTCCAAGGGTGGAAGTAATATCTGTTATCGTAACCCCTGGAGTATCAAGGATGCTAAATACAGACATTTTACAATGTATTTGTATGTTTTGGGCATTAGCCAATTAAAGGTATTCCAAATTTTGTTCAGATGTCCATGCAAACAACTATTACCAACAAAGAAATGGATTTGATTGAATGTTTTCATTAGAAATATAGTCATTGCTTCCCGGCGAAGATAGAGAACTTTGATACCATAAAAATGTAAAAATGTATGTAAGTGATTTGTCAATAAGATAATTATACTTCAAGCACATAATTTTCAATAATGGTTAAGGATTGGATAATAGAAAAAAATTTGTTTTAGAAATTTTTATTTATTTGAATTTCTAACAGATCATGAACTCTTCCATCATGCTTCTTGAATTAATAAATAAATTTATCTGTTTTTCTTCACAGTTTCCAACAGAAGGTTTACAAAAGATTCAACAAGATTGCATGACATTTTTAAATTCTCCCAACTTTGTCCATCGTGTCATTGATTGCCTTGGAAACAAGATGTCACATGACATAGTGTCGGCCATCTGTGTTATATGTCACGCCCTAATGACGCACCATCACTTGGAAATCCACAAAGTCAGGTAAAACTGATGCACAGGTGTATTAACCTTTAAATTAATCTGTTTATAGCTTCTCAATGTCTCGCACCACCTAATGATTACTTATCAAAGTAAAACATTTCCATGTTTTCATTGAACGGACTAACTCATGTATCACATGATACCTGATAACGTATGTGCGGGACTAGTATCTCCACTGATAAAAGAACAGAACTATTTGTAATTCTCCCGCTAAAATGACATTTACATGGGATATCATATTTTACTGATATTCCATCGCCAATACAAACACTAAGCACAAATGTTATCAGGAATCACATGGTTTATAATTAAATCCCATTTTATTGTGATATTTTATCCCAAATGTTAACATGTCAATATATCTTTTCAGTATCTGCTACACTGATAAATCAATTATATTATTCTATAAAATTTAACACAATTTAGGCTTTTCATGCTCCGCTCCTAAAATGAATGGGTGGTTTATAGTGTTATCTATGTCCATAACATCTCGTTTCATCTTGTACCATCTCATCATTTGATGTCAATGTTTTACATCTCGGAGACATTGCATAACATGAAATAAATTCAGTAAAACTTTACTCTTACCGTGCTTTCTCTGGATTACAGATTGCTGTACAGCTTAGCCTTCAGCAAGTCTTTTATCCGTGGTCTGTGGTCAGTCTGTACAACAACCTCGAACTGGACAGTCATGGGGTAAGTGTTACCATTGGTAACTAGTGAGGCTTTGTCTCATGTTGTTGTAGTCGTAATTATTACAGATGAAGAATGAAATAGTTTTGGTATTTACGCATTGATGTTACTAGTTTTTCATTTCATCAGGGTATGGGGGAAAAAAATGTTTGCAAACTGTGAATAAAAGTTTGCAAACAATTTGTTTTCATAACCTGATGAAATTTTAAAAAAAGTGACATTAATGCTTATGATTAATTTTATTATCTATTTGATGAAATAAAATATGTTTAAATGTACCATTCTAAAGATTTTATATGGATTGTTTTTCCGAATCAATACACAGCATCAATATCTATTGTGACGTTACAATAATAAAGGGGTTTTGTGCCATTCTTGGATTTCATGCATCGTCGACCGCCATGCGCCGTTCACCTTGGCCGTTTTCGTTTATTCGGAACAACCGGTTCGACCGTTTGTAAAAGTCATTATTTCAAGTATAAAACCTGACGGACCTGCAGTTTTTTCTACGGGCCTGCGAGGGCTTTGTCAAGGCTCGTCTGAAAACAATATAAAATCACCAGGTCCGTCTTTAATTAATAAACGAACAACTAGGTCCAACCAGTCAAACCGTATAATCGAAAACGGCCCTTGTTTTCATTCAGACAACTTCTTCTCAACAACCAAAAGGCCCAGAGTACTGATGGTTGGCCTGTGGCATGCTGGGATGAAGTGCTACCAAGTTTGTTCAAATGAATGACCTTAACTTTCATTCAAGGTCACAGGGGTCAAAAAAGCTAAAATCTTGAAACGATTTCTTCTCAAGAACCAAAAGGCCCTGGGTACTCATATTGGGTCTGTGACATGCTGGGATGAAGGGCAATCAAGTTTGTTCAAATAAACGATCTTGACCTTCATTCAAGGTCACAGGGGTCAAATAGGCTAAAATCTTTTAAACAACTTCTTGTGAATAACTAAGAGGTCTAGATACATGATCTTTAGCCTTTGACATGCTTAGACAAATGGCTACCAAAGTTGTTCAAGTAAATGACTTTGACATTCATTCAAGGTCACAGGGGTCAAATTAGCTGCATTATTGAAGTTCAAAAGACTTTTAGACAGATAATTTTGTCGTCTGTTGAGCTACAATTGGTGCCTATTACTGCTAACGGAGCAAAGAAATGATTGTCCAAACCATCATTAAAACTCTGTATGCATTTCATCTTATTTGTTTGATATCACTTACCTACTAGGCAATAAAACTGAACCGTATAATCTATCAAATTAACAGCGAGACATTATGTTTTTTCACATATAAATATGATGGTCTTTTGGAAAGAAAATTATACTGCAAGTCTACATATTATGAATTTGACGTCTTACGAGTGGTTGATATTAAGAATGGTCGTTATGTTTCTTTTGGACAAAAATAATAAATAAATGCATGTATATGCTTAAAATAATTGGAAACCTTCGACAAAGTATAGAAAATGTGCCTGAGTGATCTGAGGCAGTGCACCACTATATCATATAGGGACCATACGGCCGAAAGGTATAGTAGGCCATTTGTAGCATGGTGCGGATCAAGGGACCTTCACTCATGTTCTAATTCATCAAATATATCAGAACCTGAACTTCTCTTATTAAAAGAGTTTTTTGAAATGCCTTAATTGTTTGCCAACTCTATATTCTTTGAGGTGTTGTATTGTTCTAATAGTCAGATGACCGTTAAGGCCCATAGGCCTCTTGTTTTCCATAGTGGTGTTCAAAAAAATATTGGCCAGTCAGAAGGCCGGATTTAGTATGAAAACAAAGAAAAAATCATTATAACGTTATCAATGGTAAACTTTTGATGTTGACAGTACGGAAGCCTCCCTCATCCAGATGTTGGCTTGTGGAGTAGATCTTTCAGACGATGATATCCAGAGAATTGTACCGCTGTTAGCAATCTTCTGTGCAATGTTTAATCACTTCCTGTACACAATACATGATGCTGATTTCTATGGAGATACAACAGGTATGACTCCATGTTTGATATATACATGTACATGGTAATAACGGGACGTTATAATTATGAATGAACGTCTCATTTGTTGACATTACAGAATTTATGATTATGAATGAAGGTCTCATTTGTTGAAATTACAGAACTAAGTTGAACATGCAATGGTATTCAGAACATATTTGATCATAATGGAAGGCACTTATATTTTGTAGTACAGTTCAGAGAATTCAAATAAAACTTATTGTGTTTGATAATTGGTGAAGGGTATTCATGATTCCTTATTACTATATAGATGATTGTTTTGGTGCGGATGATATTTTCGTGATTTCACGAGACATTACTATGATCGCGAAAAATTGATCTGCAATGTATTAAAAATTTGTTCAACCCTTAAATCCTCAAATTTGATTTTTTCATTTTAAGATTATAATTGCGAAAATTTTTGTTCACAAAAATAACCTTCTATATGGTATTTCTTGAGTGATAACCCCAAACAGGGTTTTTCTCAATCAACTTGAACGATGATTGAGCTTTACAATGTCTGCTTTTGTATGTGTTATTTAGACATTTGATGGATATTTTGTGTAATCTGTAGCTAGCAGTATGCCCTTCAGCCTGGAGGAACTGATCCCCATGACACTTGTATTACGTGACACGTGTCTGGGGGTGATTGAGCTGGCGAACCCAGATACACGGCTGTCAATATCGGAGGACTATCAAGAGGCACTCATACAGGCAGGCATGAAAGACAAGCCTCGGCAGAAAGAGGAGCAGGATCGTAACAATCATATGTGGGCCTACCTGTTTAAGGTTAGTGCTGTCTTGTTAAAACTGTTTGTGTAAAATTTCTGTTTTATATGTTAATTTTCCCAAGGTAAATATCACACAACCATGAGCTAGATTTGTACCAACAATCATTGGTGCATTACTGCATAGTTGTTAAATTCGCTATACATTTGTATTCACATTTTCACTGAAATTCATGCAATTTTAAGAAATTACTTGTGGTAATTAAAATAATTGTTCATTAATTCTAGTAGTCAGCGATTATTGAAAATATTAACCTGCAAAACTTAAAGCAATATACAGTATATAAGATTATACTTCATCATTCCACTTATTAAAGTGTATATACTTCAATTGTTAGTGGATAACTATACTGACCTCCAAAATGTTACACATGAATATTTACAAATATACATAAAATGTAGAAATATGTAAACATTGTTAATACAGGCATCAGTATATATTACTTATCAACTTATCTATCTTCTCTAACTCATTACTTGCTTATTCAAGATTTTTCTTAGAGATAAATTGTCAGCAAATTATAACTTATATAACAGAACTTCGGAGGGCAGTGTATATTCTTTATTATTTTTTTTTCTATGTTGATGAACCCAATAAGGATTACCAATTTGTTTATCTGTGTTCCAATATAATTGATCAGTACATTCATTGTTTGTGTATTTAAATTACAGGTTACCTCTTCTCTAGTGCGACAGCTCTACTCCCGAGACACACGGCGCATGTTCTGTCCTCAAAACTTCTGGCTGTCGGACCGAGTATCTATCCAGGCAGATAAGGTACTTAGTGCTGGTGAAATTATTAGATTTATCTGTCTGATAAGTGTGAATTTAGTGATGTTTACCCTGAATAATGTGTAACATTAGCCTGTCATTGATAATCACAAATAGATTTTGGTCTGAAATTCCTTTATTTTCTGTAATATACCCAAACAAAAAGACCAATAGAATCTTACATGAGTCTGTCAAGTGGACAGGGATATCTCAAGCTGAGTGAAAGATTTAACCTGAGGCTTGATAGCCAAAATCTTTCACGAAGGTTGGGATATCCCTGTCCACTTGACAGACCCAATGTTTGATTTTTTTCCTCCTATACTTAGTAGAAAAATGAGAAAATTTCAGTTGCTTTCCAGCTTTTTCGTCATGCCATTATCGCAAGGAACGTGGTTATGCATCAAATATTGAAGTCATGACATAATTGTTTGGTGCGTGTGAGCTGTCATACACCACCCTGTGTGAGATAGCTTTTCCCTAACAACCAAGGGATATCCCTGTGTAAGTTAGCTCTTCCATAACAACCATGGGATATCCCTGTGTAAGTTAGCTCTTCCATAACAACCATGGGATATCCCTGTGTAAGTTAGCTCTTCCATAACAACCATGGGATATCCCTGTGTAAGTTAGCTCTTCCATAACAACCATGGGATATCCCTGTGTAAGTTAGCTCTTCCATAACAACCATGGGATATCCCTGTGTAAGTTAGCTCTTCCATAACAACCATGGGATATCCCTGAAAGTTAGCTCTTCCCTAACAACCATGGGATATCCCTGTGTAAGTTAGCTCTTCCATAACAACCATGGGATATCCCTGAAAGTTAGCTCTTCCCTAACAACCATGGGATATCCCTGTGTAAGTTAGCTTTTCCCTAACAACCATGGGATATCCCTGTGTAAGTTAGCTCTTCCCTAACAACCATGGGATATCCCTGTGTAAGATAGCTTTTCCCTAACAACCATGGGATATCCCTGTGAAGTATGGGAGAAATTAGGATATTGATTCTCTATTTTTCACTTATCAAAAAACCTAGTAAATAACCTCCTCCTTTCTGCAGATCTCGATTTTCATTTACCCTTACCTGTACTCTACACTCTACCTGTACTCTTTGTGTTCCAGCCATCTCAAATCTACAGAGCTCAAGGTTCCGTGTTCACCAGGCGACCATTCGGAGCAATGAAATCTCTTACAAAAACTGCACCAGGTAGGTTCATAACAATAAAAAAAACCATGTCAACTTTTAGAACACATGAGAGAAGTATTTGGCAACAGAACTGTTATTAACCACCAGTGTTACACTGTAAACAGCTGTATTTTTCCTTTGAAGAGCTTTAGAGTCTTTGAAAAAATACCCCCAAAATTAGGCTGTCAGGGCAAAGCCTCCATAACTACAATACTATGATATTGTGAACATGTATTCATCGTTTTGTCCTTGATATAACCAATCATTACTCTGTAGAGATGATTTTTATCACCACTAAATACTGTAACTCTTAGAAGAAGTCCAAAAAGATATTAATTTTTAATTTTACAGATGAAGATGGGCCTCCGTTATCTAATACAGATGTAAAGAATTTAGTTATTCTCACGGAGCTTCCTTTTGTCGTTACATTTGAAGAACGTTTCAAGGTCAGTATATGGTGGAAATGGTAGGAAGAAGAAAAGTGAAACCCTGTCTTTAGGTGTGGATGTTTTCATTCATAACTTAAAACATGTTATATTGTAAGATCAGGGAGGGGATATATTGGTACAGGTTGCCTATCCTTCGGTCTGTAGATATGATTGACCGACTACTCCTATTAAACAATTGAGCTATAACATCACACCATTTATATATGAGCATTATGTGGCATAACCATGGTGCTCATTGTGATGATGTCATCAAGTTCAACACACAACAATATTGTGATAACCACATGGTTTCATTAATTTCTTTTCAACTTTGGCTGGTCAGCACTCGCTGAGCCTTGTGTCCAGATTAAGATGTACAATTTAATCATTCAAGGTATTTTCATTTTATTTGATGTGTTTCACTCTGTTCACCAGATTTTACAGAAATTGATACAGACTGACCGTCAGGAGCACCAAGGAGAAATGACTCATTTCCTGTCTGGGCCTTCCATTTCTGTGATGATTCGGAGGAACTATATCTATGAAGATGCATTTGACAAATTATCACCAGAGAATGGTAAATCAGACTTACTTAAAGCATATTTTATCATAATTTTTAGTTCGCTTATTCAAAGAATAGGGGGAGCTAATGTTGTCACCCTAGCGTCGGCGTCGGCGTTGGCGTCCCATTTCATGTTAAAGTTTTTGAGCAAGTTTCTGTTTCATCAATTGTTTAAGCTTAAGTCATCATAAATGTTTATGATTTTATTTTCCTAATGTATATGGATGCTGAACGTGATAATACAACCAATTAGGGGCCCTTTAGGGTTTTTTTGTTAATTTGTCATATTTCCATGTTAACGTTTTTGAGCAAGTTTCTATTTTGTCAATTGTTTAAGCATAAGTCATCATAAATAATTATGATTTTATTTTCCTAATGTGTATGGATGCTGAACGTGATAATACAACCAATTAGGGGCCCTTTAGGGGTTTTTTGAGTCTGTTAATTTGTCATATTTCCATGTTTAAATAGTAAATACTTGAACATCAACTTCTTCTGAATAGGCGAGCTTTGCTGTTCTCCAACAGCTCTTGTTTAACATGTACACTGTTCTGTATTTGCATATTACAAAGTTATCTGCACTTGCGGGTAGGTATTGATTGTGACATCATGTGTTTGCGAGCGTAACGTCATACTTTTCGGAGAAAACGAAGTGAATTGCGCTCACAAAATAATGACGTAACAATCGATACCAATCCGTAAGGGGGCTAACTCTGTAATATGCAAGGACAGAATATTTGAAATAGCCAAGAAAGATTGCCCTCAAAGACTCCTGTATGAAAGTGGTTTAAGTTCTGCTTACTTCTTATAGCAATTGAAATTTAAAAGGCTCACAAATTTTAAAAGTATTTGCTGACCTTATCTATTTTCATTTTTTCTAAGGAAGCCAAATAAGTTTAATTTTGATAAGATCATTTGTACTATTTGTAGTTGTACTATTTGAAATCATTTTTTCGTTTTCCATGTTTCCTGTGATGACCATGATTGAAATTTTTTATCATTTCTCGCTAAGGTGATATGATGATATCATGCTGCCTAAATCTGTTTCATTATTTTATGTAATTGTGTTGGTCAATATTCCATCATTGTGTGTAACAGTGCTACCTCCATTGCGGAGAGTTATCAATTCTGATGTGATTATTTTGTGAATGAAATTCACATAGTTTTCAATGAAAGTTATGATGTTACACTCGCACACACAATCACAATTTTTACCCACAAGGGCAGGTAACGTGCAAATACAGAATAGGTCATAGCTTACTTTTGAAATAGATTATACTTTATATAGAACAAACATCTTCTATCTGTTGGTTTATTTTACTTTCCAGAACCTAATCTAAAGCTGAAGATGAGAGTACAACTCATCAATGCCGCAGGTCTTGATGAAGCAGGAATTGATGGAGGAGGTATCTTTCGTGAGTTCTTATCCGAGTTACTGAAGACTGGGTTTGATCCTAATCGAGGAATGTTCTGCCATACTACAGACCTACTCCTGTACCCCAACCCTAAGTCTGCATTCCTGATGGAGAACTATACAAAGCATTACTACTTCTTAGGCAGGATGCTTGGAAAGGTAATTATAATTACTTACAATTTGTAATCAGTACCAAGACAAAATCTAACATCTTCCCAGGCCCGGATAAACAAAGATACATGTGATATATCAATAGAAATGTAATGGATTGTTTTTGTAAAAAAACGTTTTTCAGATTCATGACTAATGTTTATGCTATTAATATAAACTGTTTTGTTATAGACTATGGTTATTGTTTTGCAGGCTATTTATGAAAACATGCTGGTCGAGTTGCCATTTGCAAGTTTCTTCCTCTCAAAGATACTCAGCCGCCATGGCGGCAATCTTGATATTCACCACTTGGCTTCTCTGGACCCTGAGCTCTACAGGTAGGTAGAAGGACTTCCACATATTGGAGAGTAAATGTACCTCATGATACAGGCTAAAGTGTATGTAGAATGACGAGGGTCCCAGTCTTACAAAAAACACTAGTTTAAACAGGGTCGAAAATCTTAAAATCAAAAGTTTTATACTGTATATACTGTCAACCAAACCGAAGATTTTATAGGCAACATGCTGATTGGCTCACCATAGGGGTCATGGTGACGTGACCCTGAACAGGGTGTTGCCCACGGGAGGTTTTCATTTTTTGCACTTTTTCCGTAACCATGGAAACATTGCTGAAAATATCATATTTTTGTACCAGGTTCGTTACCGCAGCATAACTGGAAAACTGGTTGAGACATATGCACGGAACTCCATAGGCACATTAGTCTTATGGTCTAGTAGTGCCTTTTGCTATTTTAAGGTTTTCACTTTTTGTACTTTTTTCTGTAACCATGGAAACATTGCTGAAAATGGCAGATTTTTGTGTAAGAATCGTTTCCGGAGCACAACTCTAAAACCAGCAGAGATATTTCCATGAAACTTCATAGACACATTGTTCTTATGGTCTAGTAGTGCCTTTTGCTATTTTTGAGGTTTTCACTTTTTGTGCTTTTTTCTGTAACCATAGAAACATTGCTGAAAATATCATATTTTTGTAGCAGGTTCATTTCCGGAGCATAACTCTAAAACTTCATAGAAACATTCTTTTTAGGCCCTTTATGACACTGTCATTGTACTAGTTATAAACAGGTTAATAGTTTTTCACCTATATGCTTCACATTCATAAAACTATTCACCTTGCTGTATCTGCCCTTACCAGAAAAGAAAGAAAAACATTTGGATTATATTCGTGGCAGTGTTATTTGGTGGATGAAAGAAAATACGAATTTAAAACTGCGGTCAAATTGGAATGATATATGTATCTAAGACATTAGACAACACAGACCTTGAATTTAATACGTACTGCATGGAGTAAAATATTTTAAAAAAAACAGGAAAATTATCGCCAACAAATGTCAAGGCTGTATACCTGATTCAATAATTGCAGCCCCGCTCTACTTGAATTATACTCCATCTTTCTTTAGCTCAACTTCCTTTTTCCTGTTTTTTTCATACACATAAGTCTCTACAATCAAACTTACTTCAGCTTTGATATCTCCATTGGCGGGGGATCTGAATGACTATGTCCTTGTTAGATCTTGTATTGGAGCGTATCATAAGTCTAATTTTATTAGAAATATATTGATTTCCATTGTTATCAGGAATTTGTTGTCACTGAAGACCTACGAGGGAGACGTTGTGGACTTGGGATTAGACTTTACAACTGTTAATGATGATTTTGGTCAGACTAAAGTAGGTATTATTTTAAAGTAATCCTGTTGTATATGAATACATTCCTATATCATGTTTAAATAGCCGTGATTACTTGAAATCTTATTATACCAACTTGAAACAATAGAAACCAAAATGATTTGTAGGCCATTACCTGTTACTTTTGAAGTCAAAATTGAAGGCTATTGTTAAGTATTTGAAACACATAATTAATATTATTACAATAGCCATAGATAAAAAGAAGATGTATTTTATGCTGAATTGACCTATAAAATAAGATTGATAAAAAGAAGATGTATTTTATGCTGAATTGACCTATAAAATAAGATTGATAAAAAGAAGATGTATTTTATGCTGAATTGACCTATAAAATAAGATTGATAAAAAGAAGATGTATTTTATGCTGAATTGACCTATAAAATAAGATTGATAAAAAGAAGATGTATTTTATGCTGAATTGACCTATAAAATAAGATTGATAAAAAGAAGATGTATTTTATGCTGAATTGACCTATAAAATAAGATTGATAAAAAGAAGATGTATTTTATGCTGAATTGACCTATAAAATAAGATTGATAAAAAGAAGATGTATTTTATGCTGAATTGACCTATAAAATAAGATTGATAAAAAGAAGATGTATTTTATGCTGAATTGACCTATAAAATAAGATTGATAAAAAGAAGATGTATTTTATGCTGAATTGACCTATAAAATAAGATTGATAAAAAGAAGATGTATTTTATGCTGAATTGACCTATAAAATAAGATTGATAAAAAGAGATTCATGTGAAGGTGAGGTTTTTATGTCTTATATATATTTTAAAATTTAATTTAATTTTGTCGCTTTCAGGTTGTTGAATTAAAACCAGGAGGACATCAGATTGCCGTGGACAACCATAACAAGATTGAATACATACACCTGATGGCTGATCATAAGCTCAACAAGCAGGTCAGTTCTTTAGTAAAAATTTTATCCTTTAAAGATGCTCCACCGCCAACAATAATTGATGTTTAATTATGTATATTTATATGGGCATTGCCTAATTAACAATTTATTTTGCTTTTGATGCAATTCATTCCATATAGAACATAGTGCCACAGAATTTTTCTAGTAAGCTATTAAATATTTTTATCTAGATGTAAAATTAGAAGCTCAAACTTTTGAATGGTGAAACGTTAGTAACTTTTGTAACTTAAGAAAAATACTAAATCATCTACTTATGCTTTTTTTTGAGAATAAATACTATTTGACATTGGTGGAGCATCTTTAATTAAGGGAAATTTTAAAAATAATTTGTAAAACTGGGGCGAGGTTAGCTCTTTTATGGTGTAGGACCTAGGGTTTAACGTTCAACGAGGCGAAAAGTTGGTTCTTGGATAAGTGTATCAGAATGGTGTTATTATAACTTAGCTACGGGCGAAAAGTTGGTTCTTGGATAAGTGTATCAGAATGGTGTTATTATAACTTAGCTACAGCTAGCGCATACTAGTGATGCAGTTACCCTTGGACATTTAAAGGAATGTTAGAAAACATACTATCAATCATGTACATGGAGAAAATCATGAAAAAGAAATAGCATAAATGAAAAATTCTGACAGGGAGGATTTTGTAGTTGTAATTTAATTTATATTGCCTGTAAAGAGACACTTGTCTGTATGTATGTACATGAATTAATTTTTGTCGACAGATCCGTGTACAGTGCACAGCTTTCCGACAGGGTATGTCAGACGTCCTAAACCTTGATTGGCTGCGCATGTTTGATCACCATGAGCTCCAGGTGCTAATATCAGGGGCCATAACTCCGGTTAACATAGAAGATTTGCAACGTCACACCAACTATTCTGGTGAGGATCTTCATACAATGATAAAAAACCTACAGAAGATTATCTGATAATACTTCTGATTGTCAAGCATATGGTGCCATTGTAAATTATAATGATAATTCTTTATTTCATGATGAGACAAAAGTATAAAGTTGATCATATAGCACCAGAGGCATTTAGCTATTTGATTGTGCTGTTTTTATACACCAACTCGATGCCTTGGAGTAATACAATGTATTTAACATCTGCAAGTAACTTGGTTGTTTCACCTTAAACATTCAATAAATACTTTATAAATAACTTGTGTAAAATGTAGGATTTACTTATATGTTTTGGAAGTAGATGATAAAGAATCTCCAGTATTTTAATACCCTACCATGAAATGATGGAGGAAATGCACTAACAATGTCTGTCCCATCATCTTGCATCCATTTCAATCTCGTCTTGATACATGGAGGCGGGCCATTTGTCATACAGAAATTTTCAATTATTTTACAATAACGCATCTGCATTCATCGACTTCATTGTTTTCAATTCTAAGACGCAATGACATGTGATGATGTTTCAAGAATGAATAAGATAGGGCTAAGGGAAACCATTTAAGTGCCTTTTCTGTAATCTTAAATTCTAGACAGAAACAAATTTGTTGATGATATACAGGTGGATACACGGACAGCCATCCTATCATCCGGATGTTTTGGAAGGTCGTAGAACAGTTTACCAATCGTCAGAAACGACAGCTGCTCAAGTTTGTGACAAGTTGTTCACGTCCACCCTTACTGGGCTTCAAGGTTGGTTAAAACACAAACTTTTCTTGAAAATTGAACTTTTCCTGCCATGGTTTGTTTCTGTATTGATGATGATCTTATTCTAACTTACACAGGTACCAAGACGTGTTTCTATAAGTTTTACGATAGGGATCTTTTACTTTTCCAAAAGTTTGTTTTTATAAGTATAACGATAGGGATCTTTTACTTTTCCAAAGTTTGTTTCTATAAGTTTTACGATAGGGATCTTTTACTTTTCCAAAAGTTTGTTTCTATAAGTTTTACGATAGGGATCTTTTACTTTTCCAAAGTTTGTTTTTATAAGTTTTACGATAGGGATCTTTTACTTTTCCAAAAGTTTGTTTCTATAAGTTTTACGATAGGGATCTTTTACTTTTCCAAAGTTTGTTTTTATAAGTATAACGATAGGGATCTTTTACTTTTCCAAAGTTTGTTTCTATAAGTTTAACGATATTGATCTTTTACTTTTCCAAAAGTTTGTTTCTATAAGTTTTACGATAGGGATCTTTTACTTTTCCAAAGTTTGTTTTTATAAGTTTTACGATAGGGATCTTTTACTTTTCCAAAAGTTTGTTTCTATAAGTTTTACGATAGGGATCTTTTACTTTTCCAAAGTTTGTTTCTATAAGTTTTACGATAGGGATCTTTTACTTTTCCAAAAGTTTGTTTCTATAAGTTTTACGATAGGGATCTTTTACTTTTCCAAAGTTTGTTTTTATAAGTTTTACGATAGGGATCTTTTACTTTTCCAAAAGTTTGTTTCTATAAGTTTTACGATAGGGATCTTTTACTTTTCCAAAAGTTTGTTTCTATAAGTTTTACGATAGGGATCTTTTACTTTTCCAAAAGTTTGTTTCTATAAGTTTTACGATAGGGATCTTTTACTTTTCCAAAGTTTGTTTTTATAAGTATAACGATAGGGATCTTTTACTTTTCCAAAGTTTGTTTCTATAAGTTTAACGATATTGATCTTTTGCTTTCACCAAAACAGTATGGATCTTTACTTATAGCAAAGTTTGTTTCTATAACTACAGGGATGATCCGGATCTTTGACTTATATCAAAGTTTTTTTCTATAATGGGATTTTGTCGTTATATAATTATATATTTTATCAAACAATCATCCTCCAGAGAAAGAAAATTTCTTATTTAAACAATACAAGTCACTTCTTTTACAAAATGTTGGCCTCTTGGGCATCCTCAAGTACATGGAAACAAAAACTAGCTATGTAAGTTCCAATCTTGATTTGACATTGCCATTTTTTGTTTCCATGAACTGAGAATGGCCAAGAGGCCAAAATTTTGTAAAAGAAGAGATATTTGTACTGTAATTATAGTTATATACATTATGTACATATATATTTTTCAGGACCTGTACCCAGCATTCTGTGTACATTATGGCGGGAATGAACCAGATCGACTACCAACAGCAAGCACCTGCATGAATCTTTTGCGACTTCCTGAGTTTAGTGATGAAAAGACAATGAAAACTAAACTGTTATATGCAGTGGAATCAGAGTCCGGATTTGAACTCAGCTAGCATTATATAATCAGTTTTAGACATCAATTTCAATCCCAAAACAAGCATAAAAGCCTATTTTCAAAGACATAATCAATTTTACATGCGAGGTTCAGATGTGTTTTTGGTATAACTTGTTGACTACCAGGTACTAGAAATTCAAAGTTTGCCAGATTTTGCTACATTTCATTTCCACGCTATAAAGTCCAGGCTTACCTAACTATTCCGTATTTGCATTTTACTGAGTTATCTCCCATGCAGGCAGATATCGATCCTGACATAATAAATCTGAGAGCACACACTGTGTCATTTTCTCTGAAAAGTATAACTTTACACTCGCACAAATATGACGTCACAATCAATATCTATCCATAAGGGCAGACACCGGTAATGAGTGAATGCAGATTTCTCCCAAAAATGCAGTTTGTCGGTGTCTTGTGCTTACATTTTTTAATCAACATTATTTTATGGTATTTGTTCTCACCAATTAAACTCAGAATTTGTTACATTGTATCAATTTATTATAATTGAAATATCAAACATAAGGTAATTTTTGTTCAAGATTCCTAAGCCTTGAAGTTGAAGATGGTATATATGCTTTAAAATGTTGGCAATTATAATTGTATTCACATATTCCCTTGCATTGATTTAAATATTAACAGTATTTGACCCAATAAGTGACCCTGTTCCTGTAAGTGCCCCTCCCACTTTTTGAGGCCTCAATTTCATTTACCTCGAACTAAATGACTGAAATCAAAACTTAAGGTTTATCTTTTTTATTTCTTTTGGCATTGGCACTTATTGGGCTGAAAAGAGTAAATCGATTAATGGCTTACTTGCCCTGGGTACTTATTGGGCTGAAAAGAGTATATCGATTAATGGCTTACTTGCCCTGGGTACTTATTAGGCCAAACAGAGTATCTGAAAAAATTTATTAATCAATTTATATGGTACACATTCTTTAGGTTCATCTAGTCCACTATGATCAGTTAATATCCACTGTACATGTGTAACATTAAACATTTCAAATAAAAAAAAAAAAAAAATTTTGGTTATAAATAGAAATAGTTATGATAATTGTATGTTTTGTTGATCTCAGTATAGATCAAGTTAACTTGTTTTCTTGTGGTTCCATACCAAACAAGAAACACTCTTACACAAAGATTATTTTTTCATATTCAAAGCAGCAAATTCAGATATTTGAATAGTAATGGAATATTTCAAATAAGAAATGTTTACACAAAGAAAGTTATGAATGAACAAGAGATCCCAGAGGGATCTTGGCGCCCACCAAAGATTGATCTATGTCTGACAAATGAAAGAGGGATCTTTTCTCTACTTTTCAAACTTACATTTCTTTTTTCTGCTTTTCAAACTTTAAACTATCAAAATCCAAGATGGTGGTCGCAAAATGCAATAGGCAGAACTAGGGTCCTAGAGGAACCTACATATGATATTTGAGAACAATCCCTTCAATACTTTCTGAGAAATAGCGGTAACAAACTTTAACTATCAAAATCCAAGATGGCTACCGGTCGGCCATTTTGTTGACCGATCAGTCCCAAAATGCAATATGCACAACTGGGGTCCTAGGGGAACCTACATATGAAATTTGAGAAAGATCCCTTCAGTGCTTTCTGAGAAATAGCGGTAACAAACTTTAACTATCAAAATCCAAGATGGCTACCTGGCGGCCATCTTGTTGACTGATCAGTCCCAAAATGCAATATGCACAACTGGGGTCCTAGGGAAACCTACATATGAAATTTGAGAAAGATCCCTTCAGTGCTTTCTGAGAAATAGCGGTAACGAACTTTAACTATCAAAATCCAAGATGGCCACCGGTCGGCCATCTTGTTGACCGATCAGTCCCAAAATGCAATATGCACAACTGGGGTCCTAGGGGAACCTACATATGAAATTTGAGAAAGATCCCTTCAGTACTTTCTGAGAATTAGCGGTAACAAACTTTAACTATCAAAATCCAAGATGGCGGCTGGTCGGCCATCTTGTTGACCGATCAGTCCCAAAATGCAATATGCACAACTAGGGTCCTACGGGAACCTACATATGAAATTTGAGAAAGATCCCTTCAATACTTTATGAGAAATAGCGGTAACAAACTTTAACTATCAAAATCCAAGATGGCTGCCTGGCGGCCGTCTTGTTGACCGATCAGTCCCAAAATACAATATGCACAACTAGGGTCCTAGGGGAACCTACATATGAAATTTGAGAAAGATCCCTTCAGTGCTTTCTGAGAAATAGCGGTAACAAACTTTAACTATCAAAATCCAAGATGGCTACCTGGCGGCCATCTTGTTGACCGATCAGTCCCAAAATGCAATATGCACTACTAGGGTCCTAGGGGAACCTATATATAAAATTTGAGAAAGATCCCTTCAGTACTTTCTGAGAATTAGCCGTAACAAACTTTAACTATCAAAATCCAAGATGGCGGCTGGTCGGCCATCTTGTTGACCGATCAGTCCCAAAATGCAATATGCACAACTAGGGTCCTAGGGGAACCTACATATGAAATTTGAGAAAGATCCCTTCAGTACTTTCTGTGAAATAGCGGTAACAAATTTTAACTATCAAAATCCAAGATGGCTGTCTGGCGGCCATCTTGTTGACCGATCAGTCCCAAAATACAATATGCACAACTAGGGTCCTAGGGGAACCTACATATGAAATTTGAGAAAGATCCCTTCAGTACTTTTAGAGAAATAGCGGTAACAAGAATTGTTAACGGACGGACGGACGGACGGAAGGACGGACGGACGACGGACCACGGACGAAAGGCGATTTGAATAGCCCACCATCTGATGATGGTGGGCTAAAAATAAAACTGCCAGCAATGACTTTTCTCATCATTCATTCACTATACTTTAATACCATTTTTACATTATTGGAACATTTCTTTTAACTTAACAGTTAAAGTCAATTGTTGGGTCAAGGAGGCTTAAGTCGGTAACAAGGTGTTCGTATATCCATTATAATAATAATATCTTATGAAATAGAAAAATAAAAATAAAAATCGCTTTGTATGTGAAGAAATTAATTTGTATAATAGGAATCCTAAAATGTCCTCTCGGCTGGTTATGTCGGTGTTGACATTTCGATGCAGCCTCGCTTTCAGGAATTATTTTTAGAACTGTTCTAAATTTACACAGGGCTTTTTCATATATTCAGTGGTCAAAAGTTGACAATATAAGCAGAACTTTTTTACTGTCGTTTTGATATGTAGAGACTTATGGGAGGCAAATGAACCATTTAGACTGGTTTTCCTTGCCCAACTCTTCACTTTCAGCATCCAAAATACCTTGTACAATGTATTATTCCCTGCATATGTATATTATATAAGTTATGTATATATGTTACCTATATAGTCACAAAATATGTACATATCTCGACATTTTTTTATGCATACAAACATTAAGAATAATTTGTTGCTGTGTGCACTAGTACCAAGGTATGAAAGAATTGTTGGTTAAATGGATTTTATTATCTTTAATTTATTTGTTTTTCAAATAAAGCATTTCTAGATATCTTCTCTTTCTTTGTAGTTATATTTTTAGCTCACATGGCCAGAAGGGCTGGTGAGCCCTACTAGACATAAACGGCTAAATGGATTTTCACCAAATTTGGTCTGAAGCTTCCTTGGGTGAAGGGGAACCAGTCTTGTATAAACCGTGACCCAGGCCCCCCAGGAGCGGGAGGAGCGGGGCCCAATAAGGAAAATATCCATTTCTGAAAGAGTATTTTTCTTTCATACCTCGATGTTTAATTGCAATTTTACAACTATAATATCCCGCCATTTTGAAAAAAATTCGAAAGAACCCACAGCTGAAAGTCAATTTTTCATATGAAAAATTACGTGATAATTTCAACAAAAATTCCGTTGTTTGCATCTTTTATAGTAAAGCCAGTCAAGTTTGTGAAAAAAATGTTGAAATTTTACCGAGGAAATAGAAATTTTGTGGACGCCTTGACGTCACGAGGCTTTATTGCATTGGTAGCCATGCAATACAGCCTAAGGCGGCATGACCAGCCAGTATTACACTCGTAGGTGTGAAAGAAAAGTGTAGTATTAAGGCCAAAAAAAAAAAAAATAACATGTATATTTAGGGTAACCCTAATTTTTTCCCCTCGATCCTAATTTTTTTCTGCTTTTCTACAACAAAAAAATCAAAAGTCTGGATTTCGATCTCAGACTACGGCTACGGCCATTATTTTAGAGTGAAAGACACACACACAAAAAAAGAATCGTCCCAACCTACTTACCCAATTTTTTTTCTAAATAGACATTTTTTTTTTTTTTTGGCCAAACGGTAAGTTTGCGAACTTTTGCGACTACAAATTTATCTTGTTTTACATTGCCATTAAAAAATAATGGGCCCTAACGGTCAACTGAGTTCGGATACAGAATGAAACAAAGACATGCATATAAACACTATATATTGGCCCATCAGGCCCTTGAAGTCAGTCAGTGATTTTATAAATTTGACTTTTCAATCCATGAAGAGTATCTAGTTCAATCAAATCTGTGAATTCAGAAGATTTTTGAAATTTTAGCCATTTTGACCCCTTTTGGCCCTGCCCCTCAGGTCCCTGGGCGTCGGCCAGGACCAATATGGATATGACATTAAAATGCTATTTCAGGTTGATAATTCTAACCCAGTTTGACTAATTTCCTATGGAAACTAAGCAAATAATGTTCATAAATGTATTTTTCCTATATAAACTACAGTAAACTTGACCCCCTCCCCAGGGAGAAATTTGGGACCCCAGGGTCATATAATGTAAAATTTTTGTAAAGGACCTTATGAACTTTCCATCTATGAAGAGTATTTGATTCTACCAATTCAAGAATTTTAGAAGAAGATTTTTGAAATTTCAGCCTATTTGACCCCGTTTGGCCCAGTCCCCAAGACCCCTGTGGCTCACTCATTGAAAATTTATTAATAGGATTCAATGGCCATTTCATAGGGATAATTCTTACAACGTTTGACTAATTTCCTATAACAAATAATAAACTTAAGCCCTCCCCAGGGGAAAAATCGAGACCCCAGGGTCATACAATTCACAATTTTTGTAGAGGGCCTAGAGACCTTTCTATCCGTGAAGAGTATTTGATTCTACCACATCTGTGAGTGGAGAAGAAGATTTTTGAAATTTTAGTCAATTTTACCCCTTTTGGTCCATCCAACAGCCCCTTGGGGGAGGGGGGTTAGGTTCATATAATTCACAATTTTGATTAGCCTTATGCCTTAGAAGGTTTGTGCAAAATTTCATTGAAATTGCTTAAGTGGTTTTGGAGAAGAAGTCAAAAATGGAGAAGAAGTCAAAAATGTAAATTGTTTATCGTCGCATGACGGACGACGACGGACAAAAGGCGATTAGAATATGTCACCATAGACCTAATAAAAGCCATTTCAGTAAGGTTGTGGGCCTTTAAGGTAAGCTGTAATCACAACTAAACATCCAACTGCTTTCAGTTATCAATTTAATATCAAATTTTTAGCATGGAGACAAATCCAAATTCAAACGTAGACTTAAACAAAGTAAGGCTGATATCAAAATACATTCCTGCATGTCACACACACATTTAGGACTTTTATATGTGGTGTATATAGCAAATATTAATAATGTAGTTTACTTTTTATCTCATTTCCACACCAATTTACTTTTATCTAATCTCCACACATAACAAACAGGTGTCTGCAAATCTAAGCACTGGAATCAGTAGCTTTTGTTATGTTGCATCCAAAAACTGTAAACTACAAATTTGATTTGATTTATACATTCAATGATAGATTGACAAAGTTAAACATTTGCACATTTAGAAAAAATAACTAAATGCAGTTAATTTAGTCAGTACAATTTCACATTAAAATTGGCATTAGAATACTTTAAAAACATTATCTGAACAAGAAAATTGCAAATAATTTGGAAAACATTCTGTTGTAATTTTTGTAATGTTACAATATCTTGAAAGCAGTGTTTAATCTTTATTAATTCATTATTTGAGGAAAACCTTCCATGTTATTGATAATGTAACAAAATTCTGTTTAATATATGTAAGGCATTGTGACAGAAAATCCGGTCACAGTTTATCTAGCCTTTGGTAGAAAAAAATATCTTCATAACTGCCAAAATTTACTTCAATAAATATGTTGATATAAAAACTTCATAACTGCCAAAATTTACTTCAATAAATATGTTGATATAAAAACTTCATAACTGCCAAAATTTACTTCAATTAATATGTTGATATCAAAAAACAAGATGGATTATTATAATTAAAATTTATGCTGGGTTTTTTTCTCCATTATCAAGAGTACTTGTGAATTTTCTGTTTCACTTTTAATTGTGTCTTACAAAATGTGTCAATCTTTGGTTTAAGGTATATTTGTGGTGTAAACTTGGATATAACACATTATTATTTGTCATTGGACCAGCTTGTTCTTTCTGTATTGATATTTGTTCAAAATCTTCAGTAACAACAATGAATTTAAGATAATTGTTCTCTATAGACAACCAGATACAGTTCAATTTTTTAAATCTATTGTGTATGTTAGTACATTTGTATATATTATACAGGTCTAAATTTAAGCAGTAAAATCTATCCACAATTGTATACATCAAATTGGTATCTGAAAATGAAATAAGAAATAAAAAAAATCATTGTAAAAAGCTGACTTACAAAAAAAATGCATTGAGTGTTTAAATGTACAGAAGCTATCCATAATGTATAAATGATGAAGTAAATCCTAGTAATGAACACAAAATTCATTTTGACTCTGTGAGTAAACTACAACCTGCAGATGATAAATATAGCTAACAGATAAACATATTATTGTTTTGCAGTAGGGGGTCCAAAGTCGAGGAGCTCCACTTCAAATATAAGGGTGGAGTTAGGTGGAATAGTGAGCGGCTGTCAAGGAATAAATACAGTAACATTTGGAAACAAATACAACTAAACATTTGCCATATAAATGGTTATGTGTGTGTATAATAATAGTAACAAAACCTTAGCTATAACAATTCAAGATGACTGTCTGTCAGCCATCTTGTCTGATCATTTCCAAAATTCAATATGCACAACTAGGGCCCAAGGGAAGTCTACATATATGTGATTTTAGACACATAGACTAAAGGACACTAGACCACTGATTAAAGGAGATTGGCTCACAATCTGATAATGGTGGACTGGAAATACAAATTAAATGGTTATATTCCCAAAGTGCCACCATCTTTCCCAGCATTACCATAATTACTATGCAACAGCAGACAAAGCAGCTAAATTAGCCTACGTTGTTAACAAGAGGTCCCATGGGACTTAACGATCATTTCACTATTAATATACCAAATATAGTAGAAATGAAGTATGCAGTGAGATTGTAGCCTATTTTACCACTGTGACCTTGAATAAAGGTCAAGATAATAACAAGAGGCCCAGAGGGCCTGTATCGCTCACCTGGTTTGTAATGCCAAGTAATGTTCTGAATACAGGTTCATTGTTTCTTTTCTGAAGGAATTTTAATATTAACCTCTAAATTCCCTATTGGGCCCCACCCCTCCCGCCCCCAGGGGGTCAGAGCCAAAATTTATACAAGTTCTGTTCCCCTTCTTCCAAGGATGTTTATGGCCAAATTTGGTCACAATCCAAACAAAACTCTAGGACAAGAAGTGATTTATAGGATTTACCTCTATTTCCCCTATTGGGCCCCACCCGTCCTGCCCTCGGGGGGCCAGAGCCAAAATTTATACAAGTTCTGTTCCCCTTCCCCCAAGGATGTTTGTGGCCAAATTTGGTTACATTCCATTCAGAACTCTATGACAAGTAGCGATTTAAAGGATTTACCTCTATTTCCCCTATTGGGCCCCGCCCCTCCTGCCCCCGGGGGGTCAGAGCCAAAATTTATACAAGTTCTGTTCCCCTTCCCCAAAGGATGTTTGTGGCCAAATTTGGTTACATTCCATTCAGAACTCTATGACAAGTAGCGATTTAAAGGATTTACCTCTATTACCCCTATTTGGGCCCCTGCCCCTCCTGCCCCGGGGGACCAGAGCCAAAATTTATACAAGTTCTGTTCCCCTTTCCCAAAGGATGTTTGTGGCCAAATTTGGTTACATTCCATTCAGAACTCTATGACAAGTAGTGATTTAAAGGATTTACCTCTATTTCCCCTATTGGGCCCCGCCCCTCCTGCCCCCGGGGGTCAGAGCCAAAATTTATACAAGTTCTGTTCCCCTTCCCCCAAGGATGTTTGTGGCCAAATTTGGTTACAATTCCATGTCAGAGCTCTAGGACAAGTAGAGATTTAAAGGATTTACCTCTATTTCCCCTATTGGGCCCCGCCCCTCCTGCCCCCAGGGGGTCAGAGCCAAAATTTATACAAGTTCTGTTTCCCCTCCCCCAAGAATGTTTGTGGCCAAATTTGGTTACATTCCATTCAGAACTCTATGACAAGTAGCGATTTAAAGGATTTACCTCTATTTCCCCTATTGGGCCCCGCCCCTCCTGCCCCCGGGGGACCAGAGCCAAAATTTATACAAGTTCTGTTCCCCTTCCCCCAAGGATGTTTGTGGCCAAATTTGGTTACATTCCATTCAGAACTCTATGACAAGTAGCGATTTAAAGGATTTACCTCTATTTACCCCTATTGGGCTCCGCCCCTCCTGCCCCCGGGGGGTCAGAGCCAAAATTTATACAAGTTCTGTTCCCCTTCCCCCAAGGATGTTTGTGGCCAAATTTGGTTACATTCCATTCAGAACTCTACGACAAGTAGCGATTTAAAGGATTTACCTCTATTTCCCCTATTGGGCCCCGCCCCTCCTGCCCCCGGGGGACCAGAGCCAAAATTTATACAAGTTCTGTTCCCCTTCCCCAAGGATGTTTGTGGCCAAATTTGGTTATATTCCATTCAGAGCTCTATGACAAGTAGCGATTTAAAGGATTTACCTCTATTTCCCCTATTGGGCCCCGCCCCTCCTGCCCCCGGGGGTCAGAGCCAAAATTTATACAAGTTCTGTTCCCCTTCCCCCGAAGGATGTTTGTGGCCAAATTTGGTTACATTCCATGCAGAACTCTATGACAAGTAGCGATTTAAAGGATTTACCTCTATTACCCCTATTGGGCCCCGCCCCTCCTGCCCCCGGGGGTCAGAGCCAAAATTTATACAAGTTCTGTTCCCCTCCCAAAGGATGTTTGTGGCCAAATTTGGTTACATTCCATTCAGAGCTCTAGACAAGTAGCGATTTAAAGGATTTACCTCTATTTCCCCTATTGGGCCCCGCCCCTCCTGCCCCTGGGGGACCAGAGCCAAAATTTATACAAGTTCTGTTCCCCTTCCCCCAAAGGATGTTTGTGGCCAAATTTGGTTACATTCCATTCAGAACTCTACGACAAGTAGCGATTTAAAGGATTTACCTCTATTTCCCCTATTGGGCCCCGCCCCTCCTGCCCCCGGGGGGACAGAGCCAAAATTTATACAAGTTCTGTTCCCCTTCCCCCAAGGATGTTTGTGGCCAAATTTGGTTACAATTCCATTCAGAACTCTATGACAAGTAGCGATTTAAAGGATTTACCTCTATTTCCCCTATTGGGCCCCGCCCCTCCTGCCCCGGGGCTCAGAGCCAAAATTTATACAAGTTCTGTTCCCCTTCCCCAAGGATGTTTGTGGCCAAATTTGGTTACAATTCCATTCAGAGCTCTATGACAAGTAGCGATTTAAAGGATTTACCTCTATTACCCCTATTGGGCCCCGCCCCTCCTGCCCCCGGGGGTCAGAGCCAAAATTTATACAAGTTCTGTTCCCCATTCCCCGAAGGATGTTTGTGGCCAAATTTGGTTACATTCCATGCAGAACTCTAAGACTAGTAGCGATTTAAAGGATTTACCTCTATTTCCCTATTGGGCCCCGCCCCTCCTGCCCCTGGGGGACCAGAGCCAAAATTTATACAAGTTCTGTTCCCCCTTCCCCCCAAGGATGTTTGTGGCCAAATTTGGTTACAATCCATTCAGACTCTATGACAAGTAGCGATTTAAAGGATTTACCTCTATTTCCCCTATTGGGCCCCGCCCCTCCTGCCCCTGGGGACCAGAGCCAAAATTTATACAAGTTCTGTTCCCCTCCCCCAAGGATGTTTGTGGTCAAATTTGGTTACAATCCATGCAGAACTCTAGGACAAGTAGCGATTTAAAGGATTTACCTCTATTTCCCCTATTGGGCCCCGCCCCTCCTGCCCCCGGGGACAGAGCCAAAATTTATACAAGTTTTGTTTCCCCTCCCCCAAGGATGTTTGTGGCCAAATTTGGTTACAATCCATGCAGAACTCTATGACTAGTAGCGATTTAAAGGAAATGTTGACGACGGAGGACCCCGCCCATGACATAAGCTCACCGCCCTTCGGGCCACGTGAGCTAAAAATGATTAAATTTGGTAGCCCGATCATGCCAGCATAGCTACAGTCCAATACAGGTCACAATCCTCTTAGGTTATTTCCCCTGATTTTGAAGATATAGCTTTAAAGACCCCTGTAACCGTTGAATGGATATGTCAATGTAATTCAATGGACCCTAAGAGGCCCAGAGGGCCTGTATCGCTCAACTCTGGTTTTAGAGCCAAAAATTCATTATACATTGTTTCTGAAGTGAATTCTGAATATTTACCCCATGAATTCCCTAATTGGGGCCCCCCCATCACTTATTTCTGCCTCAAGAGGTGTTAGGAGCCAAAATTATAGGAATTCTGTTAACCCAAGTGAAATGTTTTCTGGGCCAAATTTGGTTAAAATATCCTAGCAGAACTCTAAGACTAGTAAGCTAAAAATGATTTATATAGGATTTACCTACAGTATTTCCCTATTGGGCCCCCGCCCCTCCTGCCCCCAGAGGGGGTCAGAGCCAAAAATTATATACAAGTTCTATTCCCCTTCCCCCAAGAATGTTTCTGGCCAAATTTGGTTTCAATCCATGCTGAACTCTAGGACAAGTAGCGATTTATAGGATTTACCTCTATTTCCCCTATTGGGCCCGCCCCCCTCCTGCCCCCGGGGGGTCAGAGCCAAAATTTATACAAGTTCTGTTCCCCTTCCCCCAAGGATGTTTGTGGCCAAATTTGGTTACAATCCATGCTGAACTCTAGGACAAGTAGCGATTTATAGGATTTACCTCTATTTCCCCTATTGGGCCCCGCCCCTCCTGCCCCCGGGGGGTCAGAGCCAAAATTTATACAAGTTCTGTTCCCCTTCCCCCAAGGATTTGGTTTTGGCCAAAATTTGGTTACAATCCATGCAGAACTCTAGGACAAGTAGCAATTTATAGGATTTACCTCTAATTTCCCCTATTGGGCCCCGCCCCTCCTGCCCCCAGGGGGGTCAGAGCCAAAATTTATACAAGTTCTGTTCCCCTTCCCCCAAGGATGTTTGTGGCCAAATTTGGTTACAATCCATGCAGAACTCTAGGACAAGTAGCGATTTATAGGATTTACCTCTATTTCCCCTATTGGGCCCCGCCCCTCCTGCCCCAGGGGGGTCAGAGCCAAAATTTATACAAGTTCTGTTCCCCTTCCCCCAAGGATGTTTCTGGCCAAATTTGGTTACAATCCATGCAGAACTTAGGACAAGTAGCGATTTATAGGATTTACCTCTATTTCCCCTATTGGGCCCCGCCCCTCCTGCCCCCGGGGGGTCAGAGCCAAAATTGATACAAGTTCTGTTCCCCTTCCCCCAAGGATGTTTCTGGCCAAATTTGGTTACAATCCATGCAGAACACTAGGACAAGTAGCGATTTATAGGATTTACCTCTATTTCCCCTATTGGGCCTCGCCCCTCCTGCCCCCGGGGGTTCAGAGCCAAAATTTATACAAGTTCTGTTCCCCTTCCCCCAAGGATGTTTCTGGCCAAATTTGGTTTCAATCCATGCAGAACTCTAGGACAAGTAGCGATTTATAGGATTTACCTTATTTCCCTATTGGGCCCCGCCCCTCCTGTCCCCGGGGGGTCAGAGCCAAAATTTATACAAGTTCTGATTCCCTTCCCCCAATGATGTTTCTGGCCAAATTTGGTTACAATCCATGCAGAACTCTAGGACAAGTAGCGATTTATAGGATTTATCTCTATTTCCCCTATTGGGCCCCGCCCCTCCTGTCCCCCGAGGGGTCAGAGCCAAAATTTATACAAGTTCTGTTCCCCTTCCCCCAAGGATGTTTCTGGCCAAATTTGGTAACAATCCATGCAGAACTCTAGGACAAGTAGCGATTTAAAGGATTTACCTCAATTTCCCCTATTGGGCCCCGCCCCTCCTGTCCCTGTGGGGTCAGAGCCAAAATTTATACAAGTTCTATTCCACTTCCCCCAAGGATGTTTCTGGCCAAATTTGGTTTCAATCCATGCAGAACTCTAGAACAAATAGCGATTTAAAGGATTTACCTCTATTTCCCCTATTGGGCCCCGCCCCTCCTGCCCCGGGGGGGGACAGAGCCAAAATTTATACAAGTTCTGTTCCCCTTCCCCCAAGGATGTTTGTGGCCAAATTTGGTTACAATCCATGCAGAACTCTATGACTAGTAGCGATTTAAAGGAAATGTTGACGGACGGACGGACGATGGACGCCGCGCCATGACATAAGCTCACCGGCCCTTCGGGCCACGTGAGCTAAAATGATTAAATTTGGTAGCCCTTCATGCCAGCATGCTACAGGTCCAATATCAGGTCTCTAGGGCTCTTAGTTATTGACAAGAAGACGTTTACAGATTTTTTGCCTATTTGACTCTGTGACCTCGAATGATCATTCATATCAAACAACTTACTTTGTAACCCTTCATGCCAAAATGCTACATGTCTATTATTGGGACACTAGGCCTTTAGTTATACACAAGAAGTTATTTAAATATTTTAACAGATTTGACTCATCAGAGCCCTTCATCCAAGCATGCTACAGGCCAAATATCAGTAGCCTGGGCCTTTCGTTTTTTCAAAAGAAGTCATTTGAATGAAAGGTTTATGCATGGCGGAAGGCAGATGATGACCCACATTACTATAATCATCCTGGTCCTTTTTCTTACACAGAGATTTTTTTTTGGTTCATGCATGTGTACTTGGTAATGTAGGCTATCAATATAGATATTAATATTTCAGACGACTTATTCATTAATGTGTTGGAAATGCAGTGGGGGCCTAAGATTTTTTCAGTAAAAAGGATATACTCCTGGGTAGCCTTTCTCCCCGTAAGCATAATCCGGGGGACATGTCAGTTTCCATGTTTCACCACGAGCCATCTGAAACAAAGAATTAGAAATATAAGGCAAGCAGATGGCCTATCACTAAATGTCCCTTCACTAAATTTCCATGTAAACCCTTACAGAAGCATGTGTTGCGTCCAGTTATAGAAATCCGTAATATACTGACCAAGTTTGAACAAATTTGATTCAAAAGCTTATTACAGTCAAAATTGCCTTAGTGACCCTCTAAATTAAGTGACCGCCTGTTTTAAACGACCATAATTTTTCCTCCCAACGTAATTACCGATATAAATCATTCCAATTAAGCGACTGTCAGTCGTATGCGACAAGCAACTATGATCAAGGTACTCCAGACTATCGATTTCGCTATGTATTAAGCGACAGTCATAGTCGATACACTCTTGACCTCTCGGGAATTCACGTCTGTACGAGATGAAATGAACACTTCTCACTAGGGACACTTTCTTTGCCATTATTGTTGTTTTAAGTGTACAGTTCAGACGTACGTACATAGTATGGCTTCGCCTAAACGAAAAGTTTTAACAACAAGATCGAAGCAATCAGATTACTATATGTGGGGAAACCGGCCTACAAGGATGAACAGGATTAACTCAGATTCAGAATCTATGTAAACGAAAAATTAGAATTGATAAATGACTTTGAAACATTCATAATGTTCCGGGAGAATCAAAGGGACGCGTTATCTTACTGGAAACGAAGAAATCAACAGTCTAACATATGAGTGGTTCAAAGACGCTTCGGCAAGAAGGATCAATATCTCAGGTCCGCTTCTGAAAACAAAGGCTCTTAACTTTGCGGAGGTTTTGGGGAAAACAGATTTCAAGGCATCACAGGGATGGCTACAAAGTTTTACAAAGCGATTCAACATCGTTTTTGGATCCATGAGCGGAGAAAGGAGTGATGTAAACAAACAAACTGTTGCTGAGTGGACTAGTAAACTATCAAATCTGTGAATCGTACAATCCAAGTGACATTTTTATCATGGATGAAACCGACTTATTTTTTAAAGACACCACAAAGAAAAAAAATTGTTTTAAATAAATTATTTGAATTTATTAATAGAGATAATTGTACTTGTGTTGTATTATTTTATAATGTAAATGTTTCTTATATTTTGTACTACATGTATTTTAATAACAATATATAGTGGCCTAAGAGGCCTTGACAGTCACTCGAGTGCTGCTACAGAAAGAGCATTGCAAAGTTGGTTCAAATTTGTAAAAAGTATTTACGAATTAGAATAAACTTTAAAGTTGAACCTTCATATTAGAATTTTCATTTTTTGTTTTTCATTTTGATAGTTAGTGTATTATGTTACCAAACCTTATGCTTTGCCAACGTTAAACAACAAAACCAAACTAGAACTCAGTCAGTGTCAGTGATTTTTATAAATTTCACTATTTAATCTATGTCTAGTTCCATCAAACCTGTGAATTCAGAAGAAGTTTTTGAAATTTTAGCCATTTTGACCCATTTTGGCCCCGCCCCTCTGGTCCCTAGAGGTCAGACAGGACCAATATGGATATAGTGTTAAAATACTATTTCAGGCTAATAATATTAACCCAGTTTGACTCATTTCCTATGAAAACTAAGCGAATAATGCTCATAAATGTGTTTTCCTATATAAACTATAGTAAATTTGACTCCTTCCCCAGGGAACATCCGAGATCCCAGAGCCATGAAATTCAAACATTTTGCCAAGGGTCTTAAGACCTTTCAATCTATAGAGAGTACTTGGTTCCATCGAATCTGTGAATTCAGAAGATTTTTTAAAGTTAGCAAATTTGACACCCCTCTAGATCTGGCCCCTGGGGGTCGGCCACGACAAATATGAATATGATGTTAACATGCTTTCTCAGGCTAATAATTCTAACCAAGTTTGACTAATTTCCTGTGAAAACAAAGCCAATAATGTTCATAAATGTGTTTTTCCTCTATAAATTATAGTAAATTTGACCCCTTTTTCAGGGGAAAAACTGAAATCTATTAGCTGAATGTCCCAGAGAGCGTAAGTAATTTTCTGGGCGCATGTATATTGCTTTTATTGTTAATATGCAAATCCTAAAAGACTATAAAGTTAGGAGTGCAGATTAAGTAACTATTTCCTCAAAGGTTTTTAAGTAATTTGTTTCTAATATTCACACATATATTGTATATATCCCATCCCTCTGGTCCCAGGGGTACATATACATACCCTTGGTTCATACAAACCACATATGAAACTGAAATTATACCTGTATGACCTTAATTATATATCTGTGCTTGTAAACGTAAATGTTTCTACATAGACTATGCTAAAAGATGTTTTCCACCTAAGAAATAATTAAACATTTATAATATATGTAGGTGGATATGGATTTATAGCTCTGCAGCTTCGAATCAAAATTGCCTATGTCACCCTGTATATTGAGTCACCTTGTCTAATGCTTCATGTTCAAAGTTCTCCCGTGAGTTTTCGTACATATATATATGTTAACATACATTTAAAACCTAAGACATATCACTTCAGTATTTTCTGAAAACAGCAGTAACAAGACAATAGACTGTGAATGAAAGGTTATCCAATTATGATGGACTAAAATAGTAGTGACAATATCTTAATGTCAAATCCAAAATGTTCTCCGACATATTTTCTAATTGACTCTCAAACTGGAGTACTGCATAAGAAAGTTGAGACTGATCCTTCAGTCCTTTATCAGAAACAGCAGCAGCAAAAATGGTTGACGAATAGATAATCATCTGAAGAAATTACTTACCCTCTTTACTCCTTCGTCCCAACCTAAAAAATAAGAATTGGCCCTTTAGGAATGGTTGGTAATATATTGCAACATAAAGCCATAGTTGAGCTCTTTTTTCTATTTTGTTTCGTTTTGATTTTCTGAAACCAACTAGCCAGCAATTACATGCAATCACACAAGAAAATAAACATTAAAACCCTACGAATATGTTCTGTTGACAAAAAAAGGGAATATGTGCTTTAACCGGAACCGCCATGTTCAATTTTTCATCAGAACGCTTCTCAATTTTACCTACTAGCACAACACTACATAATTTCACAATCCATTCACAATCTGTCATTTATTAATATCGAGAAGCGAAAACATCATTGGAACGATAAATCATTTCCTATTTGAGATAAGATATGCGTTACTGATATATAGAGAAGTATTACCTATAGTAGATTCGACCCCTTCCCAGGGGAAAATCTGAGATCCCAGGGCCATATTTTCACAATTTTAGTAAAGGGATCATAAGTCCTTTCAATCTATGAATAGTATCTGGTTCCATCAAATCTGTGAATTCAGTAGAATTCTGAAATTTTACCCATTTTGACCCCTCTTGGATCCCCTACTTGTACTCTGGCCCCTGGTGGTTGGCCAGGACCAATATGGATATGATGTTAAAATGCTATCTCAGGCTGATAATTCTAACCCAGTTTGTCTCTTTGCCTATGAAAACTAAGCAAATATTGTTCATAAATGTGTTTTTTCCTATATAAACTATAGTCAAATTGACCCCCTCCCCAGGGGGAGAAGTGAGACCCCAGGGTCATATGATTCACAGTTTTTGTAAAGGACCTTAGGACCTTTCTATATCCATGAAAAGTATTTGTTTCTACCACATCTGTGAGGGGAAAAGAAGATTTTTGAAATTTTAGTCAATTTTACCCCTTTTGGCCCATCCCACAGGATGACAGCCCCCTGGGGGGCATATAATTCACAAATTTGATTGGTCTTATGCCTAAGAAGGTGTGTGCTAAATTTTATTGAAATTGCTTTTTAGGTTTTTGAGAAGAGGTCGAAAATGCAAGTTGTTTACAGACACACAACGTCGGACAAAAAGGCGATTAGAATAGGTCACTTAAGACTTTATCTCAGGTGACCTAAAACTCAATATGCTTACCTCGTATTACGTCACCTTTTCCCAGAATGAATGAGAACGGTTTTCCACGGTCTCTAGAGCTGTCAAATTTTTTTCCACTAGTTAAAGTTCCTTTAACAAATCAAAACAGGAGCCATAATGGTCATCTGACTACCTTGTAGTAATGGAAACTTCGGTTGGAAATTCTAAACAATCAATGATCAGAATCGGTTTGTAAAACCGATGCAATGCATCAATTTTTAATCTGTTGCAGGCATATCATATGATTTGAAATATTCAGAAATTTATGATTTTTAATCATATTCTGTTATTGTATCCTTCGTGTTCTTAAATAAACAAGAGGCCCAGAGGCCTGTATTGCTCACCTGGTTATTGTAATGCCAAGTAATGTTCTGATTACAGGATCATTGTATCTTTTCTGAAGGACATTAAAGATTTACCTCTAATTTCCCTATTGGGTCTCATTCTTTCTACTCCTGGGGGTAAAAGCCAAAATTTATACAGACTCTGTTACCCTTCCACCAAGGATCGATGTTTCTGGCCAAATTTGGTTACATTCCATGCAGAACTTTATGACTAGTGTCAATTTAAAGGCTTTATATCTAGTTCAACTCGCCCCACCCTGCTTGCCCCGAGGGGTCCAAGCCAAAATTGATACAAATTCTGTTCCTCTTCCCTACTGGATGTTTCAGGCCAAAGTTGGTTACATTCCATTCAGAACTCTATGACTAGTAGCAATTTAAAGGATTTACCTCTATTTCCCCTATCAGGCCTCGCCCCTTTGAGCTCCTGCCCAAGGGGGTCAGAGCCAAAATTTATACCAACTCTGTTCCCCTTCCCTCAAGGATGTTTCTGGCCATATTTGGTAACAGGCCCAATATCAGGTCTCTAGGCCTCTTAGTTATTCACAAAAAGATATTTCAAGATTTTAGCCTATTTGACCCCTGTGTCCTTGAATGAAGGTCAAGGTCATTCATTTGAACAAACTTGGTAGCCCTTCATCCCAGCATGCTGCAGGTTCAATATGAGCATCCTAGACCTATCTATTCTTGAGAAGAAGTCGTTTAAATACTTTAGTCTTTTTAGACCACTGTGACCTTGAATGAAGGTAAAGGTCATTCATCCCCGCTTGCTACAGGCCAAATATTAGTACCCTGGGCCTTTCGGTTATTGAGAAGAAGTCGTTTGAATGAAAAGTTTACGCACAGCATACGGCACATGATGATGGATGGTACATGATGACAATAGGTTTGGGACACATAATTACCCTCAGGAGTTCTGATTGAGTGCTATGTGATGTCACAACCTTATAATTTTCACACAGATCCTGGTTCCAAATTACAGAAAATATACTCTCTCTGACTGATTACTAGTTAGACCAATCTACTGTGCAAGGTAAGGTACATACCAACATAATGGACTTCCACTTTTTGACTTGGTTTTGGCATTTTACGTTCACTGTCTGCTGCAATGAAAAAGAAAACTGAATTGTAACAAGGAGCCACAATCAAAGTGCCAAGGCCACTCATAGATGCTGTGAATCAAACAAAAGGAATAAAGAAATTGGTTTTTCATTTAAATATAGAATTTAGTAAACTATACATAAGTGTGCAGTGTTGAATTTCGGAGTTTAATAAAAAAAATATTTACGATATACCGTATTTATTTTATGATATTTGAAGTTTTTCAAGAACAATAAGTTGAATAACTTATTATCCTGAAATAACTGTAATAAATTTTATTTCTAAATTATTTTTGAAATAACGATTTCAACACCAATGAAACCGTTCAGAATCTGAGTATCATTTTTTTATAATTCTTTATTAAATGCTATATTATCAATTTCATCAATGTCTATTCAAAGACAAAAAATAATAAGTAAACATTTTCGTATCTTAATATCCACTTAACAATGAAGAATATTTTCGGAAAAATACAACATTAGAAATATTACCATTTCCGGATATGTTTTGGTTTCCTTTTTAGAAAACTAACATGGGTTGCGACTAAAAAATCATGGCCAGATACTTTTGCCAAATAAAAGTTACATTATTTCATTACGTATATATCACTCGAATTTCTTTTAAATTCACAAGAACGCTAGCCATTAACATCAAGAAAACTTCATTCAATGTATTGGACTTTAGCAAGTCTTCGTATGCCTAACAGTAGCTGGTTGGCGAGATATTATCGTGCAGAACATTTATCTTGAGTTTTGCTTTGCCGACTTTTGACTTAATTATAATAAAACATGGCCATATACCTTTGTCAAGTAAAGGGTACATTATTTGGTTACTTTGTTATTTGGTAACAGTCAAACGTCTTTTGAATTCATAAGAACGCTATCATCAAGAAAACTTCCTGCAATACATCAGACTTTAGCAAGTCTTCATAAGGCTACCATACATTACACGGCAATATAAGTTCATTTGTCACTTTCAGTAGCTCATACATAAATAGATCTATATTATCATTATATTTTGTAAGTTGATGTTGATAGATTTGGTACTTTTTTCCTTTCAAGATACCACA
Source organism: Argopecten irradians (assembly GCF_041381155.1). Classification (NCBI taxonomy): domain Eukaryota; kingdom Metazoa; phylum Mollusca; class Bivalvia; order Pectinida; family Pectinidae; genus Argopecten; species Argopecten irradians. The sequence continues at coordinate 2,804,128 of NC_091139.1, forward strand.
GTTGTCGATAAACAAAGAACAGTTTACTCCCAGTGACAGATCAAGGGAGGAGGCACATACTCAAATCTATTAACTTTTACTGCGCAATAATATCTCAGATATAGTTGGTCAATTGGTCAATAGGGTCAACACAAACAACTTTATAAGTGTTACAAGAACTTTCTTTTGCAGTTACCTTCCTAACATTTGATTACAATAATCGATCATTAGCATGAATTAAGTAAAGTTTAAATAAACATGCACAATCCAAAATCCACCGAAAGTCTGTCGCGGAGGAAGACAGCTAAGAAGGCGTTGTTCGTGATTTTTGGGAGACCAGTGTTCTCGGAGTTATACAAATATCATAGAGTCCCAACTGAACACTTAAAACACTCGATCCATGGTGTATACGTATGTACAAATTCTATGTCTGTGGTTTTGAATATTGGGGTTTTATTTTTTCATACCATCAAGTATTACGTGAAATGAACAAAACAACTTTTAATTTTCATCGCGGAGTGGTTTCATTGTTTTGATGTGCACAGGCTCTCCGAGCGTACATAAGAATGCTGTTTCACAGCATCAAAAAATGGCAATATCTCTGCATCACTCCCATGGCAAAATAAACAAGATCTCAGAGAAATCTTGTAGCCCACCATAAATGGTACTCGAGATCTCAGATGAAAAATTAGACTTTTCCTAAAACTTTTGGACCTCTTCCCCTACTTCCATAATCAACATGACTTACTGCTTAGTAAGACTGTAACGATACATTGATACATCAATTAGGATAATACCAATTTTTCATTCAATACCATGATTCACACATAAAATTTTAATTGAAATCAATTGTCTCCCTTTATGCATTCTTTTCTTAAACAGATTCAAATGATCAGGCCAGAATGGTGGTTTAAAGATCCAAAAACGACAGGAGTATAAAAGTAATATTTACTTTCGATTATTCCTACCTTCTGTTATTTCATTATATATTGACATATACTGACAGACGAGTTTAATACCTATGGTCTGAGAATAAACTTGTGTTGTAGTATTATTTCTGTTTTTAATGTAATCTGGCTGCCCTGAGTTATATTTTTTTCAATTTGTGTGAGCTGATTAAAGGGACAATTCATTCTAAGAGTACATTAAAATTTGCACATATTTCTGAAACAAACCAGTTTTAACGGAAATTAGATTAGTTGGTTTTACTGTGATATGCCAGAAAAGTCAACTGTATTGAAATGTATGTGAAGTGTTCAAACTCGTTTACTGTCCGCCATTACACATTATGGTTGGATGTCATGTATGCTTAACCCTGGCCCTTGCCAGTTTAGTAAGGAAATTTTGTCTAGAACTACTCATGTCGCTCTTAAGGTAGCGTGTTTACCTTATGAAATGCATGTTCTTATCAAAGAATAATTTCATCAACTCATCAGTGGTTATGTATTGTATTTGTTGAATGTGCATGACATTGGCTCGGGTATGGGTACAGCGTACATGTTGTACATGCTTAATCGTCTTGATCAACGATTTGGAATTTTAACGGTATCAATCAAAATACTTAACACGATACATAGGCACCATTTCCTACCCGTCCGAAAGGTATACATATATAGTAGGCACGAATATTCATTCTACTACACATGGGGCCAAATAGAGGCCCCTTCCCCTTGAGAAATTTTGCTGTATTTTCCTACTTTTATGTTAATATTTTCCCAAATCTCTAAAATATACATGTTTCAAGAAAGATGCAATGTAGTGTTTTCCCAATTGAAAAGGTACTAGGGCTGTAACAAGTACCCGGGTGACGCGTCATGGGTCGGTTTGAAGCTTGACCCGATGTAGTATGGTATTTTGACCCCCATGGTAGAATGACCCCGGGGTCAAAATACTATTATGGTGCCCCCCCCCCCCCCCCCCCCCCCATGGCAAAATGACTCCCCTTCTAAAAGTTACTATAACACTTGGAGACACGATTTTCTCTCCTCACTTATAATAAACTCCAAATTGGGATTAAGTTAGACCTATAGCTAGCATGTGGAAGGCCTTTTTGTTTTAATTTTTTTTTTGGGGGGAGGGGTGTTCAAAATACCATGGCCATGGTGAAATGACCCCCTATCCCCACGCCAATTATGTCTTTTTAGTTCACATTTAACTGCTTAAGATACAATAAAATCATATTTATTATGATTTCAAAGAATTTTAAATGTTATTCGCAAAAACCTACTATGAGAACTGAAACTTAGAAGGGGAAGGTGAAGGGGGGGGGGGATCAAAATAACATGGCCATGGTGAAATGCCCCACCCCCCATCCCCAGACTAATATCTTTTTAATTTACATTTAACTGCCTTAAGATACGATAAAATCATATATGTTTTTTTTCAATGAATATTAAATGTGATTTGCAAAAAACTAGAACTATGAGAACTGAAACTTAGAAGGGGAAGGGGGATGGGTTCAAAATACCATGGCCTGCCGCCATGGTAAAATGACCCCCCCTCCCCATAACAGTTATATCTTTTTAATTTACATTAACTAACTTAAGATACAATAAAATCATATATATTATGATTTCAGTGTATATTAAATGCTATTTGCAAAAAACTATGACTATGAGAACTTTGACTTAGAAGGGGAAGGTGAAGATGGGGGTGGGGGTCAAAATACCATGGCCAACATCTAAGCTGAAGTCCTCATAGTCAAAGTTTCTGTTAATAACATTAAATATCAACTGAAATCATAATGTATATGATTGTAATGTAATGGAAGGCAGATAAATATCAGTGGAAAAGAATGAATTGGAGTGGGGGGGGGGGGGGGGGGGCACCGTGGCCATAGTATTTTGACCCCCCCCTTCCAAATCTAAGCTGAAGTCCTCATAGTCATAGTTTCTGTTAATAATGTTCATAATGTATATAATTGTAATATAATTGAAGGCAGATTAATGTCACACCCCCCCCCCCCCCCCGCCAACCAATATGATATTTGGTTATCATATGTAACACCAAAATAATTTATTATTTGAAGTATCCTTTGATAAACAAGAGGCCCATGGGCCTTAACACTCACCTGAGTTTAAATATATAATGAAACAAGAGGCCCATGGGCTTTAACAGTCATCTGACTATTGGCACAATACAACATAGTCATTTTAGCCATTTTGACCCCTGTGATCTTGAATGAAGATCAAGGTCATTTTTTTAAAACAAATATGGTAGCCCTTCATCCCAGCATGTCACAGGCCCAATATCAGGTCTCTAGGCCTCTTAGTTATTCACAAGAAGTTATTTAAAGGATTTTAGCCTATTTGACTCCTTTGACCTTGAATGAAGGTCAAGGTCATTCATTTGAACAAACTTGCTAGCCCTTCATCCCAGTATGTCACAGGCCCAATATCAGTACCCTAGGTCTTCTGGTTCTTGAGAAGAAGTTGTTTAAAGAATTTAGCCTATTTGACCCCTGTGACCTTGAAGGAAAGTCAAGGTCATTTATTTGAACAAACTTGGTAGCCCTTCATCCCAGCATGTCACAGGCCCAATATCAGTACCCTGGGCCTTCTGGTTCTTGAGAAGAAGTCGTTTAAAGATTTTAGCCTTTTTGAACCCTTTGACCTTGAATGAAAGTCAAGGTCATTCATTTGAACAAACTTGGTAGCCCTTCATCCCAGCATGCCACAGGCCTAATATCAGGTCTCTAGGCCTCTTAGTTATTCACAAGAAGTTGTTTAAAGGATTTTAGCCTATTTGACCCCTGTGACCTTGAATGAAGGTCAAGGTCATTTATTTGAACAAACTTGGTAGCCCTTCATCCCAGCATCCTACAGGCCCAATATCAGTACCCTGGGCCTTCTGGTTTTTGAGAAGAAGTCGTTTAAAGATTTTAGCCTATTTGACCCCTGTGACCTTGAATGAAGGTCAAGGTCATTCATTTGAACAAACTTGGTAGCCCTTCATCCCAGCAATCTACAGGCCAAATATGAGTACCCTGGGCCTTCCGGTTATTGAGAAGAAGTTGTTTGAATGAAAAGTTTACGGATGGCGGACGGCGGACGGCACACGACGACGGACGGTACATGATGACAATAGGTCATCCTGACCCTTTGGGTCAGATGACCTAATAAGAAATATATATCGATGGCCTTGATGAGGTATGCAAGATATCCTGCGTAATATATGATAACAGTTGGGTTTCGTTTTGCTGTTTTGCCGTATTTAGGATGATGGCGGGAAACATAAGACGACTCGCGTTATGAAAATAAACATTTTATTTGTTTATATTGTGATGATAAGTGTAGTATTACAGGTAAGTTGATAACTTTTGTGACTCTATAAAACTATCAATCTCATTTTACATTTCGATTTTAACAAGAGATCCCAGAGGGATCTTGGCGCCCACCAAAGAATGATCTATGTCTGATAATGGAAAGAGGGATCTTTTCTCTGCTTTTCAAACTTGTGCAAACATACTACATATAAAATTTGAGACAGATCACTTCAGCACTTTCTGAGAAACATCAGTAATAAACTTCAACTATCAAAATCCAAGATGGCTCCTTGGCGGCCATCTTGTTGATCGATCGGTCCCAAATCAAAATATGCACAACTAGGGCCCTAGGGGAACCCATATATGAAATTTGAGACAGATTCATTTAATACTTTCTGAGAAATAGCGATAACAATCTTTAACTATCAAAATCCAAGATGGCAGCCTGGCAGCCATTTTGTTGACCGATCAATCCAAAAACGTGTTATGCACAACAAGAGCCCTAGGGGAACCTACATATGAAATTTGAGAAAGATCCCTTCAGTATTTTGTGAGAAATAGCGATAACAATCTTTAACTATCAAAATGCAAGATGGCTGCCTGACCGCCATTTTGTTGATTGATTGATCCAAAAACGTATTATGCACTAGGGAACCTACATATGAAATTTGAGAAAGATCCCTTCAGTACTTTGTGAGATATAGCGATAACAATCTTTAACTATCAAAATCCAAGATGGCTGCCTGGCGGCCATCTTGTTGACCAATCGGTCCCAAAATGCAATATGCACAACTAGGGCCCTAGGGGAACCTATATATGAAATTTGAGAAAGATATTGATCCCTTCAGTACTTTCTGAGAAATAGCGATAACAAACTTTAACTATCAAAATCCAAGATGGCTGCCTGGCGGCCATCTTGTAGACCGATCGGTCCCAAAACGCAATATGCACAACTAGGGCCCTAGGGGAACCTACATATGAAATTTGAGAAAGATCCCTTCAGTATTTTTGTGAGAAATAGCGATAACAAATCTTTAACTATCAAAATGCAAGATGGCTGCCTGACCGCCATTTGTTGATTGATCGATCCAAAAACGTATTATGCACTAGGGAACCTACATATATGAAATTTGAGAAAGATCCCTTCAGTACTTTGTGAGTTATAGCGATAACAATCTTTAACTATCAAAATCCAAGATGGCTGCCTCGGCGGCCATCTTGTTGACCAATTCGGTCCCAAAATGCAATATGCACAACTAGGGCCCTAGGGGAACCTATATATGAAATTTGAGAAAGATATTGATCCCTTCAGTACTTTCTGAGAAATAGCGATAACAAACTTTAACTATCAAAATCCAAGATGGCTGCCTCGGCGGCCATCTTGTTAACCGATCGGTCCCAAAACGCAATATGCACAACTAGGGCCCTAGGGGAACCTACATATGAAATTTGAGAAAGATCCCTTCAGTATTTTGTGAGAAATAGCGATAACAATCTTTAACTATCAAAATGCAAGATGGCTGCCTGACCGCCATTTTGTTGATTGATCGATCCAAAAACGTATTATGCACTAGGGAACCTACATATGAAATTTGAGAAAGATCCCTTCAGTACTTTGTGAGATATAGCGATAACAATCTTTAACTATCAAAATCCAAGATGGCTGCCTGGCGGCCATCTTGTTGACCAATCGGTCCCAAAATGCAATATGCACATCTAGGGCCCTAGGGGAACCTATATATGAAATTTGAGAAAGATATTGATCCCTTCAGTACTTTCTGAGAAATAGCGATAACAAACTTTAACTATCAAAATCCAAGATGGCTGCCTGGCGGCCATCTTGTTGACCGATCGGTCCCAAAACGCAATATGCACAACTAGGGCCCTAGGGGAACCTACATATGAAATTTGAGAAAGATCCCATCAGTACTTTCTGAGAAATAGCGATAACAAACTTTAACTATCAAAATCAAAGATGGCTGCCTGGCGGCCATTTTGTTTACCGATTGGTCCCAAAATGCAATATACGGACGGACGGACGACGGACCACGGACAAAAAGCGATTTGAATAGCCCACCATCTGATGATGGTGGGCTAAAAATCAAAAGCCTCTTTGGAAAGGTAGTGGGCCTTTAAATGTGGAGTTAATTTTTAAATTGCGTTTGAAAACTCAAGGACATAGGTGAGGAGGATAAGTCACTCATTTAGTCAGTGTGTGTTTTGGACATATACGTTGCTAATGATCCCAGTTCAATGGCGTCTCGCTTGGTGTTTAGTAGTGTTAAGAGACAGTGACAAATCGTTCTCACAATTATAAATCCTTGTAAAACTACAGATCACATCACAACTCTAATATTGTTGGAATATACCCCTCCCCCAGATCTGGATCCACCCACATAATAATGAAAATAACAAAAAGTCAATATAATGTCATAGTCCGCTAAACCTGCCTATATTATCAGGCTTTTTTATTATAAATTTTTTGGGTCTAATAGAGCGCCTTCGGGTATTTTCGGCCGTCTGCTATTTTCGGCACCTAATATAAAAATAACTTTTTTGACCCAATAATTAGGCGTCAATAAAAGATGTTAAGATTTACTGACATATCTCGTGTTATTATTTTAACAGACCAACGGTAGTGAATTTAAACTGTTATTTACCCCACACAAAAACGAAATTATTTTTTACCTGGTCATATTCAGCAATTATTACGCAATATGCAATATTTGATGAAGTTGTCAATAAAGTTATATATTTATCGTATCAATGAAAATTGCAAAAAGATCGATGTTTTTAGGCAATACTCGATTGAAGGCCTCTGGATGAAAATGCTTCCAGGCGGCAACACTCCAGCTGCGAATGGGACGATGGGGGCCGAATTTTACCGACAATTTTTGGAGTTTTTGGCCTCCTAATCAGTGTTTTCCTGTATTTCTGATAGTAAAACCCTAAATCAGCGACATCACCGAGTTTTATTTTCTTCTGATAGAGTTCCGAAAGTTTGGGGAATTTCCAATAACCTCACGTGACCTAAAACACCTGTTGGGGCCCCCGAAAGGGTATTTTTAAAAATCAGTGTCACCAGCTAGAATACCACTTACGATGACCAGCAAAATAATGATACATAATTTATATAACAACTGATATGAAAGGTAGAAATAAAATAAAACAAGAGGCCCATGGGCCTTAACGGTCACCTGAGTTAGAATATATAATGAAACAAATAATAAAACAAATGAAAGACATAAAAACACTATATGCTCTATTGCTGGGCCTTGAAGTTGGTCAGTGATTTATAAATTTGACCTTTTTAGACTATGAAGAGTATTTGCTTCCATCAAACCTGTGAACTTAGAGGTATTTTTTGAAATTTTAATCAATTTGACCCTGTTTGGTCCTGCCCCTCTGGTCCCCCAGGGGGTCATCGAGGACGGATATGGATGTTAAAATGCTATATTTTAGGCTAATAATTCTAATCAAGTTTGACTAATTTCCTACGAAAATTGGGCAAATAATGTTCACAAATATGTTTTTCCTATATAAACTAAAGTAAACTTGACCCCTCCCCAGGGGGTAACGTAAGACCCCAAGGTCATATAATTCACAGTTTTTATAAAACACCTGAAGACCTTTCCATCTATAATTATTTGATTCTACTATATCCAGAATTTTAGAAGATTTTTGAAGTTTTAGCCTATTTGACCCTTTTTTAGCCCCGCCCCTCTACCCCCAGGGGGTCGGCCAGGACCAATGTGGATATGATATTAAAATGCTATCTCAGGCTAATAATTCTAACCAAGTTTGACTCATTTCCTATGAAAATTCAGCAAAAAATGCTCATTAATGTGTTTTTCCTATATAAACTATAGTAAACTTGACCCCCTCCCCAAGGGGAAACAGGAGATCCCAGGGTCATATAATTTACAATTTTTATAAACAAACTTTAAGACCTTTTTATCTATAAAGTGTATTTGATTATACCATTTCCAGAATTTTAAAAGAATATTTTTGAAGTTTTAGCCTATTTGACCTTTTTTGGCCCCGCCCCTCTGCCCCCAGGGGGTCGGCCTGGACCAATATGGATATGATATTAAAATGCTATCTCAGGCTAATAATTCTAACCAAGTTTGACTCGTTTCAAATGAAAATTGAGCAAAAAATGCTCATAAATGTGTTTTCCCTATATAAACTATAGTAAACTTGATCCCCTCCCCAGGGGGAAACGTGAGACCCCAGGGTCATATAATTCACAATTTTTGTAAAGGACCTTAAGACCTTTCTATTTATGAAAAGTATTTGATTCTACCATTTCCAGAATTTCAGAAGAAGATTTTTGAAGTTTTAGCCTATTTGACCCCTTTTGAACCCGCCCCTAAGGCCCCTGGGGGTCAGTCATAGAAAATTTGTTAATAGGATTAAATGGCCATCTCATACTGATAATTCTGACAACATTTTACTCATTTCCTATTACAAATGACCAAATAATGCGCAAAAAAGTGTTCTCTCAATATAAAGTATAGTAAACTTAACCCCCTCCCCAGGGGGAAACTAGAGACCCCAGGGTCATATAATTCACAATTTTTGTAAAGGACCTTAAGACCTTTCTATCTATGAAGAGTATTTGATTCTACCACATCTGTGAGTAGAGAAGAAGATTTTTGAAATTTTACTCAATTTTACCCCTTTTGGCCCCGCCCACAGCCCCCTGGGGGGTGCGGACCATATAATTCACAATTTTGATAGGCCTTATGCCTTAGAAGGTTTGTGCAAAATTTCATTGAAATTGCTTCTGCAGTTTTGGAGAAGAAGTCGAAAATGTAAATTGTTTACGGACATACGACGCACGACGGACGACGACGGACAAAAGGCGATTAGAATAGGTCACTTGAGACTTCGTCTCAGGTGACCTAATAAAATTTTATATCAAAGCAGAGATCGGTGCTCATGTTTAATCGCTGATGATATAATATAATTGACAGTGTTAGCTTTGTAATCAGGACCGATTTCTTTGTCGCTCCTTGGATATATTTTACTATGGAATCCAGACAAAGTATGACTAATTCATGGCATCGATGTACGACTGAAACGTTACTTAAACAGCTACAAAATTGTACGGTTATTCGGTTACGGTTCGGTTAATCCGATCCGGTTAACCGGTTGGCATTTTTAGTAACCATTCCAGCACTTATTTAAACTAGCTCTGGATAAAATATCTTAAACATCTTACAGCCATTTAAAAAACGCCTGGTCCATTTTCTTGTAAAGTATACATTAATTTATAAATATTACTTGACAATTTATTTGATGTTAAGTAGTTAAGCCAAAAAGTAATCATTCTTCATTTTATTTCAATATCAATTGGGTATCTTGTTAGCTCGTATATATGGAATGAAGATGATGATAGTAATTATTTGGATCAAAAATGTTTACAACATTAAATGTATTATATACAGTCGAGACTGTCTTATGTGACTTTCCAAGGGACCATTACAAAAAGTCACATAAGAGAGGGAGTCACTTAAGACAGTCCAACCGCAACATTACTGCTTGAAAATCTGTAGGTAATTGTCATTAAATACATTGTTGTTTATTAATATATCAATTAACCAGATTTTCTTTAAATAAATTATAAAAATAATAATTATCAATTTTTAGAAAAATAAAACTGATTTTTTTTTATATAAAAAATCATTTAGCAATAGAAATCTACATGTATAAATACAAGCAGACGCACTATTTTTTTTTTTTTTTTTTTTTTTTAAATAATTTAGTTATAAATACAAGCAGACGCACGTACGTTGATATTTGGGTTTAAACTGTGTTTAAGACAAGAATTATATCTGGAGGGGGTGTAATTTTGGATTAAAAACCCACTTTTTTCTATTTAAAAAAAATGATTAGATTACCATGGTTTTAACAGACACAAGAAAAAAAACACAAAAATCAGACCTGTCCTAAAATGACCACTTCAAAATAATTACAGATGTTGTGTAGATGAAAAATAAAGAGTCCTTTTGTAGAGGTAATATTTCAAAACCTGTGCTTTATTTTGCTGAATTTTACAAATCTACTGTACACCGCTACCAAATGGCGGCCATTACTGAAGCCCAAGTCGTGTGCATTTGTCTTTACAAGACTGACTGGCATTAGGAGAAACGTTTCAAGAAAAGATAGGGTTGCTGGCTTCAGGATGGCAATTATAATGACTTCTTACTCATATCAAGGAATAAAATTATGTTTGGTCATAAATGTCACGTACAAAACGAAAAGAGATCGAGTCACCCACGCCAAGCCATACATGTAGATGATACGGTAGGCAAAATAAAACATGCTCTTATTAACATGTACGGTTATTTATTGTCAATGTTTACCATTGTTTATTAAGGAGAAATATCTGGATGGTACCTGGCCTATTTTATAGTTTTGAAGCCAAATATTGTGGAAAAAACCACGATCTTTCATGATCCGTCAAAACTGGTTACACAGTAATGTACTCTAATTGTAGTAAATGTTTACTTCAATGTTCACACACCTGTTTATTGATCATAATTAAGGCCACAGGCGAATGAAAAGTCGCTCAAGACAGACTTTTTATAGTCTTGGGGCTTGTCACGTGAAAAAGAAATTGGCATTTTCATCAATCGACAAATGTAGAAGTCCACAAAAAATAGCTCACTTCGAGTATAAACCGAACATTTATGTATGATTTTTAGTCATTCGCAACCAAAAAATTATGTTGTTAACTTAAGTAGTTTTATTACTGAATATGCTAATATATTTAATCAGAAACGAAAGCTCCTGTCAGCCACATGTGATTAACAGGCTAAAATGTTTTTAAAGTATGGATTAGTGACCAACCTCTAAACGTGCTTTAAATGATGTTAGATATAATATGGTTTAGTTCATAACGTGACTTCTCCGCGTTTTCATTGAACTCAGCCCCGGGCACTCCTCCCCGCGGGTCAGAGCCAAAATTTATACAAATCTGTTCCCCTTAACCAAGGATGTTTGGGCCAAATCCTGGTTACATTCCTTCAGAACTCTATGATGAGTAGCGATACTAAAGATTTACCTCTAGTTCCTATTGGGCTACGCTCTTGTTTTGAGGTTCTACTGTAATTCGGCAGAAGAGCAGGGAAAATATACATGAACTGGAAGGTCAATGACTTGAAGATAAAACCTGAAATACATGGACATCGATACATAATTAAAAATTAAAACAAACAGACAAAAAATCACACACGCATCACTAACAGTTAGAGAGTGACGGTGCACAAATGTATGAAACGACACAAAAATGTGCCCAGTCCAAAAGTTTGAAAATACCTTTTTAAAACGTTACACTAAATTGAAATCTTTGTTTCATATCCCAGAAATTCCTATCTCGATTCCGACAAATCCTGGTATTAAAACAGTCCTCATAGGTAAAAAATGCTATAGCTAGGTGTGTTTAATGTCCAAGTAAATCTAGACAGCTCAGTTATCACTGAAGTGTTCACGCAACCACGTATTCCTGCGACCAAGATTTCCTAGTGCTCCAACGCTGTGGTTTTAAATATAAGATATCATATCAGTGTCTGGTCATCGGAATGAGAAATCTCTCGCAAGTTAACGTTTTGCCGAGACAAGACCTACTACCCAAACTGCAATTCTGATAGCATTAAGCTCTGTCTACAAAACATCTCTAAACAAAGTGGTGAATCGAACCCTGTACCACATGCCCCTGTGCCTGTACCGAACACCCTTCCAAGTCTGGACATTTCTGAGATTGACTTTATGGAGCCAAAATTTATACAAGTTCTGGATGTTTATGGCCAAAGATCCAAACCAAAATTTATACAAGTTCTGTTCCCCTTCCCCCAAGGATGTTTGTGGCCAAATTTGGTTACAATTCCATGCAGAACTCTATGACTAGTAGCGATTTAAAGGATTTACCTCTATTTCCCCTATTGGGCCCCGCCCCTCCTGCCCCCGGGGGTCAGAGCCAAAATTTATACAAGTTCTGTTCCCCTTCCCCCAAGGATGTTTGTGGCTAATTTTGGTTACAATCCATGCAGAACTCTAGGACAAGTAGCGATTTATAGGATTTACCTCTGTTTCCCCTATTGGGCCCCGCCCCTCCTGCCCCTGGGGGATCAGAGCCAAAATTTATACAAGTTCTGTTCCCCTTCCCCCAAGGATGTTTGTGGCCAAATTTGGTTACAATTCATGTAGAGCTCTAGGACAAGTAGAGATTTAAAGGATTTACCTCTATTTCCCTATTGGGCCCCGCCCCTCCTGCCCCCAGGGGGTCAGAGCCAAAATTTATACATTCAGAACTCTATGACAGTAGCGATTTAAAGGATTTACCTCTATTTCCCCTATTGGGCCCCGCCCCTCCTGCCCCCAGGGGACTAGAGTCAAAATTTAAACAAGTTCTGTTCCCCTTCCCCCAAGGATGTTTGTGGCCGAATTTGGTTACAATTCATGTAGAACTCTATGACTAGTAGCGATTTAAAGGATTTACCTCTATTTCCCCTATTGGGCCCCGCCCCTCCTGCCCCCGGGGGGTCAGAGCCAAAATTTATACAAATCTGTTCCCCTTCCCCCAAGGATGTTTGTGGCCAAATTTGGTTACATTCCATTCAGAACTCTATGACTAGTAGCGATTTAAAGGATTTACCTCTATTTCCCCTATTGGGCTCCGCTCCTCCTGCCCCCGGAGGATCAAAGCCAAAATTTATACAAGTTCTGTTCCCCTTCCCCCAAGGATGTTTGTGGCTAATTTTGGTTACAATCCATGCAGAACTCTAGGACAAGTAGCGATTTATAGGATTTACCTCTATTTCCCCTATTGGGCCCCGCCCCTCCTGCCCCGGGGGGGACAGAGCCAAAATTTATACAAGTTCTGTTTCCCCTCCCCCAAGGATGTTTGTGGCCAAATTTGGTAACAATCCATGCAGAACTCTATGACAAGTAGCGATTTAAAGGAAATGTTGACGGACGACGGACGCCGCGCCATGACATAAGCTCACCGGCCCTTCGGGCCAAGTGAGCTAAAAATCGTTATTGTAACAATTTTGATGTTTGAGGTGAAATATTTATTTCATTTTTTCCGTTGGGGGATAACTGTCACTAGTAGGGACTAAACGCGTAGGGCCAAGCGAAGCGTTTTCGGGACAAACATCTTCATGCATTGTAAACAACATTTTCGGGACGAAAAGTCTAGATACATTGTAAACAATTAAAGTGAAAATTTTCAAACCTAATATCATTTGGAGTGTATATGGTTTGAAAGCAGTAACTTGCTATTCCCATTTCAACATTACAGATACGCTTATTTCAGTAATTTTCATATTCAAAATTTGCGATTTAAAATTCCTGGTAAAATCAAAGTTGTTGAATACACTGTCGTTAGGAGCGCTAGTATCTGCGAGCAAGTTCTTAGCCATGAAATATTGAGGATTTGACTGAAAGAGAATATTGCAACCACGATCACAAAGGCGAGGTCATTACCTCGCCAAAAACCATGTGCAGTTGAGAGATAAACAAAATGCTACCATGTTTATGCTACATGTGCAGTCATGTGCCAAAAGTCTTCGTAATTTTTATTTTTCCCTATATATTCTATGTATTTTTACATTTTTTCTTAGATTTTTCCTGATCTCATTTAGGCGCGGATTTTAATCAAATTTGGCATACTTGTAGAAAATTATCTACACTTGCAGCTCATAATATTTACATAATTTTCCTTTATGCACTTTTTGAGAAAACCGTATTTCATTACCAGGCAAAACTTTTTCGTTGCCATTTTGGTAAGAGCAAAGAAGGAAATGACGGCATAAGTTTAAGTGGTGCACAAAAAAATATATATTTTGAAAACAAAATATCGGAAAATTATACAAATATTTATGAGCTATAGTATAGATAATTTTCTACAAGTATGCCAAAATTGATTAAAATCCGCCAATAGATGAGATCAGGAAAAATCAAAGAAAAAATGTAAAAATACATATAATATATAGGGAAAAATAAAAAAAAACTACGAAGACTTTTGGCACGTTACTGTATATGTAACGCAAATATCGCAAAAGTAATACCAGCGATGGTTGTGTTCAATTTGAATATTTGACAACATGTCGTGTACAGTATGTCGACCATAATTTCACTATAAAACCTCTAACTGGTTAGCATTTTGTTTAAAGTTGGTGAACATGGAAATTGGGAAAGGGTTTCCCTGGTGTAATATTGTTCTACGCAATAATATATTAGGAATATGATTTGATAATGGGCTAGGTTATAGCTACAGTAAACGCTCACGCAGCCGGTTTGGCGGTAATGCTGAAAAACGAGACTAACGTTAACTAGCCTACTTTAGAAGTTTTACTGTAATCATTATTTTAATCATTCCTAAAATACAGATTTAGTTAGATACATACATGTCGGGGCTGCTTTAATTAGCTCAGCTTGGAATTCCTGTGACATTTTGCTAGTTTATCCTTCTCGATCTGTGTGAACACCTTTATATCCACCGTGAGCAACTCTAAGGAAATAGTGACGTCATTTCCTTTTTAGGTAATTTCCGGTTGTAGACGTGCACAAGACCCTCTTTATACCACAGGCGCACGCATTTTTTGTTTTGATAAATATTTTATTATTAGATGTCTTAGTTATATTCTATGAAGTCAAGGATAGCAACTCGCGATCAGTCACATAACCCACGGCACCCCACTTCACTTAAGTGTGGCACGCCGTTTTGTCATAAAATACTCATAATAGATTATCTACTTAAGGTCAAATCTTTTGCACTTAAGATTAAAATATATACAATGACAAATAATCAATCTATTGAAGTCACTATTCTATTCATACCCCTAATCAATAGATTTGTCAACATCTTGAACAACATGAAACGCTTAGGGAAATTAAATTTTAAGTCCTTTAAAAGTTAATAAAATAATGAAAACACCAAACAAATAGGCCCTAATGAAAATTTTAAAATAATCAAAAATAATTTAACAAATTTGTTTGAAAAATGTTCTTTTATTGACAGTAAAAGTCTGTCTAGTAATAATTCATTTATATTGCTACAATTATAAATCTTTAGCCCTTATAACTTCTTGCTTATTGGCCAAAAAACTTTTTTTAATCTTATGGTCAAATAACTTTTAAATCTTTTGCCCTTAAGGTTAAAAAACTTTTTGAACCTTAAGGCAAATAATTTTTTTGCCCTTGAGGTAAATAAATATTTTGCCCTTAAGGTATATTTTTTTTTACCTTATGGTCAAATAACTTTTAACCTTAAGGTAAATAGATCGTTTGCCTTTAAGGTAAATAAATCTTTTAGCCTTAAGTTCAAATAACTGTTTGGACTTTTTATACTTAAGACTATGATAAAAATATTACCATTCCCCTTCAAAAAATGAAAAATACTGCAAGTTTCTTGATTTATTGAAGCATTGAAACCTTATTATCAATGGCTGATACTGTAAATAATTGAAGAAACACCTGATCTCAAAATGAACCCCCCTTCCCCCTAATGAAATGAATACTAAATTTGATCAACAAACAGTTGGACGATTCCATTCCGAACAAGTGGTATGTCAACATTTATGACATCACACATAATGATTTGAAGATGTACATAAGATCAACAACACTTTATGTCGGACAATTCTTATTACAGAAATAAAATAACAATTCTTCCCAATATCTTTGGTAACTATTACAATAAAATACAGTAACAGAATTAAGTAATTACGTATGATAATGAATTCCCCTAAATTGGTATGCAAAAGACTACACAATCAATCGTAATATTACTATGTGAAAGTGTAATACTAATTGTATAAAGGGTTGGAAAACGAAATGCAATAACAGTATTAAGAAATTATGAAAATAAATTCCCAGCCCAGTGGTTAAAATTTAATATAGGTCGGAAAGTTAACTATTTGAGTATTTTTTGCAGATTCCTAACAGCTACGAAGAGTATCACAGATACTGTACACCCGGTGACAATCCCAACTTCCAGTCTCTGCCACGCTGTCGTGTAGATGCCGATGTTGAAGCGCATTCTGAAGTTGTCAAAGTACTCCTTCAGCTCTATAAGGGCTCTGATCTTCTTAGGTATGTAGTACTTCTACAGCGTCAGCTCCACTAGCTTGTGTGGTATAGATCCGAAGGCGTTCGCTAGGTCCAGCCAAAGTACTGCCAAGTCGCCGTTGTTCTCCCGTGCCTCCATGATAATCTCAGTGAGTACGCCGGTGTGCTCCACACATTCGGATACCCCAGGGAATGCCTCATTTCTGCACAGAGATGTCCATGTATCTGTTATCCAGCATATACCTCGTCATCCGTCTAGCGAGTACGACGAGAACCACCTTCCCTTCCACATGCAGAAGTGATATCGTCCTGAATAGGCTGATGTTCTCAGAGTTCTCTTCCTTCGGTATGAAGCACCCCTCTGCAGTACTCCAGCTGTCTGCCAGTCTTCCTCTCCTCAAAACTACCCTCAGTAGTTTCCACAGCCTCTTCACTAGCTTAGGGCAGGTCATGTACACCTTGTAAAGATTACCGTTTGGTCCTGGTGCCGACCCCGCTCTGGCCGTCTTGATGGTGTCCTGTACTTCCTGAAGCTTTGGTTCACCGTCAAACGGTACTGTTGGATCGTCTGGATCTAGGAGCTTCCTGTTGTCGCCCAGGTCTTCCTCCCTACTCGGATAGCTATGGGTTTTCTTCAGATGCTCCGCTGCTTCTTCCCTCGGACAGTCAAGTCTTCCAGAACAGAACCTTTGCTTCCAAATAACCTCGAACTTGAATGGGTCAGCTACAAATCTCTCCCTCTTCCTGCTCCTTTCCTTCCGGTTCCGTCTGTTGATTTCTGACTTCCTCAATGTCTTCAATTCCTCTCTCTAACCGTCCCTCAGTTCGTTAAGCGGCTGCTTCTCCTCCTCCGCTGCTTGTCTATACAGCTTCGTCAACTGTCGCAGTTCCCTTCTGATGTTTACTATCTCGACTTTTCGTCTGTTCTTCTGGTGTTCTTCCGTCTGCCCATCCTTAATCTCCTCCTCTTCAAACCTCTCTAGCCCGATGTTGTAAATAAATGTGAACAAGCTTCATCCAGAATGTTGTCCACGTCTTGCTCGAACTGTTGCTATGCCGCTTTGTTCGAATCTGCTGGCCACTTCACTCCCCGTGTGCATCTGATCCACTGCCTGATCTCTCTGCGAGTCTGCCTCTCCGCTGTTCGCCATTTCTTCACCCGATGCATGGCAGCTGTGGTCACTGTGGGTGTCTCCCTGGACCTGCTCCTCATCCGTCTCACCAGATTGCTCTGCGCGTTGCACCAGATTGAGAATCGGGCCAAAGCCTATCTTTGTGCGATGGATTTTCAGCCCTCTCTCATTCTTGCAGGTCTTGGTCTTGCAACAACTGCATGTTCTCTCCCGTTGTCCGTTGTACTGGCTCATGTCCATGTTCTGGTCTGGTGTCGTATCCATAGTCAGTCCGACGGGTCGCTCATCCTCCCCCACGCTCGTGCGACCCCGGGGTGTCTCAATATATATCTGTCCATTGCAAGTTGTGGGTTTCCCTTAACAGGGAATGCGCATCGGCTTGCCAAGCCTAACGCCACGCGGCGGTCTCTCCCAACTGCCTCCCGTCTCTCCACGTTGTCACAGCACTATTCTCAGTCGTCAGCTAGCCTTTTCTAGTAATCATTGGAAATCCAGAGTGTTGATACCTTGAATACATCAGAATATTCCAATGCTGGCCAGTTCCATCATCGAGTGGAGCTTCCTCCTTCCTCAGACTTGGCTGCGCTTAATCCACGATATCCTCCAGAGGTTCGTCGACTAGGGTGATCAATTCCAGCCAGGAACTGACCGCCTCTTGCTGCTGCCTCGATGTCACTGGCTCGTCTCCGTGTGCGTCTGTCTTCACATAGTACTGTGAGTTCCACCATAATAACCTGCTTGGAGTTCCGGGACCCCATTGTCTGGGCTAAGAGGTGTTGACACGACTTCCTCTGGAAATCCCAAGCGTTGGTGGATGTAAGCCCTCATCTCCCGCTGCCGTTGCTAATATATATTATATACGTAACAGGATTCAGGATTTACAATAAATTTAATACCTGCCTCTGCCAGGGATCGAACTCGGGGCCTCTGAATTACTAGTTTGACGCTCAACCGATCGAGCTAAAGAGAAGTTCTCCCTAGCCGAGAGATATATTGCGGCTAGTAATGACCAGGGTTACATACTCCCCCTCCAGGAAATAACTCGTCCTCGAGTTTCCAGGGGTCACAACGCTCCTTTGCAGATATCGTGAAGTATCATTCCCGAGTCCCTACATGGGCGCCAATGTAACAGGGTGCAGGATTTACAATTAATTTAATACCTGCCTCTGCCAGGGATAGAACTCGGGACCTCTGGATTACTAGTCTGACGCTCAACCGATCGAGCTAAGGAGAAGTTCTACATAGCCGAGCGATATATTGCGGCTAGTATTGACCAGGGTTACATATAGTTTCTGGTTTAAAAATGTTAATATTTCCAGAGTTGACCACATGCTCCTGGAGGGCATTCCATACCTCTATAATCCTGTTACTGAATACATTTTTTGTTATATTTAGACGGAATGGTTTTTTGAACAGTTTTTTCTCATGTCCTCTGGTTCTTCTATGAGCCATTGGGGTACATATAGTGGCACTGTTGACAATGTCTATTTTATTGATGATTTAAGGGTCTCAACCATATCCGCTCTTTATTACACTTACAGCTGACCTAATGGTGCATCATCTTCCTGGCATTCCTGTAGTTCAAATGCTTAGTTTTCTGTCCTTCACTTGTCAAGTGTCCATTATGATCAGGTCGTCGCCAACTATCCTCAAATGTTTCAACCCTAAACCACACCATCCTCCAGTTGGTAGATCAGTAGTGGTGGCCAATCCACTACTCGATGGATCCTGACTTCCATTCCTAGTCGCCCTAAGTTGCCATAACAAGCAATATGCTTTCTCAGAAGCTTTACCAATTCTTCTCAAGGCTGATGACATTGCCTTCCCCCGTACTCCTAAATTTTGCAGAAGTCTGTTCGTTGATTGAGCTGGGAACCCCCTGCATCCAGCCTTGACTGCGAACAGCCATGTCTTCCATCCTCTCCCTTTGCATTCTGCTATTAGATCTTCAAACTTCAAGTTCTTCCTTTCATGAGCCTCTTCCCTATTTTCTTCCCAAGGTACTGTGAGCTCCCCTACAATGATAGTTCTGGACTGGATCGATACCAGAACCATGTCGGGACGTAAAATAGTCTCAACTATTGGGAAAACAACCCTTCCATCCAGGTCTACTTTGAGCTCCCAGTCCTTTCCTCTATACAACAATGGTTTTGTAGGTGCCTTTTCTGCGACACTGTCTCGCCCTCCCTAACAAAACTCTTCATATTACCGGGTGTTGACTTTGGGCGCTTCATTATTCTTTCTTCCTCTCCTGTACTGGTCCTTCCTGCACACTTCTGACCAAAACAGTTTCTTGCCGGGCAATTCCCACTTCATCCACGCCCATTGCTTGCCCAGCTCAACAGCTTTTGCCTTCCTCTTGTCCTCCTCTACCCGCCTGACCTCGCTCTGAACCATCCTACGTCTCTTTGGCATTCTTCCACTGTTGAAAGTGTTGCAACCCTAGTCCTTGCCTTCCACTGTTGAAAGTGTTGCAACCCTAGTCCTTGCCTTCCACTGCACGTATTTCCAATCACATCCCGTATATTCAACATACTTACAGCCTGGTCTACATAGGTTGATGCTGCCCACTTTCGTCCTGTTCTTGTCTGGACACCTTTTGCGTCTAAAGAGTCTCGCAATGTCACGAATAGACTTCCTCCTCTGTATTCGAGGGTAGGAAAGCCTAAAGCCCCGAGTCTTTCTGGGTATAATAAGTTTTTAAGACTAATTAGTCTCCTTGTTCATCTTCTTTAGACGTTTTCTAGTGTTTATATGTCTTTCTTAATCCAGGGTGTCAAAACTACCGAGCAGTATTCAAGATGTGGTCTAACCTAAGGTCTTGTACAATGTTGTAAATGTGTTATTGTCCAGGTAAGTAAATGTCAGTAAGATGGTGCCCATGAGGTAACCTTTATCACTGTGTTTTGAATATATTCTGTAAACATTAGGCTGTTGTTCACAGCGACTTTTAGGTATTTCTCTATTTTAATCTTTTCCAATGGAATTCTGTTGTTTCCGTCTTTGATATTGCATTTGCTGTTTACTGATAGGTTTCCAATTTTTTGTGTTGACATGATATGTCCCAAAACACTCCCTTGTGGAACTCCAATTGTAACTTTCTTTGTTGATGAGCTGGCTCTATTTATGAGTATGTTTTGGTTTAAATTTTCTACAAATAAAAAAAAAATATAAAAAAAAAGATGTGTGTAAATAGTTTACCTTTTTTTTTTAAATTTGGTATAGCTTTGGACCAATCATCTCTAGTGCAGGTCCCGGGGGCCTTTTGATTTTTTAAGGTATCTAACTTGTTTTCTGTCGTAGTACTACAAAATGCCCCAGGGTTTTGTTAAATTGGTTCAAAATTCAATGGAAGCTGTAGCAGGTCCTTTTTACAGTAGATCTAGGCCTACTGTACATGCAGAAGCATAGCTTGGAACCCAATAATACCGTGGCTCATCGTACAAACCGGGCTACGCTATTTACGCTCGTGGAAACGCTTCTTTTACATAGAAAAATGTCGTCTGTGGAGCGTACGTGATAAATATTTGCTCGATATTCAACTCACGGCCAATAATCCAAAATAGACAGGTATGTCATATCATGATTGAAACGTATTATTTTGTCGTATATTCAAATATATATATATATATCTAAACGAGAGACAGAAATAATACTGGATTCACTCATAAAATTATCACAGATTTCAATGATTTGGTGACCTTTTCTTGATGAATGTTACTGCTATAACTATACTTTTTAAATTACGCATGCGGAAACGCTGCGGACTGGTATACATGTAGCTGTACGCATATGGAACGCTTGAAACAAATATGGAACGCTTGAAACAATATGCAAGGCAGTAGATATTAGTTCTTAAATATAATTTCTTCAGTAAAAAGCCATTTCCATGACAACACATATATGTATACACGCGATATTTTAGTAGTTTAATTGTTCGAACCTAGTTAACCTTTCCATATGGAAACGGATCAAGATCACTTAATTTTGATAGTCCCAAGAATTTAATACAAGCAGCATATCCCAGTTAGAGAAACGTTCCTGGTCTTCAGTACGAACCTGACATTCCGTAAAATTGTTTTATTGAATACGACGTTCCGTTGGAACGAAACCGGTTCATCATGTACGTCTCGTTATATTAGATAACGTATGCGTAGAATATAATTAGTTCACATTGTATTAACTAGAATGTTCTCAAGAATCTTAATTTCGCTGTTTACAGTTTAAGCGTTGAACAGTTTACAGTTGGACAAATAATCACAATAGGGTAGATTACAATACTAGAATTGAATTATTCTTTATACAAGGTATTTCAATTCAAAACACATGATAATTATATGTATATAGTAAGAGTGAATCTTTGCTCAAGTGATTTAAAAATTATCTAATACCTCATTGGATTATATACATACATGTATGAAAGTGTCCAAAATAAAAAGATTTAGTTTCTTCTGTATCAAACTAAGAAAAATGATATTTTAGAATCTACGTCATGTAGATTTTAAAATATCGCGCGCATACGCATGTATAGACATATCTGTTAACATGGAAATGTTAACAGATATGTCTATGTGGCCTCCCATGTGTGCAATGTGTTGCGTGTGTGAAGTGCATGGTGCGTGTTTTGGGAGACTGTGGTATATTCGTGTTGTATCTTCTTGCATAGTGAAACTCCTGTCCTATTTATCGTGATATACACTGTTAGTATGCCACCGAAGACAACAAGCAACACACCCCACCCGGTGGCATTTAATCCGCTAAAACTGCCTATATTATATGGGTTTTTGCCTAATATAGGGAAAAAACTTATAAAATGCAGGTTTATTGGACTTGGTCACATGATACTGACAACGGGAGAACCAGTCGTCTCACCCCCTTTATGCTGAGCGCTACATGTATAAGAACCAAATACCACCTCGTGTCAGGCGGTGTCAAGGGAGACGTTACGAAGGAGAAAATAGGTTAGGAAGAGGAAAAATAACAATCTAAATCATAGTTTTTCAATCATGCAATAGGGGCAGCAAGTACTATTCAGCTGAAAATGAAAAATGATTGAGGAACTAATATGTATCCGCTGCCTTGTGTGTTTTTAGTATACATGTATAACGGTTAGCGTTTTCGCATGCGTGATTTAGAAAAAAATAGTTATAACAGTAAAATTCAACAAAAAGCTACCTAGTCCTAGAAATATGTAATTATTTCATCAACTGAATCAAGTATTATCTCTGATTCTCGTTTAGATATGTATATCTGTTTCAATATATAACAAAATCACACTTTTCGACCGTGAATAAAACAATAAAACCTCAATTTTTTATAGGCATTGGCGAAACATTCTACTCTTCCGTGGGCAAATTGTATTTTTGGATGTAAAAGAAGCGTTTCAACGAACGTAAATAGCGTAGCCCGGTTTGTACGGCACGCCGTTATATAAGGTCAAATCTTTTGCCCTTAAGGTAAAAAGATTTGCCGTTAAGGTCAAATATTTTTACCTTGAGGTTAAATCTTTTGACCTTAAGTGTTAAAACGTTGAAACTGTACATAATGGCAAAAACTTTTGCCCTTAAGGTAAAAAGATTTGCCCTTAAGGTTAAAAAATCGGATAGGTAACATAATGGCAAAAGCGTTTATTTGACATAATGTCCATATTTTTGTTGTTGTAAACAAATCTTTAGATAATGGCAAATCTTTTGACCTTAACGTCAAATCTTTTGACCTTAAGGGCAAAAAATATTTTTTGTCATTATGTGTGATGTCATAAATGTTGCTGGGAATGGAATCATCCAATTGTTTGTTGGTCAGATTTAGTATTCATTTCATTAAGGGGAAGGAGAAGTCATTTTTAGATCAGGGCAAAAACGTTTTTTGACCTTAAGGGCACAAAAGATTTTTGACCTTAAGGCCAAAAGATTTATTTGCCTTAATGGCAAAAACGTTTTTTGACCTTAAGGACAAAAGATTTATTTACCTTAAGGGCAAAAATGACAAAAGATTTATTTACCTTAAGGGCAAAAATGTTTTTGACCTTAAGGACAAAATATTTATTTACCTTAAGGGCAAAAATGTTTTTTGACCTTAAGGACACAATATTTATTTACCTTATGGTTAAAAGTTTTTGACTTTAAGGTTAAAAAAGTTTTTTGACATTAAGGTTAAAAAAGCTTTTTGACCTTAAAAGCAGAAGATTTATTTACCTTTTTGTAGCAATATAAATGAATTTGTAGCAATATAAATGAATTATTACCAGGTAGACTTTTAGTGTCAATAAATGAACAATTTTGAAAACAATTTTGTTACAAAGTATTTTTGGAGATTTTCAATTTTCATCAGTTGTTTGTGAACAGTCGGGCAAGGGTGACTAAAGTCGATAAAAATGATGTGAATGTATCCAGTATAATTTCTTATGGAATAGAAAAATAAAATTTCTCGTCAAAATCTGTCTGCGTACGTAGAAATTAATTTAAAGTATAGGAATCCTAAAACGTCCTCCCGACTGACTATGTCCGTGGTTACATTTCCACGCAGCCTCGCTTTCAATGCTTTCAACTTTTCTTTATTTCAATGGTCAGAACTGGGAAACGTAAGCAGAACTTGACCGTCGTATTAATATGTGAGAACTTTTGAAAGGCCAATTAACGCATTTAGACTGGTTTTCTTTGCCCGACTATTCACTTTAAGGTGAAATGTACATAACGGCAAAAAACATTTTTTGCCCTTAAGGTGACTTTAAGTATTATGTGTATTTTATGACAAAACGGCGTGCCATGGGTTTGTACGATTAGCCATGGTGAATAAATGAGATGGCGACATAAACAGAAGGATGGCAGAAATATGCCACCTAAAATTACCACCTACATTAATTCAACTTACTTCTATAAAAAATTTAGTCCTTCTTGGTCAGAACGCACCCAAATTTTATCTCGGGGATATCCGGAAAATATTTCGGATTTCTATTCACTTGCGTTGGAATTTTATTTTGAGAAACATCTAAATGACAACTTAGAGGAGTTGAATGTTTTTCTTGCTAAAAAAAGTCCCATATAGTTTTTAAAGGTGAGGGTTTTGTTTACCTATTTGTAGGTGATATAACCTGTGGACTGCTAGGTGTATAGGTACATGAATGAGCGCACGTGTGTCGATTCACGCGCTTTATATAGGGGTCGGTGAGTCGTCGGAATGTAAAACAAAAATGGCTGTCCTCAACCGGGGAATGTCTCATAAACGATTCTTGGAAAAAAACGAGTATACTTATTTAAAAAAAAATCATGTTAATAATTTTAACTTGCATTGTCAGCTTTAAGGTGACTTTAAGTATTATGTGTATTTTATGACAAAACGGCGTGCCATGGGTTTGTACGATTAGCCATGGTGAATAAATGAGATGGCGACATAAACAGAAGGATGGCAGAAATATGCCACCTAAAATTACCACCTACATTAATTCAACTTACTTCTATAAAAAATTTAGTCCTTCTTGGTCAGAACGCACCAAATTTTATCTCGGGGATATCCGGAAAATATTTCGGAAAACTCATCTTTACTGGATCGTTTTCGTTAAAGTACATGTATAGTCAATAATGAAGTTGTTCATTTATGAATGAATGACAGATCTGGTTATTTCATAATGTTTATGACGAGCCTTGACGAAACCCTCATATCAGAATCTGTACAATGTAGCTACACTTCTGATTGGGTCCCACCAGTAAACGAAAATGGGTCGTTTGCAAAGCATGCTGGGATCACTGGTTTCACTTTCGGTTTGTTTTGGAAAACCCGTCAAGGAAATTTACCTCTGAGCGATGCTTTGCTATGGATAAGGTACATATTACTTTTTGTTGTATGATTTTAGGCTTACTCATACCTGAGTATGCAATAGTTGTAACTTTATTCTTGTTGTTGGGGTTTTCCGAAACAACTTGAACTAATTATTTATCGTCAAACTCTTGTGTTAAACTTATAACTCTTGTGTTTAACTTCTTATTTTCGTTTTATTTGAACTAGACACTATTTTGCCCTCGCCTTTATTTAATTAACGTATTTGTAGAAGCGTTTCAGACGTTTGAATCAACTTATCCTTCCCAGTCCGATTTTATTCTTAAGTTGGATTGTAATATTTATTGGGTAAAAAGAGAAAAAAAAAGGGGGGGGGGGGGGGTGGGGTCACCTCTGGGGTCACCTAGACCTGTGGCTCCCACTCAGTAGCGAGGAAGCTCTCGAATAATTTTCAGAAAATCCAGAATTATGGGCTTTTTAACACCAATTTTATAAAAATATAAATAAATAAAAAATGAAAACGAAGATTTTTTAGATTCATTTTACATTTACTCATAACAGTTTACAAATTCTATAAGTTCGAAGTCTAAGAACCCTTGCAGATATACACTTTTATATCATCTGTCACATTTGGTTTATATGTTTATTTCCCCTTAGATACATATCACATTGTCAGTTACCCACATATAATCAGCCTACTACATCTGATACCGTGGGTTACTTAATACATTTTGTTTAACGATGTTAACAAAACTATACATGTATACATCTTTATGTCTGATTACTCCGTTCCCTGTAGGATCACTTGGCTATGGATGGTGTGAAAATCCGTGGTTTGAGTCCCGGAATTTCACAGAGTGACATTAAAGTATACTTCAGTAATCCACGGAATGGAGGTGGCCGAGTGTCAAAGATATTCTTCCCTCTCTTGAATCACACTGCTGTTGTCATCTTTGCTGATAGAAATGGTATATATTATAAAAAATGGTACAGCCTAACCCATCCTCAATACTCGAGGGGTTCTGATACACCCCTGAATTATCTCATAGTAAAACTGAAGGCAGCTCAAGGAAACAAATATGAACCAATCACAGACTTGCAAAAAATTTCCTTTGAAGAATAAAGAGAGAGCAATGCCCTACTTCAAAGTCACACAGTCAACTGTAGTGTACTATTATATGACTCTTTTGATGTACATCATAGAACTAGAATACCTTTTCTCTTCTGTTGCCTCCAGTTTTACTATGTTCTTGTCTAAAAATAACCATGATCTATGATTTGGAATTTCAACGGTATCAACCAAAATACTTAACAATGCCGTGGAATATGTCAATATTTCTTTTTATATGTTTCATAAGGAATGTAGATCAATACATATATGTCATATTTTGCTTCCTGGTTATGTAACAGAATTAGCCTCACTAAATTGTCCTTTAAATGCTATATAACAAATAAATTTTACAGCAATTACCGATAATTTTCCGGATTTCTTCCCGCAAAAAATAAAGTTGGGTTACAGCTCACTAATAATGTTCATTGATGAATCAACTAAGGGATTAGATAGCTAAAATATTGATGCACAAGGATTAGCTTTCAATATGTATTTTAACTTGTTATACAGTCATTTCTGGAGTAACTCGCCAAAGACACAGGATCAAGAATTGTGACATCGAGGTAGAGACTCTTCCTAAAACTGTAAGTGACCGGGCAGAGCACTGAAAGGGACAGATTCAAACAATACTAAACGATACCTTCTAAAATATATTGTTAAATGTTGCCTGAATCATATATATATTAATTATGAAATAGAAATAAAAGGCCTGATGCAACTAATTGCAGCAAAATTAATATAGTTCAAAGTTAACGCAGAAAAATCCTGCAAATTTGCGACACATCTTCAGAAATTGTATGCAAATGTGTTTGCTCTCTAAACCATTTGGTCCCTTAATTGAAATATACTGTTAAGATTTTGGAGAAGTATTTTTTGCTAATAGATATCTGAAAGGTCACCAGAATATGACCCCTATTAGGATATTGTCGTATATATGTTCTGTGAAACTGAATGAGAATAAGGGTCTATATCTTAATGAGATTTATACTTTGTAAATATAAGTATCTTCAGACCATGAAATTAACATTCACATGATTTGATCATTGCAAAGGCACAATAACCGGCTACCTCTAAAATTAAATGAAGTTTTGAACACAATGCTACACTGTATGTGTAATACTAAATTCTATAAATGTAGGATTTTTAGAATTAAAGGTGACCTTTTCCTATGAATTTTTAAGTAATCTGAGCTGAAGAGTCAGATGACCTATTATCATTGTGCATTGTCCATCGTCGGCGGCTGTGTGCATGCCCTCCGTAAACTTTTAATTCAAACTTTTCCCTCTTTTCAAAACCAATAGGTCAGTCCAAGTACTGATGTTAGGCCTATAACATGCTGGCTTGAAGAGTTATCAAGTTTGTTCCAATGAATGACCTTGATCTTCATTCAAGGTCACAAGGATCAAAAATGCTAAAATTTTTAAACAACTTCTTGTCAATATAACAGGCCTAGAAACCTGATATTGGACCTGTAGCATGCTGGGATGAAGGGCCACAAGTTTGTTGAAATGAATGACATTGGCCTTCATTACTTTATTGTTTTGACCATGTAGTGTTTTTGTTTTAGATTTTTTCTAAAGTCTCTGTGGAGCTTGAACCAGAAATCACACAGATGCTTGACCAGAACTCCACAATTCTCGAGATTCTTCAGTTTGAAGGAGAGTTAGACGTGAACTTTGACCCAGATTCTATGAACTACACCATGGTTGGAAGCTGGTATCAGATGGAATGGGCATGGAACTATCTGGAATCTCTTTTTAAAAGGAAGAACATACCTGGATCTGTAGACCAAGGGGAAGAATTAATCAACAGAAGTAACATTCTGTCACCAAATGTGCCTAACATCCCACCAATAGGTGCCGATAGCAGAACAAGGTCATCAGAATTTGTTCCAAAAAACTTTGCTGAAACTTCAAGGGAACAAAGCAACATAGCATGGAATATCAACCTCCCGGCAGACACTGATGTTCCCTTCCCTTATCAAGCATTTCAGTCAAATATATCGCACACAGAGTACAGATCAGAGAAAAAGTACACAGCCAAACGTCTCCCGGTCGGTAAGGAAGCATTCAAGGTAGGGGAACAGAGGTTTGCTAAAACAGATGCCCACATTCCTCTTTTGGACAACCCCCTCCGTGGTAGGGACATGTGGACTTCCAGCTTCCCACAACATGGAGGTTTTGATAGTGATGATACTGATGATGAACTGGCTGCTCAGTATATTGACGACCGTTCATCATCACCTGAAATATCTGTACCTGAGCCCCAGGTTACAAGGCCGCGCCGCCCTTCTCCTAAAGGGATAGAGTTACTTCACTCAGACTTCGGGGATATGCCCTTGACATTTGATGCTAATGTTGGTTGTTTGCAAATCAAGGTCATCATGGGTGACATTGTTAAGGAACGAAGTGATGCAATAGTGAACCCAACAAACCAGACGCTGAGCAACACTTATGGAATTTCATCTGCTATTGCAAGAATGGCAGGACGTGGCTTAATGGATGAATGTAAGAATTACGTTGCTAGTCATGGTCCTCTAGAGGTTTCCCAGGTCACCAAGACTTGCGCTGGTGGGGCACTTGACAGTCAAGTAGATTTTGTCCTCCATACCATCCCTCCGACGTGGAGGGAAGACGAGAGTGAATCAACGTCTCACATTCTCACCTGTACGTACCTGAACTGTTTACAGATGGCCAACAAACAGCTGTGGTTAGGATCTTTGTCTTTCCCAATGTTAGGATCAGGTAACACATCTCTTTTATCTATCTAAATTATGGATCAGCTAACTTAGATAATGTGGTGAAAAATATTGTACATCTAATTTCTTGTTGCAAATGTTAAGGGGTGTCTGGTCATGTTAACCTCTAACATTATGGGAGTATTGTATAATATAATTCTTGTATACCTTAAGTCATTTGGGACTTACGGTATATGCACATTAATTGTCATATTACATTGTGTATTTGATATAAGTTGTAAGTTTAATAACCTACATTCTTCTACAGCTTACTTAGAATATATACCATATTCGACCCAATAAGCCCCATGTCCCTATTACTGCCCCTCCCCATTTTGGAGGCCTCAATTTCAGTTGCCCAGGCAAAAAGACAAAAACTACACAAAACTGTGCAGATTTGCAATAATTTTATCTTATTAGCACATTTTTATTTTTTTCATTTTTTAAAATTTCCTAGGAGTTTACTGGGTCGAATACAGAAATGTAATTATATACTAGACGCAAAATTTTATCGAATTATGAACGAGAAGTAGTCTGATCCTGCACTGGGTTTGTAGTTATAGGTCATAGCAATTACGCTAATTTGAAGGCAACTCCCCTTCCATTGACTATGTAGGGGCATATATGTAAATGTATTATTAATGACCTTTGTAAAAATGCCACTAGGCATCCAAATATACAGCGGAACCCGATTAAATTGAATTCCTTTGGGAATGGGAAATCTTTTAAAGGGACAATTCAATCTAAGACAACATTAAAATTTGTACATATATCGGGGAAAAAACCGGTTCTAATGGAATTTAGATCAGTCGGTTTTACTGTGATATGCTCGAAAAGCCCATGGTGGTGAAATGTGTGTGAAACTTTCAAACTCGCTCGCTGTCCGCCGTTACACATTGTGGTCGAACATCTTGTATGCTGAACCCCTGTCCCTTGCTCGTAGAGTAATGCAACTTTTGTCTAGAACTGCTCAAATCGCTCTGACCGTAGTGGTTTACCTTATTAGATGAATTGTCTTGCCTAAGAATCATTTTATTACCTCCTCAGTGGTTATATAGTTCATTTGTTTAACGTGCGTGACTTTGGCTCGGGAATGGGTACAGAGTACATACTGTACCTGCTTAATCGTATTGATCAACAATTTATAGTTACAACGGTATCAATTAAAATACTTAAAAATAACGTGGAATTTGATAATATATTGAGTTAAATGTTTCATAAGAAATGTAGAACAATACATTTATGCTATATTTTGCTTCTTGGTTATGTTCAAGAATTAGCCTGAGTGAATTGTCCCTTTAAAATTATCCATATTTTATTGTAAACAACGTAAAAAAAGACAAAAACTACATTTGAACAGGGTTGATAATAAATTTTAGATAAGCAGCATTTCTATAAACATGTTTCAAATAAGTGGGCTCTACTATATTTGGGAAATTAATAAATATCACTGTAAAATGTTGATTTAAAAAAGGCTTCAACATACAAATACATAATTGAGAATGAATACCATAAATAGATCTACCTGTCT
Source organism: Argopecten irradians (assembly GCF_041381155.1). NCBI lineage: Eukaryota > Metazoa > Mollusca > Bivalvia > Pectinida > Pectinidae > Argopecten > Argopecten irradians. The sequence continues at coordinate 2,834,737 of NC_091139.1, forward strand.
ATTGTATTCTTACCTTTACATCTACCTGTATATTATATTGTTACCTTTACATCTACCTGTCTATTGTATTGTTACCTTTACATCTACCTGTATATTGTATTGTTACCTTTACATCTACCTGTATATTGTATTGTTACCTTTACATCTACCTGTCTGTTGTATTGTTACCTTTACATCTACCTGTATATTGTATTGTTACCTTTACATCTACCTGTCTGTTGTATTGTTACCTTTACATCTACCTGTCTATTGTATTGTTACCTTTACATCTACCTGTCTGTTGTATTGTTACCTTTACATCTACCTGTATATTGTATTGTTACCTTTACATCTACCTGTATATTGTATTGTTACCTTTACATCTACCTGTCTGTTGTATTGTTACCTTTACATCTACCTGTCTTTGTATTGTTACCTTTACATCTACCTGTCTGTTGTATTGTACCTGTCTGTTGTATTGTTACCTTTACATCTACCTGTCTGTTGTATTGTTACCTTTACATCTACCTGTCTGTTGTATTGTCATTACCTTTACATCTACCTGTCTGTTGTATTGTTACCTTTACATCTACCTGTCTGTTGTATTGTTACCTTTACATCTACCTGTCTGTTGTATTGTTACCTTTACATCTACCTGTCTGTTGTATTGTTACCTTTACATCTACCTGTCTGTTGTATTGTTACCTTTACATCTACCTGTCTATTGTATTGTTACCTTTACATCTACCTGTCTGTTGTATTGTTACCTTTACATCTACCTGTCTGTTGTATTGTTACCTTTACATCTACCTGTCTGTTGTATTGTTACCTTTACATCTACCTGTCTGTTGTATTGTTACCTTTACATCTACCTGTCTATTGTATTGTTACCTTTACATCTACCTGTCTGTTGTATTGTTACCTTTACATCTACCTGTCTGTTGTATTGTTACCTTTACATCTACCTGTCTGTTGTATTGTTACCTTTACATCTACCTGTCTGTTGTATTGTTACCTTTACATCTACCTGTCTGTTGTATTGTTACCTTTACATCTACCTGTATTGTATTGTTACTTACATCTACCTGTTATTGTATTGTTACCTTTACATCTACCTGTCTATTGTTGTATTGTTACCTTTACATCTACCTGTCTGTTGTATTGTTACCTTTACATCTACTTCGTTGTATTGTATTGTTACCTTTACATCTACCTGTCTGTTGTATTGTTACCTTTACATCTACCTGTCTGTTGTATTGTTACCTTTACATCTACCTGTCTGTTGTATTGTTACCTTTACATCTACCTGTCTGTTGTATTGTTACCTTTACATCTACCTGTCTATTGTATTGTTACCTTTACATCTACCTGTCTGTTGTATTGTTACCTTTACATCTACCTGTCTGTATGTTACTTTTACTGTTGTATTGTTACCTTTACATCTACCTGTCTGTTGTATTGTTACCTTTACATCTACCTGTCTATTGTATTGTTACCTTTACATCTACCTGTCTGTTGTATTGTTACCTTTACATCTACCTGTCTATTGTATTGTTACCTTTACATCTACCTGTATATTGTATTGTTACCTTTACATCTACCTGTCTGTTGTATTGTTACCTTTACATCTACCTGTCTGTTGTATTGTTACCTTTACATCTACCTGTCTATTGTATTGTTACCTTTACATCTACCTGTCTGTTGTATTGTTACCTTTACATCTACCTGTCTATTGTATTGTTACCTTTACATCTACCTGTTTTGTATTGTTACCTTTACATCTACCTGTCTATTGTATTGTTACCTTTACATCTACCTGTCTATTGTATTGTTACCTTTACATCTACCTGTCTATTGTATTGTTACCTTTACATCTACCTGTCTGTTGTATTGTTACCTTTACATCTACCTGTCTATTGTATTGTTACCTTTACATCTACCTGTCTGTTGTATTGTTACCTTTACATCTACCTGTCTATTGTATTGTTACCTTTACATCTACCTGTTATTGTATTGTTACCTTTACATCTACCTGTCTGTTGTATTGTTACCTTTACATCTACCTGTCTTTGTATTGTTACCTTTACATCTACCTGTCTATTGTATTGTTACCTTTACATCTACCTGTCTGTTGTATTGTTACCTTTACATCTACCTGTCTATTGTATTGTTACCTTTACATCTACCTGTCTATTGTATTGTTACCTTTACATCTACCTGTCTGTTGTATTGTTACCTTTACATCTACCTGTCTATTGTATTGTTACCTTTACATCTACCTGTCTGTTGTATTGTTACCTTTACATCTACGTTTGTATTGTTACTACATTACTTTGTATTGTTACCTTTACATCTACCTGTCTGTTGTATTGTTACCTTTACATCTACCTGTCTATTGTATTGTTACCTTTACATCTACCTGTCTGTTGTATTGTTACCTTTACATCTACCTGTATATTGTATTGTTACCTTTACATCTACCTGTCTATTGTATTGTTACCTTTACATCTACCTGTCTGTTGTATTGTTACCTTTACATCTACCTGTATATTGTATTATCTACCTGTCTATTGTATTGTTACCTTTACATCTACCTGTATATTGTATTGTTACCTTTACATCTACCTGTCTATTGTATTGTTACCTTTACATCTACCTGTCTGTTGTATTGTTACCTTTACATCTACCTGTCTGTTGTATTGTTACCTTTACATCTACCTGTCTGTTGTATTGTTACCTTTACATCTACCTGTCTATTGTATTGTTACCTTTTACATCTACCTGTCTGTTGTATTGTTACCTTTACATCTACCTGTCTGTTGTATTGTTACCTTTACATCTACCTGTCTTTGTATGTTCTTTACATTACCTGTTTTGTATTGTTACCTTTACATCTACCTGTCTGTTGTATTGTTACCTTTACATCTACCTGTCTGTTGTATTGTTACCTTTACATCTACCTGTCTGTTGTATTGTTACCTTTACATCTACCTGTCTATTGTATTGTTACCTTTACATCTACCTGTCTGTTGTATTGTTACCTTTACATCTACCTGTCTGTTGTATTGTTACCTTTACATCTACCTGTCTGTTGTATTGTTACCTTTACATCTACCTGTCTGTTGTATTGTTACCTTTACATCTACCTGTCTGTTGTATTGTTACCTTTACATCTACCTGTCTGTTGTATTGTTACCTTTACATCTACCTGTCTGTTGTATTGTTACCTTTACATCTACCTGTCTGTTGTATTGTTACCTTTACATCTACCTGTCTGTTGTATTGTTACCTTTACATCTACCTGTCTGTTGTATTGTTACCTTTACATCTACCTGTCTGTTGTATTGTTACCTTTACATCTACCTGTCTGTTGTATTGTTACCTTTACATCTACCTGTCTGTTGTATTGTTACCTTTACATCTACCTGTCTATTGTATTGTTACCTTTACATCTACCTGTCTGTTGTATTGTTACCTTTGTTACCTGTCTGTTGTATTGTTACCTTTACATCTACCTGTCTGTTGTATTGTTACCTTTACATCTACCTGTCTGTTGTATTGTTACCTTTACATCTACCTGTCTATTGTATTGTTACCTTTACATCTACCTGTCTGTTGTATTGTTACCTTTACATCTACCTGTCTATTGTATTGTTACCTTTACATCTACCTGTCTGTTGTATTGTTACCTTTACATCTACCTGTCTGTTGTATTGTTACCTTTACATCTACCTGTCTGTTGTATTGTTACCTTTACATCTACCTGTCTGTTGTATTGTTACCTTTACATCTACCTGTCTGTTGTATTGTTACCTTTACATCTACCTGTCTGTTGTATTGTTACCTTTACATCTACCTGTCTATTGTATTGTTACCTTTACATCTACCTGTCTGTTGTATTGTTACCTTTACATCTACCTGTCTGTTGTATTGTTACCTTTACATCTACCTGTCTGTTGTATTGTTACCTTTACATCTACCTGTCTGTTGTATTGTTACCTTTACATCTACCTGTCTGTTGTATTGTTACCTTTACATCTACCTGTCTATTGTATTGTTACCTTTACATCTACCTGTCTGTTGTATTGTTACCTTTACATCTACCTGTCTGTTGTATTGTTACCTTTACATCTACCTGTCTGTTGTATTGTTACCTTTACATCTACCTGTCTATTGTATTGTTACCTTTACATCTACCTGTCTGTTGTATTGTTACCTTTACATCTACCTGTCTGTTGTATTGTTACCTTTACATCTACCTGTCTGTTGTATTGTTACCTTTACATCTACCTGTATATTGTATTGTTACCTTTACATCTACCTGTCTATTGTATTGTTACCTTTACATCTACCTGTCTGTTGTATTGTTACCTTTACATCTACCTGTATATTGTATTGTTACCTTTACATCTACCTGTCTGTTGTATTGTTACCTTTACATCTACCTGTCTATTGTATTGTTACCTTTACATCTACCTGTCTATTGTATTGTTACCTTTACATCTACCTGTCTGTTGTATTGTTACCTTTACATCTACCTGTATATTGTATTGTTACCTTTACATCTACCTGTATATTGTATTGTTACCTTTACATCTACCTTCTGTATTGTATTGTTACCTTTACATCTACCTGTCTGTTGTATTGTTACCTTTACATCTACCTGTCTATTGTATTGTTACCTTTACATCTACCTGTCTGTTGTATTGTTACCTTTACATCTACCTGTCTATTGTATTGTTACCTTTACATCTACCTGTCTGTTGTATTGTTACCTTTACATCTACCTGTCTGTTGTATTGTTACCTTTACATCTACCTGTCTGTTGTATTGTTACCTTTACATCTACCTGTCTGTTGTATTGTTACCTTTACATCTACCTGTCTGTTGTATTGTTACCTTTACATCTACCTGTATATTGTATTGTTACCTTTACATCTACCTGTCTGTTGTATTGTTACCTTTACATCTACCTGTCTATTGTATTGTTACCTTTACATCTACCTGTCTGTTGTATTGTTACCTTTACATCTACCTGTCTATTGTATTGTTACCTTTACATCTACCTGTCTGTTGTATTGTTACCTTTACATCTACCTGTCTATTGTATTGTTACCTTTACATCTACCTGTCTGTTGTATTGTTACCTTTACACTACCTGTTTTGTATTGTTACCTTTACATCTACCTGTCTGTTGTATTGTTACCTTTACATCTACCTGTCTGTTGTATTGTTACCTTTACATCTACCTGTCTATTGTATTGTTACCTTTACATCTACCTGTCTATTGTATTGTTACCTTTACATCTACCTGTCTGTTGTATTGTTACCTTTACATCTACCTGTCTGTTGTATTGTTACCTTTACATCTACCTGTCTGTTGTATTGTTACCTTTACATCTACCTGTCTGTTGTATTGTTACCTTTACATCTACCTGTCTGTTGTATTGTTACCTTTACATCTACCTGTCTTTGTATTGTTACCTTTACATCTACCTGTCTGTTGTATTGTTACCTTTACATCTACCTGTCTGTTGTATTGTTACCTTTACATCTACCTGTCTGTTGTATTGTTACCTTTACATCTACCTGTCTGTTGTATTGTTACCTTTACATCTACCTGTCTGTTGTATTGTTACCTTTACATCTACCTGTCTGTTGTATTGTTACCTTTACATCTACCTGTCTGTTGTATTGTTACCTTTACATCTACCTGTCTGTTGTATTGTTACCTTTACATCTACCTGTATATTGTATTGTTACCTTTACATCTACCTGTCTGTTGTATTGTTATTTACATCTACCTGTCTGTTGTATTGTTACCTTTACATCTACCTGTATATTGTATTGTTACCTTTACATCTACCTGTCTGTTGTATTGTTACCTTTTACATTACTGTCTTTGTATTGTTACTTTACATCTACTGTCTGTTGTATTGTTACCTTTACATCTACCTGTCTATTGTATTGTTACCTTTACATCTACCTGTCTATTGTATTGTTACCTTTACATCTACCTGTCTGTTGTATTGTTACCTTTACATCTACCTGTCTGTTGTATTGTTACCTTTACATCTACCTGTCTGTTGTATTGTTACCTTTACATCTACCTGTCTGTTGTATTGTTACCTTTACATCTACCTGTCTTTGTATTGTACTGTCTGTTGTATTGTTACCTTTACATCTACCTGTCTGTTGTATTGTTACCTTTACATCTACCTGTATTGTATTGTTACCTTTACATCTACCTGTATATTGTATTGTTACCTTTACATCTACCTGTCTGTTGTATTGTTACCTTTACATCTACCTGTCTGTTGTATTGTTACCTTTACATCTACCTGTATATTGTATTGTTACCTTTACATCTACCTGTCTGTTGTATTGTTACCTTTACATCATCTACCTGTCTATTGTATTGTTACCTTTACATCTACCTGTCTGTTGTATTGTTACCTTTACATCTACCTGTCTGTTGTATTGTTACCTTTACATCTACCTGTCTGTTGTATTGTTACCTTTACATCTACCTGTCTATTGTATTGTTACCTTTACATCTACCTGTCTGTTGTATTGTTACCTTTACATCTACCTGTCTGTTGTATTGTTACCTTTACATCTACCTGTCTGTTGTATTGTTACCTTTACATCTACCTGTCTGTTGTATTGTTACCTTTACATCTACCTGTCTGTTGTATTGTTACCTTTACATCTACCTGTATATTGTATTGTTACCTTTACATCTACCTGTCTTTTGTATTGTTACCTTTACATCTACCTGTCTGTTGTATTGTTACCTTTACATCTACCTGTCTATTGTATTGTTACCTTTACATCTACCTGTCTATTGTATTGTTACCTTTACATCTACCTGTCTATTGTATTGTTACCTTTACATCTACCTGTCTGTTGTATTGTTACCTTTACATCTACCTGTCTGTTGTATTGTTACCTTTACATCTACATGTATATTGTATTGTTACCTTTACATACTGTCTGTATATTGTATTGTATTGTTACCTTTACATCTACCTGTATATTGTATTGTTACCTTCACATCTACCTGTCTATTGTATTGTTACCTTTCACATCTACCTGTCTATTGTATTGTTACCTTTACATCTACCTGTCTGTTGTATTGTTACCTTTACATCTACCTGTCTGTTGTATTGTTACCTTTACATCTACCTGTCTGTTGTATTGTTACCTTTACATCTACCTGTCTGTTGTATTGTTACCTTTACATCTACCTGTCTGTTGTATTGTTACCTTTACATCTACCTGTCTGTTGTATTGTTACCTTTACATCTACCTGTCTGTTGTATTGTTACAGGTGGTCTAGGTATTCCACTAGACGTTAGTGTCCAGGCATTCTTTGATGCTGTCCAACTACATGTGTCCGAGGAGAAACAATCAGTCCATCTTCAGAATATTCGACTGGTCAGCAATAACCAGGACAGCACCTGTTCTGTGATTGTGGTGCTACGGTCACTTCTTGACCTTGACCAAGAGCAGGCACAGAAAGGTGCTATTGACCGCTATCTTACCAGAAGTAGGGAGTTCAAGTTCAAGGCTAAAGACTTTTGGCTGGACAAGGAAACGCCTGATGGAAAAGGAAAGGCAGGTGAGGAAGACAAGAAGATGGAAACTGTTACGGCACAGAAAGATAGCGGAGGTAACATGGCAGGTGTTGATAACAAATTCAAGACAATGGGAATCAGGGACAAGGGATTCCATAGAGTCCAGGACGAATCCAGGTTATCATCAAGCATGGGGCAGGGCAGGAATATCACTCAAGATAGGTTACATCTTCAAGGTGAAGAGGATATTGGTGCTAATGATAGGGAGCTATCACACCAACTGGATACAGACAATCAGAAAATGTCTAGCTTCATCAGCAATCTGGTGCCTATGCAGAGTGTGGGGAAGGGAGGAGTTAACAGTGGTGGTGTTCAGGTACAGGGCACTGGTGACCAGATATGGAGCACAGGTGACCAGATACAAGGCACAGGGGGTCAGATATGGAGCTCTGGTGACCAGATACGGAGCACAGGTGACCAGATACAAGGCACAAGGGGTCAGATATGGAGCTCTGGTGACCAGATACATGGCACTGGTAACCAGATACAGGGCACTGGTGACCAGATATGGAGCTCTGGTGACAAGATACAGGGCACTGGTGGTCAGATAAGGAGCTCTGGTGACCAGATACAGGGCACTGGTGTCCAGATACAGGGCTCTGATGTGATATGGAAGAGAGGATCATCAGGTGTTGGTGAAGATGTTTCATTTAAAGCAGACACAATTCTGCACAATGAAAACAAATCAAGCCAAGAATATGAGATTGAGGACCTTTCAACAGCTATGGGTAAAGCAAGAATCACTGAAGTTGATACGCCATTGGTTAATGACTTTCGACAGGGTCCATCAGCAGTGAGTGGTTTGGCACAAACAATGGCTGCTGGTGATGAGCAGGATTCTCTACAGGTATGTGATGATACATATAGTTACAAATGTTGAAGGCCCACTACCTTTCCGAAACAGCTTTTAGTTTTTAGGTCACCTGAGACGAAGTCTCAAGTGACCTATTCTAATCGCCTTTTGTCCGTCGTCGTCCGTCGTCCGTCGTATGTCCGTAAACAATTTACATTTTCGACTTCTTCTCCAAAACTGCTGAAGCAATTTCAATGAAATTTTGCAGAAACCTTCTTAGGCATAAGGCCAATCAAAATTGTGAATTATATGGTCCCCACCCCCCAGGGGGCTGTGGGAGGGGCCAAAAGGGGTAAAATTGAGTAAAATTTCAAAAATCTTCTTCTCTACTCACAGATGTGGTAGAATCAAATACTCTTCATAGATAGAAAGGTCTTAAGGTCCTTTAAAAAAATTGTGAATTATATGACACTGGGGTCTCTAGTTTCCGCCTGGGGGTTAAGTTTACTATAGTTTATATTGGGAAAACACATTTTTGCGCATTATTTGGTCATTTGTAATAGGAAATGAGTCAAATGTTGTCAGAATTATCAGTATGAGATGGCCATTTAATCCTATTAACAAATTTTCTATGACTGACCCCCAGGGGCCTTAGGGGCGGGGTCAAAAGGGGTCAATTAGGCTTAAACTTCAAAAATCTTCTTCTGAAATACTGGAACTGGTAGAATCAAATACTTTTCATAAATAGAAAGGTCTTAAGGTCCTTTACAAAAATTGTGAATTATATGACCCTGGGGTCTCACGTTTCCCCCTGGGGAGGGGGTCAAGTTTACTATAGTTTATATAGGGAAAACACATTTATGAACATTATTTGCCTATTTTTCATAGGAAATTAGTCAAACTGGGTTAGAATTATTAGCCTGAGATAGCATTTTAACATCATATCCATATTGTTCATGGCTGACCCCCAGGGGCCAGAGGGGCGGAGCCAAAAGGGGTCAAAGTGGTAATTTCAAAAATCTTCTTTTTGAATTCACAGATTTGATGGACCCAGATACTCTTGATAGATTGGAAGGTCTTAAGGCCCTTTACAAAAAATTGTGAATTTCATGGTCCTGGGATCTCAGATTTTCCCCTGGGGAGGGGGTCAAATTTACTATAGTTTATAAAGGAAAAACACATTTAAGAACATTATTTGCTTAGTTTTCATAGGAAATTAGTCAATCTGGGTTAGAATTATTAGCCTGAGATAGCATTTTAACATCATATTCATATTGGTCTTGGCCGATCCCCAGGGACGAGAGGGGTGGGGCCAAAAGGGGTCCAAATGGATAACATTTCAAAAATCTTTCTTCTGAATTCACAGAATCTTCATAGATTAAAAAGTCAAATTTATAAAATCACTGACTGACTTCAAGGGCCTGATGGGCCAATATATAGTGTTTATATGCATGTCTTTGTTTCATTCTGTATCTGAAATCAGGTGACCGTTAAGGCCTATGGGCCTCTTGTTAAAATTGGAATGTGAAATGAGATCGATAAATTTGTAGAGTTGCAATAGTTATTAGCTTATCATTAATACTACACATGTCATTACCTTCTGGACAATTCCATTTAAATAAATTAAATGTTAATTTTCATAATGTAGGGCGTATTATGTTTCCCTCTGTCATCCTTAATACCATGAGGTAGTTAACTATCACTGCGCCAGACAGCAAAACAGTGAAACTAATCTTCACTGTTAACATAGCTTATGCAGGAAATCTTGCATTTGTTTGGTATTTTAACCTCATGTTAGTTCATGGATATATATTTCCTTATGTTATTAATGTTTTTAAGAAACTTTATCTTTTTTTCGGAAAGGTAGTGGGCCTTTAAAGATACTACACCGCTGATTATGACAAATGGTATTTTTCCCCTATTATTAACAGTAGCAGACAAATTAGTATTTTTTCTTCAGTTACAAAAATTGTTTACTTTACACCATTACCACCATTGAATAGTTTGATTATCAATAGGACAAATGATTTTCACTTTCATTTGTGTCTATTTCAGTTGCAAGAAGACAGATACACAGACACAGAACCTCTGATATCAGATGCATAAGGACACATTAGACCTGCTGATAAAATCAGAATCTTATTGAGCTTTTTCAGGTCATCTGACCGAAGGTTTTCATCCATATTTTGTGTAAAACATCATAGGGGAAGGACTATCATAGATTATACAAACTAGTTAGGTGTGACCCCTTGGGACAGAGGAGTGGGGCTCAGAAGGGGGAACTTTGATGAAAATTGGCTTTAAAATCCTACTCCTCCTTTACTCTGGAGTGGATTAATGCATGCATATTTTGTGTGAAACATCACTTGGGAAGGACAATCATATTTAATATAAATAAGTTTAGGAACATTCATATTTTATAAAGGACCGAGGTAAGACCCATGGGGATAGAACTGCGGGGGTCCAAAATTGGAGCTTTGCTGAAATTTGGCTTTAAAATCTGACTCCTTAATCCTTGAATGGGTTACAACCATATATAGATGAAGGGCTACCAAGTTTGTTCAACAAATGACATTTACCTATTTCAGAAACTTACATATTCAACTAAGGAGTTCCTTGTATTGTTTATATTAATCGTTAACCACTATTTTATACTGTGACTTTATTGTTTTGTGCCATGAGTCAGATGACTGTTAAGGCCCATGGACCTCTTGTTATCTTAAAAATTTACTGATGTTTCATCAGAACAAGTTGTATGACATCAGACAATGTCCTATTGTGTCACTATGACATCAGTCCCAGCTGTATGACATCAGACAATGTCCTATTGTGTCACTATGACATCAGTCCCAGCTGTATGACATCAATGTCCTATTGTGTCATGGTGACATCAGTCCCAGCTGTATGACATCAGACAATGTCCTATTGTGTCATGGTGACATCAGTCCTAGCTGTATGACATCAGACAATGTCCTATTGTGTCATGGTGACATCAGTCCCAGCTGTCATCAGACAATGTCCTATTGTGTCACTGTGACTCCAGGCCAAGCTGTATGACATCAACAATGTTCTATTGTGTCATGGTGACATCAGTCCCAGCTGTATGACATCAGACAATGTCCTATTGTGTCATGGTGACATCAGTCCCAGCTGTATGACATCAGACAATGTCCTATTGTGTCATGGTGACATCAGTCCCAGCTGTATGACATCAGACAATGTCCTTTTGTGTCATGGTGACATCAGTCCCAGCTGTATGACATCAGACAATGTCCTTTTGTGTCATGGTGACATCAGTCCCAGCTGTATGACATCAGACAATGTCCTATTGTGTCATGGTGACATCAGTCCCAGCTGTATGACATCAGATAATGTCCTATTGTGTCATGGTGACATTAGTCCCAGCTGTCATCAGACAATGTCCTATTGTGTCGTAGTGACATCAGGCCCAGCTGTATGACATCAGACAATGTCCTATTGTGTCATGGTAACATCAGACCCAGCTGTATGACATCAGACAATGTGCTATTGTGACATGGTGACATCAGTCCCAGCTGTCATCAGACAATGTCCTATTGTGTCACTGTGACTTCAGACTCCGCGGTATGACATCAGACAATGTCATATTGTGTCATGGTGACATCAGTCTCAGCTGTATGACATCAGACAATGTCCTTTTGTGTCATGGTGACATCAGACCCAGCTGTATGACATCAGACAATGTCCTATTGTGACATGGTGACATCAGTTCCAGCTGTCATCAGACAATGTCATATTGTGTCACTGTGACTTCAGACTCAGCTGTATGACATCAGACAATGTCCTTTTGTGTCTCTGTGACATCAGATGCAGCTGTATGACATTATACAAAGTCATAATGGCGTGTGGTTAATGTTCCCAGAGTAGTTTTAGGGTGCACCTAGCTATTTATGCATGCTCAGTAGTATGCATTACATTCCGTAGGAACAATTTGATGGTAATGCACTATCGTTAATTTCCATATGGTCAAATAAGAAATCTTATCAAATAAGAAAAAACTATAAAACAGTCTGTGTCATATGTCATATGTCTGTCTGTGATATATGTCATGGCGCGGCATCTGTCGTCCGTCCGTCCGTCAACATTTCTTTTAAATCGCTACTTGTCATAGAGTTCTGCATGAATTGTAACTAAATTTGGCCACAAACATCCTTGGGGGAAGGAGAACAGAACTTGTATGAATTTTAGCTCTGACTCCATGGGGGCAGGAGGGGCGGGGCCCAATAGGGGAAATAGAGGTAAATCCTATAAATCGCTACTTGTCCTAGAGTTCTGCATTGATTTTGACCAAATTTGGCCACAAACATCCTTGGGAAAAGGGGAACAGAACTGTATAATTTTTTGCTCTGAGCCCCCGGGCACAGGAGGGGAAGGCCCAATAGGGGAATTAGAAGTAAATATTCCAATTCCTTCAGAAAAGAAACAATGAACCTGTATCCAGAACATTACTTGGCATTACAAACCAGGTGAGCGATACAGGCTCTCTGGGCCTCTTGTTTTAATATTTGGAAACCATCACATGGACATGTTACTTTTTCACTTATATATATACATATATATAAATGTATGTAGTGTGATTTAGTAGGAAATGTTTTAATTTTGATTTTTTTTTATATTTTTTATTTTGTTATGTTGTACTTTTCTTTAATTTATATGGTAAGCAATCGACATGTTTAGAGCTGATTTTGAATCATCTTTTAAATATTGAATTATAACTATGGAATTCATTGCATTGTTTGTTAAATATTATTGTAATATCAGATAAATTTATATTATATTCAGTTGTTCATAACTATATACAAATCAAATAAAATCCAATGATCATATTCGTGTATATTTTTTTTAAATTCAATATGGATATATAGTTCATATGACAATGGTTTCACATGACTGTCATAATGTTCACATGTAATTCATGTAAAATTAATATTATTTAAAGGGACAATTCATTGAGGCTAATTCGTTACATAACCACGAAGCAAATAATGGCATAAATGTATTGTTCTACAATCCTTATGAAACATATGGCAAGAAATAGTGACAAATTCCACAACATTGTTAAGTATTTTAATTATTATCATTGAAATTCCAAATCGTTGATCAATACGATTAAGCAGGTACAACATGTACGCTGTACCCTTGCCAGAGTCAAAGTTACGCACGTTAAACAAAAGCAATACATAACCACTAAGGATTTGATGAAATTGTTTTTAGACAAGAACATGCATCTAATAATGTTAAGACAACTGTTAGAGCGTTTTGAGAAGTTCTAGACCAAAAATTCTTTACAACACAGGCAAGGGTCAGGGTTCGGCATACAAAGCTATGTGTAATGGCGATTAAACAGTTCACATACATTTGACAACAGTGGACTTTTCTTACATATCACAGTAAAACCAACTAATCTAATTTCCATTAGAAATGGTTTGTATCCGAAATATGTGCAAGTTTCAATGTACTCTTAGATCGAATCGTCTCTTTAAACTAAAGAACATCTTATATGACACTAATCATAGGTATTACTAGTAAACTCGTCCTACAATACATGATATATTGATATATATAGTTACACGAGTTTAATACCTATAACACTAATCTAAACGTTTGATACTCCAAAGGTGTTCCACCAGACATTCTCAGCGTTTGACATATTCAGAGATTAAACAAACCATGGTTATCTAAATCTTCGACATATCCGAAACAGCGTCGAGGTACAAAATTCATTACATGTCATTCTATGTTTCACACACACACACACACACACACACACACACACACATATATATATATATACTTATAATATAGGCAGGTTTAGCGGACTAGGTTCAAGACACCACAAAACTTTTACGTCGCCACCCAATGCCATACAATAGACTCCGTGATTCCAACGGGAATGTAGCGACATTGCTGTACCATGCCCTTGATTCTAGTTTGACAGACCACCGCTGGCGCTATCATCGGTAGTCCGCTAAACCTGCCTATATTATTAGGCTTTTTAAATTATTTTTTTTTTGCTTTATATTTATTAGGCAAAAAAAATTAAAAAGCCTATTAATATAGGCAGGTTTAGCGGACTATATCATCGGGTGCTCCCACATGTGGTAGACGAGTTGCTGTCGGTAACCCAGAAAACAATTATAACTGAAAAATAAAGATTTGACAATACGACCAAGACACATATCCTTATCGTTTTTCTGGTTCACAAGAACTCACCTAACACCGGTGGGTGGTCCGCATGATAAATGGAGGAAACTTCACATACACACAGTCTTCGCGGAACCACGTGCTTTGGTTCTATAAATGCGTAATACTACATATATGTATAGAGGTGTCCGTATAGAGCCAAAAGCCTGTGGCATGACCATCCACCCTTTCTTTTATCCATCTCTTAACTTAGTTGACACAAAAAAACTGCCTTATATCACCCATACTAAGTTAAATATTTGTCCTATGACTTAATTTACACGATTATCTTCAACATCCCCTGCGTCCTCATAGTCGATCGTGTGAAGGTCACCTTGAGGTCCCGCCGTCCACAGACTTCCACCACGTACAGCGATGACATCTGGGAGGACTTGTATCGTTTTCAAATATTTTCCATTTCCATCGAGGAGATCAATTTTTCTTCTTGCTTTGTCCAATACTACAAGGTTTCCACTGTGGTCGTATACAACAGAGAGTCGACTTGATGCTGACAGTGGGTTCCCTAATCCCAAGGAAATGTCAATAGAGGTCATGTACGCGAAGGTACTGTGCAAAATCGAGATGGTATACTGACCAGTACTTAGCATGCCGCCAAAAGCTTTAGTCTCGGCTACAAATGCTATATGACCTGTGACTGGGCATTCTGTCGGTGCGCACCGTATTGGCTGTTGTGCATGGTATTCGAAAAGTATGGTTCCAGTGGAGTCATAGATAGTAATTGTCTGTTCCGATGTCACCATAATCGTTTTTGTACGGACGCAGATTGAAGTCGGGCTATCTCTAGTTCGGAATTTCTGAAGTGGTTCCGAGGATGGCGTGGCGAGTCGATAGATAAGATTTTTTTGTCCACAGCTAAGCCAAAGACTGCTTGAAACTGGTGAAAGTCCAATGCTGGTGATAGTGTAATCAAGTACAACGGAATTCTTGATGAAGCCATTTGCATCGAAGAGCTCCACTTTTCGTGGTGATGAACTCCGTAGAACCCAGACATCTCCGCTTGGTGTTGGACACAAAGACAGTATGGTGTCACTTCCAGAAACGCTAGTTTTAAACTGTAAACGCGATCTCTCTTTAGGGTTGGTCGTTTGAGTAGAGGAATGGTGAAGCATTATGGAATCGTCTTTCATAGTTGCCTTCGATTCATTCAAATCCCGGTCCAAAACTTCTGGAGCAGACGACAGTGATTCCACACACAACATGCCTATGGCAGTTCTCAGCAAGTCCTTGGAGGAATTGTTGGGAGAGAACTTCGTTGTTTTCAAAACCGGCGACTCTAACTTGACGGAGTTTCTCCCGACATCAATGACCTCATCGTACACCTCTACATTGTTTCCCGACTGGAGAACTCGCTTACATTCTTCTATAAGCCGTATCAAAGTGCTGTATCTTTCTTGTAGTTTTGTCTTGTGGCAATTTAGCAGACTCATGCATTCCATTTTCTCGTCTTTGCAGGTAGAGACGAAACTGGCGACGATGTTTTCGATGATTTTCTTACATGATATCCCTTGTTGTTCAATGTTTTTGATAAGGTCGTCATAATGGTCCGCAAGATCTGCCAACTTCTTGTCTGTGTTTTCCATGTCATGTTGAACTTCATTGAGTGTGTTCTTCTCGGCCTCGTCTATGAAGTGCGTAAGAACTCTTTTCTTCTGTGGTAAAACGTCCGAGAGTTCGACCATATCGTGCCCGTTGTGTGACGTTACGGAACAAGTTAGGCATATAAGCATATCGCATCTTTTACATTCTATCACCACCTTCTTCTTTCTGTGTTCGACACAGCTAGCACTTCCCTTCGTTCGAATGTTTGTTTGCATCGACGCCATCTTAATATTTGTGGTGAAGTGTTATTATCGGGTTGTTTATCACTGTATCAACACCTCCTGCTGTCCTAGTTATGCAACTTAGTTATGAGACATGATAAAAATGTCGCCTGGCATACGATATGAATTTACAGACCTATCGAGACAAATATATATTTATAAGGTCTTTTTCTTATCTGGACCATGAAAGCTGAGAAATCTCTGGCCGATGGCAAAGTCTATCCATCGCCTAGTTTTTTTTACCTTTAGCCTAAGCTGATGTTATATTTAGTGATAGTGAGCTATTCAAATCGCCTTTCATTCATTGTCCATCAGAAGAAAACTGCTAATTATTATAAAACGCTTTGCGCGATCTTTAATTAATCAACATACGAAGATCCCCCTTGGCAGAAACATATATACATTATATATATTTCTGCCCTTGGTCTCTAGTTATGCCTATTTTATTTTGGGACAGCTTCCAAAACATGGGTGACAGGAAGCCTTTCGGATTTTGAAAATTGTGGATATGTCATCATGCACTTTAGCAAATTTCGTTAATTTTTAAGTGTAATTTTCCGATATTATCTAGTTTTAGAAGATAAACCCTGCCCATACTCGATACTCCAAGGGTGTTGATCACATACGATCTCTACACCCCTGGACTATCTCATAGTAAAACAGCTCAGGGATCATTTTCTTTGAAGATTACAGAGAGCGATGCCCTACTTCAAAGCCATACAGTCAACCAATGCGTACCATTAAACGTCTCTTTTGATGTACATCAAAGGACTAAATTACCTGTTCTGTTGCCTCCAGTTTTACTATGAGATAGTCCAGGAGTGTAGAGATTGTATGTGATCAGAACCCCTGGAGTATCGAGGATGAAACCACTATACCCACAGGTATTTCACAGGTTGTTAGTCTGAAAACCTGTGATGGTAGGCCCATCTGTGATTAGAACTATTTCAATACTACTATTCTTTTATTCTCTCATCTGGTCAACATCAAATGACTAGCGTTCACCAATGAGGAATGAAGGACAAAAATAGATACACTCAGTTACTCAACTATGATAAGATGTCAATATGCCAAAGGTAAATCAAGAATACAAAACTAATAAAAATTTGATTCAATTGTTTTAATTGAAGCAACAGCAAAAACACAGGGTAATGATAAAAAAAATTACTTGATTGAATTTTTTACAATGCTGAAGTTTGTTCCAACCATTAGAATAAATAATAGATTTAATATACCTCTGTCACTCGAAAATGTTTCCTTTTGGTCTAAAACTACTTTTTGTAACATTTCTTTAAAAAATTAACTCAATCATCTGGCTAAAATCTTGTCTAATATATACATCTATACCTTAATGAATTTCTTGGTTATTGCAATGAAGTATTTTTAATGTTTAAATATGTAGAAACATTCGTCATTAAATGATTTTTTAAATGTTTTTTCCTTTCTTTTTGTACATTGATGATTATTGGACATAGTTCTGTTCTTCAAATACATGGACTAACACATGCCACAATTAAAGCACAATGAACACAGGGATAAGGAGACAATGCTTTCTGCAGATCTACCCCGACATTAATGGAAAAATTCAGTACAATCTCACTAAATACGCACTCTCACAAAAACAGCCACCCACACTCATTTAATCAAATCCATACATCATACTTGGCTATTAACAGTACTTAAAATGACATTCAGTTCAATTATTTTGATAGAAATGAAGTCACAACATCAAATACATTTGTAAAATATTTTGGCAAAAATGAAATAAGTTTTTTTCTTGTTGGTTTTTCAGTCTGGAATTTTTAAATTTACAATTATTATATAGATCTAGTATATTTATAGGCAAAATCATATATCAGAAACTTCAAAAAAGAAATATCAAAATGTGCAATAGTATGTTACTTTAACTTCAATCCATAAAATTTAACAGAAAAATGTTCCAATAGAATAAGTCGGCTTTCTTCAATAAAATAACATTAAATTGTGAATCACCATGGTCAGACCCTTTAAATTCATTATAAACAATCTTATCTGTCTGTGAAATTGACAGCTATTGTATTCCTCTCTCAAACAAAAACAATGCCACACATGCATAAACAATTTTAAATATATTCCTATAGAAAATTTGTGAAAATTAACTTTACAAGCAATACATTGTGTTGCTTAAATTTCAAAATAAAATATGGAGTATTTCTTTATTCTACAATTATTAGAATAATAGAATCACCAATATTGAATATTCAAAAGGTTTTAGTTTCTCACAATTTTCAAAACAAAAGAGAGAAAAGACCAAATGCATGTACATCTCGAAATGGGAAATCTTTATAAATTGAAAAGTATGATCTATTCTTAACTTCATTGAAATATTTCCAACAATTATTTAAACTATTAGTGATACAGAATAGAATCATTATAAGCAACTCTAAAATACAATGAGCACCCTATTTATAAAACATTCTGTACACACACCCTAGTGACGGTATGATTAACTATCATACAGTTATAGATATATATACATGTACGTAATTGTATCTCAAATTACCAACATCCATCGCACAGTGATCAATACAAATGTACCGCAAATAATCACCATGACAACCAAAATTTATATCATTCAATACACATGTTATAAATATGTCTTCATTCCACGTCCATAACCCATACTTCAATAACTAACCTTAGACAAAAAGATTTTTATATGATGTAACACTGTACTGTAGTGATAACAAATCAGGCATCATCGTCAGAAACCTGTTGCTGATTTCTCTATGCTCACTATTCCAACTTTGCATTTTAGAGATTTAGCTCCTTGCAGGTAGGTATCGATTGTTACATCATGATTTTGTAAATGCAATTCATGTGGTTTTCTTAGAAAAATATGACGTTACGCTCGCAAACACATGACGTAACAATCAATACCTACCCGCAAGGGCAAATAACTCTTAATATGCAAATACAGAATACTTAATAAATGTAGTGTAGCTTAGTGCAATCAACCATGGATCTCAGAAGATAGTCAGCATTTAGTATTTAAATACTATTTACCTTCAGTTTTTAATACTTGGTGAATTATTGGCATGAATTTTTAATCAATGACATCATGATGAGTCTTCAGGAATTATAACTGATACCACTCCAAAAAGAGTATTGGTAAATCACAAATCACATGATCCTATGGAATGGCTTACTGTAATGTAGCTGAATGATTAATTCTGATTTACAGTACTAACATCTCCCTAGAGCTTGTTGATAGACACCTGGTCACCTTGACCCATATATAACAATCTAAGCTCTTTCCATAATTAATACAGTTAAAACAAAACTCAATCAATGATTGACTTTTTTCACATATGCATTCTTCTGCTTGAAGTGGTATGTATCCAGCTCACTGATTGGTCTAGATCTTGTGTTAATATATTTGAGCCAGTGCTATTGATTGGCTGCTTCACAAGCATCTATCCAGTCACTGTAAACATCTATGGCTTCTGAAAGGTCTGTATTATAGGTTAAGTAAAACAGAAATTCCTCATTAACATTACAGCTCCAAACTACTTTCATACTTTTTTAATAGTTACATAATAATAATATGCTGTATTCGCCCTAATTAGCGCCCCTCCCCTTTTCTGGAGAAGGAGTTGAAGTTGTATTAATGCCCACATGCCATGAATTTAATGATTTTTTAAAACACGTGATGTCTCTGACATCATTGTTTCTAGTGATGTCACGGTTCATGTTTTTTCAGCACGTTCGGTTTCAACTTTTTTTGATCGGTTTTCGGTTTTTTCGGTGCGGTTCAGGCAAATCATAATTGAACACTTTTTAAGTCTATTTTCTATCAAAAACAAGTTTTGCTTTAGATTTAAAGATGGTATATCACTTAAACAAATGTTTTTTTTTTCTTTATCAAAATTTCACTTCTAATTAAAAACATATAATTTATTGCGTCCTGAAAAATAATCCACAGCACTATATCCTATATAGATTGAAGTTCTAAAAGTGCATGCAGCAAAGAAATTCATTAATTATTTTATATCATTTTGTGTCTTAATTAGACATATAACACGATTAAATACCAATTTTTGTTCAAATATTGAGTATCATTTATGATCTCTCAGCAGTGGAACATCTTTAAAAAACATAATTGAACATTTTCTTATCTTTTTAACTCTTTCAGTACTATTGACACATTAATCAGTCACAGAGAGATATATGTCCTCGTATCCTTTATGATACATTATTTCGTCACTAAAACTTTTCTCGTATCCTTCATGACGCATTATTATGTGATGATTGACATGTGAAAATCGTAAGTTTTACCGCAAATCAATACATCGGTATTATCTCAGAAAAAGTGTTTTTAAAAAGTATTATGCATTGGAATTATAATAGAGATAAACATTATTACGTACCAGGTGCATGTTCAATCGTAAAATGGTTTAATTCACGGAATATTGGCCGACGGAAACGCGATTGTTTACAATCGGCAACACAATGGCGGCTTGATTTAGCTGCCGATATTCTGCGGGATTAATGTTATCGAAAAAATATATTTAAAAAATCATCAATTATAAAATATCAAACATTAAGTGAAATATATCATTTAGATATTATGTATGTGCAAAAAAATGTCCGCAGACAGCAAAAAACGATCTTCTGAATGACTGAACTTGCACACGTGTTACACATATATGTCGGTCAACAGGTGTATTTCTCGGGATTCTGACAAACAACTTCGCCGTATTTTCAATGAAATAATCTGCAATACAGTTTATACACGTAAATTACAGGTATTATAGGACTGTTATTTTTTTAATGAACCGAACTTGTTTGATATATAGTACTTGAGGTCTAAAGAAAGGAAACCTGATATAGAATGATTTAATACTACACATCCATGAATGCAAGAATCTATTATTCATCACTTCATATCTTTTAAATTTATCGATGTGGGAATATATGAAGCAAAATTCTTTTTAATTCATTGCTGTATTATAACGAATTATTCTTCAAAGAAATTAATCATCATGTGATGTATCTCAAGATTTGTATGTAACGACACGGCTTTATAACATGGTAACTAGAACAGGTAGAATTAATTAATTATTCAACAATATATACTGTTTATATGATCATTATGAAAAAGGATACAATTGATATTTGTCTGGAAATCCTCTAGGCATACATTACAAGTAACAAAGCCGGTGTTTCTCTCCCTGTCCCTGTAAAATGCAATACAATGAAACTTATGGACAAAGATGAAACAAAACAACCCTATGCTGATAAACAAACAAAACAAGTCCCGATACACAGTCATTTTGCTAACATTTTTAATTACTCCATTACTCAAATCTATCATCCTGTAAACAGAAAAAAAGGTGTGTGTCACTGTGTGTCTAATTTGCAGACATCCCTCCTATGTATGGAAATGTGTTAAAATAGGTGGGGGTCAATTTGCGGAAGGGGTCTTATTTGTGTTTAATTACTGTACATGAAAGTGTGTGTACTATGGAGACATTCAGTATTTGATCTGAATGTAGATTATAAGTTATTCTAAAGACTAAAATTTGCTGAACTGATCATGTTCAATCCCATAATTTACATTAATATAATTGTCACACAAATCTTTTATATTGCTAATCACCAATATCTCAATTTTTTTTAGCTTAATTTTTATATTTGCTAGACTATATTTTCCGAGTAACTGAGTAAAGTAAAAGATATATATAAGCCTAAAATGACTGCAGCAAGAGATAGCTATTATGCATTGTTACAGAGTTATATGCAATTGTGGGTAGGTATTCATTGTGAGGTCATGATCATGTGAGTTTAACGTTGTACTTTTCAGAGAAAATGATGTGGATTGCCCACACAAAATAATGACTCTCAACAGATACCTACCAGTAAGGGAGGTAACTGTGATATGCAAAGATGAAAAAATATACTTACAGTTTAACTTCACATGACTTTTCGTGATTACAGAAAGGGCAGTTGAATAGGGTAGCTAGTGGCTCTATGGCCTTCCTCTTTGGAGGGGGCTTGTTAGCCTTCTTCCTTCGTCCCATCTTAAAAACTTTTCTGTCTGAGTAAATCAAAAAGATAAATTAGAAGTTTCCAAATCAACAGCATTATCTTAACGGTCCACAATCTTCCGTACCAGCTTTTAATTTCTAAATGGAGATGTAAAACTAGATTGATAATTGTGTAGTGTCACAAAATTTATTAGTTTAACGATTTATAAATATTATTCTTACCATCACTGGGTACACTCTCTGAACAATTACTGTTGTAATTATTAAAAGAAATCAAATGTTATTTTCATAAGTTTCCTATTTCTTTAGAATCTTCTGTTTCCTGTCGTCGTCCTAATTACTGCATATACATTTGTACGTTAACTATCACAGCAAAACAGCAAAATGAAATTTTACTGTTAACATAGATTTTGCAGGAAATCTTGCATTTGTTTGGTAACCTCATCTTAAGTCATAGGATTTGATGTATAATTTCTTATATGTTATTATAATTTTTTGGGTTATTTTCAGAGGAACAGTGTTTTTGTCCTTTCTTTATGCTCCATGCAATCAGTATGTTTATAAATTATCACATTTGAAATGAAAGAATTGACCTTCATATGTATAATTAGGTACTTTTCTAGAATTTTCCAATAAACACTGGACAGGGGCAGACACTAACTTTATCACCTTAGCAGACCAGAGGGCTGCCATGTACTAGTTATCCTTGCAATTGGTAGTTGTGATTCTGCTCTGGGTGCCATGGATACAAATTCTGTATTTCAATTTACAAAGATCATGATAACGACATGGAATTTATTATATATAAAATTATTGTAATTATAAATGTCTCCATGCAGTATCTTCATTCACAGATTTCTGCCTTTGGGTAACTATTAAGATTAATGATTACTCAAATTAGTAACTGCTACTCAAATGCAGGTTGATATGCGGGTTGTGCCAAACCAGTCAGATGTATGTACCACATTGAGAAATTTCATATGTATATGATGATGTTGTAATGTAACAGATGTTTCAAATATGTGGTGTCATTCTAAACCCCTAACATTGGGATATTGTGTATTGTGTATGTGGTAGTAAATAGAAGCTCCAATATTGCAAGCTCCTATATGGTTACTCCCATGACATGAAAGTCGACTGGTCAGCCGTTTTTTAATCGGACGTTATTTTGCTGACTGTCGACTCTCATTTCCGAAGGCCTATTTTTGATGCAGCTTCCGACGTCAGATGAAGGCGGAATGAAAAGTGCAATAATATCAATATTTATAGCTCTAACAGTGATAACATTGATGTGTACTTACAGTTTAGGTATTAATTATCCCATTTATATAAGTAAACCATAACTTGAGGCCTCATAAAATACTATTATAGCGGATTAGAATTGATGAATCCCTTCCGTAACATTTTGACCTAGTTTTAAATATGGCGGCTGGTTACTACAAACAAGAGGCCCAGAGGGCCTGTATCGCTCACCTGGTTTGTAATGCCAAGTCATGTTCTGAATACAGGTTCATTGTTTCTTTTCTAAAGGAATTCGAATATATTAACCTCTAAATCCCCTATTGGGCCCACCCCTCCTGCCCCCGGGAGGTCAGAGCCAACATTTATAGAAGTTGTGGCCAAATTTGGTTACATTCCATGCAGAACTCTATGACTAGTAGCGATTTAATGGATTTACCTCTATTTCCCCTATTGGGCCCCGCCCCTCCTGCCCCCTGGGACCAGAGCCAAAATTTATACAAACTCAGTTCTTATTCTCCCAAGGATATTTCTGGCCAAATTTAGTTACATTCCATGCAGAACACTATGACTAGTAGCGATTTAAAGGATTTACCTCTATTTCCCCTATTGGGCCCCGCCCCTCCTGCCCCCGGGGGGTCAGAGCCAAAATTTATACAAGTTCTTTTCCCCTTCCCCAAGGATGTTTATGGCCAAATTTTGTTACACTTCATGTAGAACTCTATGACTAGTAGCGATTTAAAGGATTTACCTCTATTTCCCCTATTGCGCCCCGCCCCTCCTGCCCCCGTGGGACCAGAGCCAAAATTTGTACAAGTTCTGTTCCCTTTCCTCCAAGGATGTTTGTGGTCAAATTTGGTTACATTTAATTCAGAACTCTAGGACAAGTAGCAATTTAAAGGATTTACCTCTATTTCCCCTATAGGGCCCCGCCCCTCCAGCCCCCGGGGGGCCAGAGCCAAAATTTAAACAAGTTCTGTTCCCCTTCCCCAAGGATGTTTGTGGCCAACTTTGGTTACAATTCATGTAGAACTCTATGACTAGTAGCGATTTAAAGGATTTACCTCTATTTCCCCTATTGGGCCCCGCCCCTCCTGCCCCTGGGGGATCAGCGCCAAAATTCATACAAGTTCTGTTCCCATTCCCCCAAGGATGTTTGTGGCCAAATTTGGTTACAATCCATGTAGAACTCTATGACTAGTAGCAATTTAAATGATTTACCTCTATTTCCCCTATTGGGCCCCGCCCCTCCTGCCCCCGGGGGGTCAGAGCCAAAATTTATACAAGTTCTGTTCCACTTCCCCCAAGGATGTTTGTGGCCAAGTTTGGTTACAATTCATGTAGAACTCAATGACAAGTAGCGATTTAAAGGATTTACCTCTATTTCCCCTATTGGGCCCCCGTCCCTCCTGCCCCCTCGGGACCAGAGCCAAAATTTGTACAAATTCTGTTCCCCTTCCCCCAAGGATGTTTGTGGCCAAATTTGGTTACATTCCATTAAGAACTCTATGACTAGTAGCAATTTATAGGATTTACCTCTATTTCCCCTATTGGGGCCCGCCCCTCCTGCCCCCGGGGGGTCAGAGCCAAAATTTATACAAGTTCTGTTTCCCTTCCCCCACAAATGATGTTTGTGGCAAATTTGGTTACAATCCATGTATAACTCTAGGACAAGTAGCGATTTATAGGATTTACCTCTATTACCCCTATTGGGCCCCGCCCCTCCTGCCCCCGGGGGGTCAGAGCCAAAATTTATACAAGTTCTGTTCCCCCTCCCCCAAGGATGTTTCTGGCCAAATCTGGTTACATTCCATGCAGAACTCTATGACTAGTAGCGATTTAAAGAAAATGTTGACGGACAGATAAACGGACGGACAGACGGACGGAAGACGGACTCCGCGCCATGACATAAGCTCACCTGGCCCGAAGTGAGCTAAAAACAAAATGTGAATTAAAGCGGGCAGAATGCAAGTAAAAGTAAAGGCAAATCAAGCGTTTTGGGAACTTTGCAATTCGTTTTTAGCTCACCTGGCCCGAAGGGCCGGTGAGCTTATGTCATGGCGCTGCGTCCGTCGTCTGTCCGTCAGTCAACATTTCCTTTAAATCGCTACTAGTCATAGAGTTCTGCATGGATTGTGTAA
Organism: Argopecten irradians; assembly: GCF_041381155.1. Classification (NCBI taxonomy): domain Eukaryota; kingdom Metazoa; phylum Mollusca; class Bivalvia; order Pectinida; family Pectinidae; genus Argopecten; species Argopecten irradians. Next base: position 2,860,621 of record NC_091139.1, read on the forward strand.
CCAAATTTGGCCAGAAACATCCTTGGGGGAAGGGGAACAGAACTTGTATAAATTTTGGCTGACCCCTTGGGGGCAGAAGAGGCGGGGCCCAATAGGGGAAATAGAGGTAAATCCTATAAATCGCTACTTGTCCTATAGTTCTGCATGGATTGTAACCAAAGTTGGCCAGAAATATCCTTTGGGGAAGGGGAACAGAACTTGTATAAATTTTGGCTCTGACCCCCCAGGGGCAGGAGGGGCGGGGCCCAATAGGGGAAATAGAGGTAAATCCTATAAATCGCTACTTGTCCTAGAGTTCTGCATGGATTGTAACCAAATTTGGCCATAAACATCCTTGGGGGAAGGGGAACAGAACTTGTATAAATTTTGGCTCTAACCCCCTGGGGGCAGGAGGGGCGGGCCCAATAGGGATAATAAAGGTAAATCCTATAAATCGCTACTTGTCCTAGAGTTCTGCATGGATTGTAACCAAATTTGGCTAGAAACATCCTTGGGGAAAGGGGAACAGAACTTGTATAAATTTTGGCTCTGACCCCCCGGGGCAGGAGGGGCGGGGCCCAATAGGGGAAATAGAGGTAAATTCTATAAATCGCTACTTGTCCTAGAGTTCTGCATGGATTGTAACCAAATTTGGCCAGAAACATCCTTGGGGGAGGGGAACAGAACTTGTATAAATTTTGGCTCTGACCCCCAGGGGCAGGAGGGGCGGGGCCCAATAGGGGAAATAGAGGTTAATCCTATAAATCGCTACTTGTCCTAGAGTTCTGCATGTATTGTAACTAAATTTTGCCAGAAACATCCTTGGGGGAAGGGGAACAGAACTTGTATAAATTTTGGCTCTGACCCCCCGGGGCAGGAGGGGTGGGGCCCAATAAGGGAAATAGAAGTAAATCCTAAAAATCGCTACTTGTCCTAGAGTTCTGCATGGATTGTACCACCCAAATTTGGCCAGAAACATCCTTGGGGTTAACAGAATTCGTATAAAATTTTGGCTTTGACCCCCTGGAGCAGAAAGAGTGGGGCCCAATAGGGGAATTAGAGGTAAATATTCAAATTCCTTCAGAAAAGAAACAATGAACTTGTATTCAGAACATTACTTGGCATTACAAACCAGGTGAGCGATACAGGCCCTCTGGGCCTCTTGTTTCTATTTACCGGCCGGATCGCTTTCATCATGAAGCTTTGTCTGGGTCATGAAAGTTTACGTTAGGAGATGTTAATATATGATTTAGATGGATTTTACGGCTGATTTTGTCAAAAAACTTTATTGTTGATTTATGAAAAAGAGGTAGGTATTTGACATTGATAACGATTTAAATATGATTTAAACGTTTTTTTTTTTGTCACAATCCAAATTTTGAAAATGTTACCCTCAGCATCGGGTAAATGGCCTATCGGAAGTTAGAGGTTAGACACGACGTAATGTTCCAAAAGTGTCTCGTCGTGCTATACCTCTAACATTGTTGGAGTACTATATGGTCTAAATTTACACTCATTGAACAGATGAAATGAACAAATATAATTTTCCAGAAGGAAATTATCAAAATTGGCAGTAAGCGCTTATCTATTAATTCATTACAAAATTACCTTAAATTATATTTTCAATATTAATGAAGATAATCTTCTAAGACTTTTGCGCCGTTTACAATTGTGTAAATGTTTATGCAAATACCACGATCCGTCATAACTGGTTAGGACACCAAAACGTGGTCGTATGGATTTCATACTTTCCCCCGTACGGTTTGCTTATATACGCATATCAGTTGTATCAAAACTGTAAACAAGTTCTACTTTTACGTATTAAAATCACAAAACATTCTTACATTAAAACGTGTTACAGCTGCTCGTGCAACCACCCTTGTGTTGATACCGGAAATGATGTTTTGCCGCGTAAGGGCAATTATAACCGATAAATTGTGAAATTTAAGAGTTGAAAAATGTATTTTAGAATTCCAATTCAAGTAAAATTAAATCTAAAGCATAAAATGAAGATAATGTGTATCATAATGCATATAATTATATCAAATATTCTCTACTGTCATTCCAGTAAAAAGCGTAATGTTATCGACTATATTTTTCATATGCAAATTAAGAAAATGGCGGCTCCCATGAAAAGGGAATGCTGAGCTGGTAAATCGAATATGTGCCCTCGGAGAGGAAGAAAAGTGGTGGAGAATGAGTCTGTTGGAGTATGAAAACCAGATATTCCTTGATGGATACCACGAAGATGGGCTAACAGTTCTTGCGAAGTAATTTTAATTATACTCGCACTCTTCTGCTTGTATTTATAATTTTTGTATCCCGTGCCGCGCCCGCGCCGGAGACCAAGGCCGTTTTCGTTTATTCGGAACAACCGGTTCGACCGTTGGTTAAGTCATTATTTCAACTATAAATCCTGACGGACCTGCAGTTTTTGATACAGGCCTGTGAGAGCTTTGTCAAGGCTGCCTCGCCTGAAAACAATATAAAATCACCAGGCCCGTCTTTAATTAATAAAGGAACAACTAGGTCCAACCAGTCAAACCGTACTTACGTAGTCACCAAGAGCAGCAGACAAAGAGAAAGCTTTATTAATCAAATTTCTAACAAATAAACAACCAGAAGAATCGTTAAATATATTTAAAACTGTCTTTTGGGAATAAACTTCCGTGATATGTTTTGTAATGTTTTAGTTTCAAAGCACTTGTTCGAAATTTTTTTTGGGTCGGTGGCATTTTCGAAAGACATTCCCGCCATCAGTGTGGCTCCAAAATGAAATGTTTGATATTCATACGCACTTCCGCATCAACTTTCGTTAGGTATTTAACATCAGTGTTATCAAAAATATAATGTTTTTTATACTTTCAAATATATAATGTTAAATTCTATATCCATATTTTTGTTAATTTATGTAATGTTCTATAATTAGATGGATTTGTGGGAAGAACTATTATAATCGAAAACGGCCCAACGCAGAGCTTTGGTTATTTTCGTTTTTCTCTCTTCAACGACAGTCTACGTTACAACAATTTCTTGTTAAAGTTGGCGGGGGATATACAAATGGGTTCCGTCCGTCCGTCCGTCTGTCCGTCCGTCAACATTTCCTTTAAATCGCTACTAGTCATAGAGTTCTGCATGGATTGTAACCAAATTTGGCCACAAGCATCCTTGGGGGAGGGGGAACAGAACTTGTATAAATTTTGGCTCTGACCCCCTGGGGGCATCAAGGGCGGGGCCCAATAAGGGTAATAGAGGTAAATCCTATAAATCGCTACTTGTCCTAGAGTTCTGCATGGATGTAACCAAATTTGGCCACAAACATCATTGGGGGAAGGGGAACAGAACTTGTATACATTTTGGCTCTGACCCCCCTGGGGGCAGGAGGGGTTGGGCCCAATATGGGAAATAGAGATAAATTCTATAAATCGCTACATGTCCTAGAGTTCTGCATGGATTGTAACACCAAATTTGGCCACAAACATCATTGGGGGAAGGGGAACAGATATTGTATAAATTTTGGCTATGACTCCCGGGGGCAGGAGGGGCGGGGCCCAATAGGGAAATAAAGGTATATCCTTTAAATCGCTACTAGTAATACAGTTAAGCATGGAATATAACCAAATTTGGCCACAAACATTCTTGGGGAAAGGGGAATAGAGATTTTATAAATTTTGACTCTGACCCCCGAGGACAGGAGTAGCGGGGACTGATAGTGGAAATAGAGGTAAATATTTAAATTCCTTTAGAAAAGAAACAATGAACCTGTATTGAAAACATAACTTGGCATTACAAACCAGGTGAGCGATACAGGCCCTCTGGGCCTCTTGTTAATTATTATGAAATTCCTTGAAGAAGTAAAGTGTTATGTATTAAATGTATTTATTTACATATGCCCCTATATAGTCAATGGGAGGGTAGTTGCGTTCAAATTAGCGTAATCACTATGACGTATGAATACAAACGCAGTGCAGGTTAAGACTACTTCTAGTTCACGCTTCGATAAGATTTTGCGTCATAACTTGAAAGATTTCAAAATAAAAATAAAGAGTTTTTATTAGATCCAATTAAATATGTATTTGACATCAAAACAAAAGATGTGATCAGACATTGTAACGGTAATAAACAACAAAATGAATCGCTTGTCGGGGCTACAACTGGAGGGCTATCCTCAGGAATGTTCGGGGAATCCCATAGTTATGTCAGATGTACATGTGTGTACGGTCACTCATCTCACCTAAATATACAGAACATCTGATTGTCGGTGAACAATTCTGGGAGCATCTAAGCGAACAATAGGTTAACAGATTATATACAGGTTTCCAGAAAAAAACCCATTACAGGTAGCCTATCCGAAACAGTATCATCAGCTTTAGCCTCGTCTTTGCATTCAAAATAGGCCTACACACACGCAAACACTTGTCTATCCTCCGTACAATAAAGTAAAAGTCATGACTATGAAGAATTTAGTCTACATGGAGTTCATAGACTGATACATATATGACAAACATTCAGTAGCTCAAGGGTCAAACCCTCAATAGGCTATATTACAGTAACTTTCCTCGGTTGAAAATCAAATACGGTGGCTCGCTCCACTTCGGACTGCATCACTACATCTATATATACCCTGACAACGATACATACCAATAGTCGTTCCGCCTCGGTTATTTCACTTTTTATTCAAAATAGACATTATTGACATATGATAAAATTGAAAAAAAAAAAAAAAAACCAGGAAAGGTGTCATTGTTATACTGCAAATCAAACAGAAGCTATAACCATTTAACAATCGGAACTATATCTACAGTCATCCTTTAACGCAATCAAAACACTGTTCAATCTCTATACGTATTAAATCAGCAAATGAACAAAGACATCAACACAGATTTATACTCAGTAGTGTATATGTGTGACATGTACACATGCATGTTTGTGTCCTGATCATGAATTATGAGAACAAAAATGGCATTCAATCAAAATAGTAGTCCGTCAAATATAGGTTAGAACTAAGCAGGCAAATTCTGTAAAATTGTATCATTTTATTAAAGAAGCAGTTGTAATGATGGTCTATGGTCCAATTTATTTTAAAATATTATTTTCTTTATTTAATGTAAAATGCATATACATGTGAAGAGTTAATCTGGCTGATAGTCAATCACTTAAATACTTGTTCTTCTTTTATCATAGGGGCCTTGGTGTAGACAGGGTTTTTCTGAATTTCCTCAAGGTTTACAGCGATGAATCAAACCTTGTATTGGTTATAGGGTCATCGTCAACAGAAGAGGTGAGTATGGGGAAAACGGATGAAAAAGACATCACTATATTTATATATTATTGCCTTTTTTGAGGGCACTATGGTCTCATAGTGTTGTCGAGGGATGGCATAGTACCAGAGCTAGAGGTGAGGGTACTACGCCATCTGGAGGCAACACTATGAGACCATAGTGCCCTCAAAAGAAGGCAATGATGTTTTTAGTACATAATTGAAAAAAATCCAGGACAAACAATTACGTACGATCACGAATATAACAATTTATTTAAACGAATGCGGAAATGTCTTAACGTTTAGAAATGTCATGGTCGTAAGTGTCTATTCATTTTTCCAGGCAGAAATCTTTGAAAATGCTCACTGCATATTTCGTTGCCTGTCCAGTTCAATTTGCTATTTTTCTTTTGTAAATTCGTCAGCATTTAAGTTTCCAAACTGTGCCATTTATGTTTCACACAGCTTGTTTGCCATTGAACAGCGCAGATAGCGAACGTGAAGTCATTTTCGTCAATATGACGTTTGTAACAAAAAGCACCAAGCCATAGTCCCGTGGGAAACCATAGTCTCATGGGAAACCATAGTCCCGCGGGAAACCATAGTCCTGGGACTATGGCTAAATAGTGCCCGGGGCTGAGCCAATGAAAACGCGTGGAAAAGTCATGTTATGTACTAATGACTGTTATAACCCTCTGTTATTCAGATTGGGGCTAAATTTTGGCCATTTTGCCAGTACTCTTCCAAAATGTCCTAAAGTTTTTTGAAAATCCTTCATCATTCCAATAGAGAATGTCCTAACAAAACTTTGGTTAAACCTCAAAATGTCCTTAAGATTTTGAAATCAGTCTTAAACACTGCCTTTTCCTTCTTAGATATAGCAATCGTCGCTTAATTTGTTTAGCTTGTTAATCAAGATGACAAATGTAGTGGCCATACTATAGTTTTGAAATAATAAGATAGTGTAAAGCAAAACTGTCTTTTCCCCCAGGAATATTTCCTTGAGCAGCTTGAAAACGACAATGTGAAGCCACTACCTAAAGTGATTACCAATGAAATAAGTGCGACAGAAAGGTATGGAATATGTATTTTATGTCTATACAGAGCTATATAACTAATTCTGGAATTCAATAACATGACCATGTAGCTTATTTCATGTATGAGTGAATTATTGAATTATCAAATTATTTCATAGTTACAAGTAGTGACAAGTGTATATAAATAGATGTTTATTGCATAATAAAGCAAATGTTAATTTTCATTTGTACAAATAACAGGTGAAAAACTGCTCAGATGAGATGTTTTTCATGAAGATTGTGATACAATATACGTGTGTATATGTTTAGATATTATATATGTACATGTATGTGTTTTTCATGAAATTATATGTCAATTTTGGAACATTTTTTCCGTTGAATTAAGATTATTTACGAAAATATTACTTTTGACAATCATTCACAAGACCGAGGCATAAAAGTTAGTTCAGTGTGGTCCTGAGGTAGAACGTTTCTCTCCACAGACAGAATGTGTATGTACAAGGCGGTGTTTTATTTGTGACATCACGGATCCTGGTGGTTGACCTTCTTACTGACCGGGTACCTTTGGATCATGTCACAGGTGTTCTGGTGTATAAGGCCCACAGGTAGGAACACAATCTTTGTTTTAATCACCATTCTGACAAGTCATGATTCAAACATTTACCGTATGTTAGCACAAACTACTCTTACCAGTATTTGACACAATAAATTTTGTTGCAAAATTAATATTAGCAGGATGGCCTAATGATGAATAATAGCATAATTGCAGCCTTTGCTCTATGAAACAAAATTAGAATATGCATTAGGTTAAAACCTTTAAGTGCAAAATTTTTGTGAGAAAAATGCATAAATATGAATTTTAGTAGGTACTTTTAAAAATTATCTTTACCATATAGACATTGGTACATTATTTGTTAAGAACTACATTGTATTAATTTTGGAATTGTATGTTTTACAGAATTGTGGAATCAGGCCAGGAAGCTTTCATTTTACGCCTTTTTAGACAAAAGAACAAGGTAAAATATGTGTAAGATTTTAAATCATAAAAGAGGCCTTTGCAACTTATACACAGGTGCGACTTATTAGCCGGAAAATACAGTAATGACTTGTATTGGTAATGTATCATATGTATAATCCAACAATGTAACATAAGCTTGTATTACTGCACCAGTATTTTATATACAAAAAACTCAATCTAATTGGCAATTTTCTTTACCTATTCACAGAGTGGATTTATCAAGGCTTTCACAGACAATGCAGGTGCCTTCACTGTGGGGTTCGCTCATGTTGAGAGGATCATGAAGAATTTGTTTGTCCGTAAACTGTTTCTGTGGCCAAGATTCCACGCCAGTGTGGTGACTTCTCTGGAGAAACACAAGGTACTGTCAATAGCAAGTGTAATTTATAGCCATATTCTTAATTATAGAGTTTTGATTTAAAAAGTTAAAGCCTCTTCTCAACATAAATTGTCTGACAGTGAAAATGGTTCAGTTACATGTATAGGTACACATACTGTAAAACACGGTTTAATTAACGAATCTCGAGAGACCTACAAAATGACTTTGGTATAAACATGTTTGTTATAAACATGTTTTTCTTAATACGAAATAAAATGATTGTTAGTCATATATTATTAGAGTTGATATGAAGGACTCGTCAAATGAATTTGAAATGTTACAACTATAGCAAAATATGTTGTGAGGGACATTTAAAGATGCTCCACCGCCGATGAATGGTATTTATTTCTCTATCAATTAAACACAGGAGCAGAAGAAATAGAGGTTCCCCAACAAGTGACTGTTGTTTATCATGTTTATCAAACTCGAGTTAGTTAATTTTCAAATTTTAAAAAGACACAAGCTTTAGCCTTGGGAAACTTATGTTACATAAGTTATGTATCCCATAACTTTAGCTCTATATTTATACCGTGGTGACCATTTTCTCGTCTTCATTCAAAGAAACTTACCACCATACATTGTGTAGTGATATCTTTACACGATAAAATATAGTGCTCAGAAAGAGAGCCAATATTCTATTGTTTGATATTTTGAATAAGCAACTACCTGTTAAACAGTAAATACAATGTTATTTAAAAGAAAATGCGCTATGAAAAGTAGCCCGAAGTTGAGAGCCAATCGGAATCAAGAGATCTTAGAATTGACCAATCAGAGGCGCCGTAGGTGTTTACACACTGGAGTGTGTAAATATAAATGATAACCATCTGCTATGGAATTTATCACATGGTTTTTCCTTTGTGAAACATGCATAGTTATGGGATAATTAGTATATTTCTATAGCAAGAAAATTTACTTACTTTACACCACCACCGCCATTGAACAGTTTGAGCTTCATATTTCAATTTAAGATAAAAATATTAAAAATAATTTATTGGGTTCCGAAAAAATTCCGTGGCACTATGCATGATATGGAATTAAGTACTGATTGTGCATGCACCAAAAGCAAAATATATTCTTTTATTTCCATTTTTGTGTTAATTAGACACATATAAACCGTAACAATGATTATACATCAATTATTTTTCACATGTTGGGTATTGTTTATGCTTTGTTGGCATCTTAAATGAGGTGGATATTAGATAGAAGTGTGACCTGCTGCCGGTAAGTCTTTGTATGTCTATCTGTGTTGGATGGTCTGAAGGTTATGTATGTACAACTGTTTCAGGTAGATGTGGTGGAGATCCATGTCCATTTGACGTCGGCCATGCTAGCTTGTCAGACTGCTATATTGGACCTGATCAATGCTTGTATTCAGGAACTTAAAAGATGTACGACAGCGGTAAGTACTGCTTTATATGGAATATCACAGAATACGGAAATCTTGTGTCAATATAGGCAGGTTTAGCAATCTAGGTTTATATCAGAAAAGCCAAATCTATCCGACATCTGTATCATCCTTTTGGTGAACAGAATACCGGTACTCTAGTATTAATATGATACAGTGTACTGTCAACTAACTTTTGTTTATTTTGATGATGATTAGAAATCAGAAAACGAATCTATGTGTATATGTTTTAGTTACAGTAGAAACATAGGAGTGAGTATAAACCTTATGTTAGGACTCTTTGTAAATTTCTCTAAGACCTGCTTGGTAGATGTCTGAAGTTCTGTAGGTGTTGCTCCTTAATTATCCATAGAAAGTGTAATAATTACCCTTCATTTGTTCACTGGATAGATTGATGCCGATGAGATCACAGTGGAGAATTCCATAGGCAAGGCTTTTGACACCATCATCCGAATGCAGCTGGATCCCATATGGCATCAGATTGGACCAAAAACCAGACAACTCGTATCTGATCTCAAAACACTTAGGCTGATTCTTAAGTAAGTATTTATTAGTCCTATTCCGTATTTGCATATTACAGGGATATCTGCCCTTGCAGATAGGTTTTGATTATGACGTCATGTGTTTGCGAGCTTTACGTAACATACATTTCACAAATAACGTAACAATCGATACCTACCCCCAAGGGAGCTAACTCTGTAATATGCAATGATGGAGTAGGGGTATTGCAGGGAAACTTTGTATTTCCTTATCAATTTGTTTGAAGTTTTCTTTGTGATGAAGAGATATATTATCTATTATATCTTTAATACCTATATCATAAGAAAAAAATTGTTTACCGACTAAGATTTGTTGACTTGTGTCTTAAACTACCACATATGTTGTGACCAGTTTGGACTACAAATGTTATTTTTGTAAATAATGTAAGATATTAGGGAAATATGATATCAATTTAAAATTTGAATGCAGCTTTCAGTGTTTATTCTGTATACATAAATAAGAGGTTTTCATTCTTTGTTTCAGACATCTGACTCAGTATGATTGCGTAACATTTTACAGCATGGTGAATTCTGTCAGGTACGTAACTTGGTCAGGCTCTTATTATTGTTTTAGTGGGATACCACACTTTTATTGCAGAGTAAAAGATAAATGTCAGCATATGTATACTTGTAACAGGAAATAAAGTTCAATCTTTGATTGACACTCTTGTTATACTTTGTGTGTGTGTATGTGTGTGTGTGTGTTGTTAAGAGGCAGGGAGGGAGGGGGTACCAGGGGAATATACTGGAATCTGGTTGTCCGTCTGTCTTTCTGTCTGTAGACACAACTTTGTCCAGCCAACTCATCCTATTTTGATAAAATTTAGTACACAGAACCCTGATATAAAGGGGAGTTGAGTAAACTATATAGTATTCTTCAATGTCCCCTATTAGTGGAGTTATTACTAAATTTGTGCAGCAGGGGTACCGGGTATTAGTCGTTCACTCTGGCGACAGTTATAGTCTTGGGCTGTTTTGTTGTGTATACAGGCTATTCCTTGGGGTACTGTATCGTTAATTTTTCTTACAGTGTCATATTAATCATCCACAGAGATTCTATGTTGTTCCTGTTAGGAAACCTCTCCACATAGGATGATATTTGTATTTTGTTATTGGTTTAATTTGTTTGTTTCTTTGTCATTATGCAATTTGGTACATACTTGTATCTTTGTTGCCTCATTTAGGCCAAAAACATCATAGGTAAAGAAATCAGATGAATAACTGAATCCTTTGTACTCTATTGGTCATTGTCAGTTACCCACGTTAGCCTACGGTCTGTTGAACGGAGCGTAGTGGGGTTAAGACACTGGGTTTCCAAGGGTGCTATTGGTGCTCTACCAGTGAAAATGATTCAGTGGTCAAGCTAGCTGATTTAGCTCATTAGAATATTACAGTCTCAAAGTCATTTTCATTAATCCAAACAAAATTATCAGTACTTATAGTTTGTATTATTCCACCAACAGAAGCAGTGAGAAAACATTTGGCCAGAACACAGGATGGCTGTTTCTTGAGGCAGCTGATAGCCTGTTTATGGTACGTAAACATTCCAGGATATATCAGACTCAATATATAAGATTCAAGCTGAAACATGTAAACAACACTAAATAACTAGAAGGAATCACCACGTTGGGATTTTTCAATGTATTCACTTGGATCCACAGCTGTTTCCACTTTCTGATAGATATCTTTACAAAATTCCACTTTTTATGACAATGTACCTCCAACTTTTTGTTGTGAATAAGATTGATAGTAATTTGCTAAAATCAGTGTAACTGCTTTAAAGTCAATATTTCTAGAAGATGTACAGTTTTATGGAAATTAATTCTTAAGTGAAGATTTATAGGTTATATATAAAATTGTGACATTTTGCATATTCATAAATTAACCATGAAATGATGCAATCATAAGATAATTAGAGGGAAACAAAAGTTTATTCATTTTACTTTTCTTACAGCATGCTAAGGAGAGAATCTATGGCCCACCAGAGAAAAAAACAAAGGACGGTGGTGAAACGAAGGGTAAGACAGAGTGATTATTTATCTCATTTTAGTTTTTGTTCAAATATTCTGGCAAAAAATCATTGAAGAATAATAGTTTAATTTTAAACTATGATGGGAAATCATGGATAGTTTCTGGCATATTTAGTAAGTCTAGTTAAATTTGATGACAGAAAATTTGTGCTGTATATAAATAAAAGGTTAGGACTGCTCAAGGTTAATTTTGTGAGTTTTGTTAATGACTGAAATTATTCTATCTCTATAATAATGGATTTTACAAGGACTCTGCTTCACAAGAAAGCTGTAAGAATTTGTTAATTTCTCAGATAGTGAAATATTGAATGACATGTATCATGAATAAAAGAATATGAAACTTGTAAGTATTATGCTGCATAGACAAATCTGTTGACTTAATATTTATATGACAAGTTTATGAACAATGTAATTGACATTTCCATATGCTTTTAGCTGATTTACAGCCTAATTTTGAGCTTTGTCCGAAGTGGAAGGCCTTGTCAGATGTTCTGAAGGAGATTCGTGAGGAAAATGGAAAGCTGGAGGGGGACAAGGAACAAGGCAGAGTTCTTATTGCTGGGGAGGATGACCGCACCTGTAGTCAGCTGAGGGAGGTAAGATGTAGATTGATTATTATTAAAAAACAACAACAACAAAAAGAAAAAAGAAAACGGAGAATAAATTAAGAAAAGAGATACCAGCATTGTTAATTCAATAATTTTTTAATAAGAGGGATACTTGATTGGATAAGAGGGGTATTGGGTCAGTCCTATGGGAAAAGGGTGGTGAACCCAGATTTGGAAGAGAGAATTAATATCAGAATCAGTTACATCATATGTTAAGTAAAGAGATATAGATTTAAAGTTCAATTTATGAAAATAAAAGTAGGGACCAATGTGTATTTTAGTAAGTGGTGGTTAAAAATCAATTAGTAAAGAAATTACTTTAGGTTGATCATTTATTAGATTTTGGTTTATGATACATGAAATATCGTGTCAAAATCATGAAAATTAAAATAACACAATGAAAATATGACATGAACATAGCATAAAATGGTTTAATAAGCATTGACATTGTGGGTTCCTCTGTTGTTAGTCAGAAGGATCATACCTGTAGTGTTTTTATTTCAGTACCTTTGTGAGGGAGGACAGAGTATGTTGATACGTTTGTACAACAAGTCTGTAGCCATCAAAGGCCAGCTGTTAGAAGATGTGTCGGTAAGAATAAAACCTGCCATAAACATATATAAATACTGGATTTAACGTTCAAATTCAGCAAACTTTTCAGTAAAATTGACTAAAAATAAAAGGTTAGAGGAATTAAGACTAAGGATTAAATTTCAATTTACTTTTTAACATTAGATAAACTCTACTCAAAATCTGACAATGGTTTGGTACCATATTCCATACAAGTGTAAAATTCAATAATGGCAACTTTTGTCACAGGTCTTCATTCCTTATTCTGTTGAAAGGCTAATTTGTTCACCTGCTATGTATTAGATGATGGTCTCACGCCTGTTTTGCATATTGTTTTGTAGAAGAAGGCCAGGTTTGATAGATATGCCAAAGTCCGAGGGAAGAAGCAGGAGAAAGCTAAGTCCAATGACGCAGGTCTAACGCTTACACAGATGTTACACAAGGACGACATGGATGTAGACTTGGTAGTAGAATTTATTGATGATTTGAGAGATATACTGTTAACATACATATCTTAGCTGTAATGTCATTTTTGCACTTTGCACTGCAAACATTTTAAGCTAAAATATAAGTGCCTAATTTTATTTTTTGTACTATGATAGTATGGCACCTTTTACAAATACTAGTAGTCTAGTACATGAATACATCACTCTGCTAAAACCTATTCCAAATTCCCCTAAAATTTGATGAGCCAAAATAAATAAAAAAAATATGCTGTTCTCTTCCCCGCAAGGATGCTGATAACAAGCCTTCAGACCCTACCTGTACCTCCCAGGATGCTTACTATGGCCTGATAAAGGAACCAGTAACAGTAATTCACCCCCTCCACGGGGGCTCGGACCATAAAGGGCTCACTCGAACTCTCCAGGAGATACAGCCTCGATATGTCATCCTGTATGATGCAGACATGCAGTTTGTACGGGAGCTTGAGGTAAGTTGACCCCTCAAGAAACATTTAGTCTCTTCTTAATCAAATACTTGATCAGCCTTATATGCAACTTCAGAGGTGAATGAAATAAGAGAGGAAGAAATTAAGTGTTCTGTAATGTATCGGAATTAAAAGAAAAGGTTATAAAAATGTCAATCGGGGGAATAAAGGTCTAGCAAAATAGTTCGGGTGAGAGAAACCACATAAGCTGTACATTAATATATTGGTCAGTTGAATGAGGAGAACATGACTTGTGAGTACATGTGAGTACAGAGACCTTATGTCCATCTTGGTTTGTTTACTTGTTTTGTACAGGTATGTTGGAAAGCTTCAGCAGATAAACATATTTTTGTATGTACAGGTGTTTAGGGTGAAGATTTAGTAGATACAGGTGTGTGTTTTGTATATACAGGTGTTTAGGGTGCAGATTTAGTAGATACAGGTGTGTGTTTTGTATATACAGGTGTTTAGGGTGCAGATTTAGTAGATACAGGTGTGTGTTTTGTATATACAGGTGTTTAGGGTGAAGATTTAGTAGATACAGGTGTGTGTTTTGTATATACAGGTGTTTAGGGTGAAGATTTAGTAGATACAGGTGTGTGTTTTGTATATACAGGTGTTTAGGGTGAAGATTTAGTAGATACAGGTGTGTGTTTTGTATATACAGGTGTTTAGGGTGAAGATTTAGTAGATACAGGTGTGTGTTTTGTATATACAGGTGTTTAGGGTGCAGATTTAGTAGATACAGGTGTGTGTTTTGTATATACAGGTGTTTAGGGTGAAGATTTAGTAGATACAGGTGTGTGTTTTGTATATATATACAGGTGTTTAGGGTGAAGATTTAGTAGATACAGGTGTGTGTTTTGTATATACAGGTGTTTAGGGTGCAGATTTAGTAGATACAGGTGTGTGTTTTGTATATACAGGTGTTTAGGGTGCAGATTTAGTAGATACAGGTGTGTGTTTTGTATATACAGTGTTTAGGGTGCAGATTTAGTAGATACAGGTGTGTGTTTTGTATATACAGGTGTTTAGGGTGAAGATTTAGTAGATACAGGTGTGTGTTTTGTATATACAGGTGTTTAGGGTGAAGATTTAGTAGATACAGGTGTGTGTTTTGTATATACAGGTGTTTAGGGTGAAGATTTAGTAGATACAGGTGTGTGTTTTGTATATACAGGTGTTTAGGGTGAAGATTTAGTAGATACAGGTGTGTGTTTTGTATATACAGGTGTTTAGGGTGAAGATTTAGTAGATACAGGTGTGTGTTTTGTATATACAGGTGTTTAGGGTGAAGATTTAGTAGATACAGGTGTGTAGGGTGAAGATTTAGTAGATACAGGTGTGTGTTTTGTATATACAGGTGTTTAGGGTGAAGATTTAGTAGATACAGGTGTGTGTTTTGTATATACAGGTTTTTAGGGTGAAGATTTAGTAGATACAGGTGTGTGTTTTGTATATACAGGTGTTTAGGGCGAGTCAGCCTGGTGTCCCTCTACGTGTGTACTTCCTGATGTATACAGGATCAGTGGAGGAACAACGCTACCTCACAACACTGAGGAAGGAGAAAGAGGCGTTTGAATTCCTTATCAGAGAAAAAGCAGTAGGTATTTGCAGATGTTGTCACCCAAGTCTGAAAATTGTTCAGTTTTCCTTGCTGTTGTGAGTTCATGTCATGGTGCCATCCTCAATAATCCAGGAGTTACTATCACTGTCGTTATGTCCACTCCTAGACTAATAGTAAAACTGCAGACATTTCAGGAGAAAACCAACTGACCAATCATGCACAGGCGTAGAAAGATTACCTTTAATAACATTAAAGATTAACAGAGAGCAACGTCAAACTTCAAAACTATGCAGTATACTGTTATTTGATTCTTTTATAGACAACAAATGACCAAATTACCTGTCTCATCTGTTGTCAGACACAATGCTTTCCTTTGTGCTATGGCGTATGTAGTCCAATGACATTAATAAAAGTACCTGGTAACATCTGGAATATCGTGGATGGTATGGTACCTGCAATGATAATTTGTATTAAAAGATTATTATTTAATTCATTTTAACTAATTGTTTGAAAACAAATTTACTTGCATTGTAGACCATGGTTATACCAGAGGAACAAGATGGGAAATTGGAGGATGATCCTAATTTATCAAGGGACACAACTCCTGCAAATGCTACAGTTAACACAAGAAAAGGCGGAGTACAACCGTCATCCGTTCAACAAAAGGTTAGTTCCATAGATATGAAAGTCTAAATGGACCAGTCATCCATCCGTTCAACAAAAGGTTAGTTCCATAGATATGAAAGTCTAAATGGACCAGTCATCCATCCGTTCAACAAAAGGTTAGTTCCATAGATATGAAAGTCTAAATGGACCAGTCATCCATCCGTTCAACAAAAGGTTAGTTCATTTAATACTATTGATGTGAAGATCTGTATGGACTATCCATTCATACATGATGTGTCATTTTGTATTGTGTGTAAAGCCCCTCACTGAGTAATAAGACACACAAAAAGACTGATCTATACCATTGTATGTACAACAGTTGAGATCATTATGTATCACTGAGGAATAAGGCACAATAAGGCACACAAAAAGACTGATCTATACCATTGTATGTACAACAGTTGAGATCATTATGTATCGCTGAGGAATAAGGCACACAACAAGACTGATCTATACCATTGTCTGTACAACAGTTGAGATCATTATGTATCGCTGAGGAATAAGGCACACAAAAAGACTGATCTATACCATTGTCTGTACAACAGTTGAGATCATTATGTATCACTGAGGAATAAGGCACACAAAAAGACTGATCTATACCATTGTATGTACAACAGTTGAGATCATTATGTATCACTGAGGAATAAGGCACACAAAAAGACTGATCTATACCATTGTCTGTACAACAGTTGAGATCATTATGTATCACTGAGGAATAAGGCACACAAAAAGACTGATCTATACCATTGTATGTACAACAGTTGAGATCATCATGTATCACTGAGGAATAAGGCACACAAAAAGACTGATCTATACTATTGTATGTACAACAGTTGAGATCATTATGTATCACTGAGGAATAAGGCACACAAAAAGACTGATCTATACCATTGTCTGTACAACAGTTGAGATCATTATGTATCACTGAGGAATAAGACACACAAAAAGACTGATCTATACCATTGTCTATACAACAGTTGAGATCATTATGTATCACTGAGGAATAAGGCACACAAAAAGACTGATCTATACTATTGTCTATACAACAGTTGAGATCATTATGTATCACTGAGGAATAAGGCACACAAAAAGACTGATCTATACTATTGTCTGTACAACAGTTGAGATCATTATGTATCACTGAGGAATAAGGCACATAAAAAGACTGATCTATACTATTGTCTGTACAACAGTTGAGATCATTATGTATCATTGAGGAATAAGACACACAAAAAGACTGATCTATACTATTGTCTATACAACAGTTGAGATCATTATGTATCACTGAGGAATAAGGCACACAAAAAGACTGATCTATACCATTGTCTATACAACAGTTGAGATCATTATGTATCACTGAGGAATAAGACACACAAAAAGACTGATCTATACCATTGTCTATACAACAGTTGAGATCATTATGTATCACTGAGGAATAAGGCACACAAAAAGACTGATCTATACTATTGTCTGTACAACAGTTGAGATCATTATGTATCATTGAGGAATAAGACACACAAAAAGACTGATCTATACCATTGTCTGTACAACAGTTGAGATCATTATGTATCACTGAGGAATAAGACACACAAAAAGACTGATCTATACTATTGTCTGTATAACAGTTGAGATCATTATGTATCACTGAGGAATAAGACACACAAAAAGACTGATCTATACTATTGTCTGTACAACAGTTGAGATCATTATGTATCACTGAGGAATAAGACACACAAAAAGACTGATCTATACCATTGTCTATACAACAGTTGAGATCATTATGTATCACTGAGGAATAAGACACACAAAAAGACTGATCTATACCATTGTCTATACAACAGTTGAGATCATTATGTATCACTGAGGAATAAGACACACAAAAAGACTGATCTATACTATTGTCTATACAACAGTTGAGATCATTATGTATCACTGAGGAATAAGACACACAAAAAGACTGATCTATACTATTGTCTGTACAACAGTTGAGATCATTATGTATCACTGAGGAATAAGACACACAAAAAGACTGATCTATACCATTGTCTGTACAACAGTTGAGATCATTATGTATCACTGAGGAATAAGACACACAAAAAGACTGATCTATACCATTGTCTATACAACAGTTGAGATCATTATGTATCACTGAGGAATAAGACGCACAAAAAGACTGATCTATACTATTGTCTGTACAACAGTTGAGATCATTATGTATCACTGAGGAATAAGGCACACACAAAAAGACTGATCTATACTATTGTCTATACAACAGTTGAGATCATTATGTATCACTGAGGAATAAGGCACACACAACAAGACTGATCTATACCATTGTATGTACAACAGTTGAGATCATTATGTATCGCTGAGGAATAAGGCACACAACAAGACTGATCTATACTATTGTCTATACAACAGTTGAGATCATTATGTATCACTGAGGAATAAGGCACACAAAAAGACTGATCTATACTATTGTCTGTACAACAGTTGAGATCATTATGTATCACTGAGGAATAAGACACATAAAAAGACTGATCTATACTATTGTCTGTACAACAGTTGAGATCATTATGTATCATTGAGGAATAAGACACACAAAAAGACTGATCTATACTATTGTCTATACAACAGTTGAGATCATTATGTATCACTGAGGAATAAGGCACACAAAAAGACTGATCTATACCATTGTCTATACAACAGTTGAGATCATTATGTATCACTGAGGAATAAGACACACAAAAAGACTGATCTATACCATTGTCTATACAACAGTTGAGATCATTATGTATCACTGAGGAATAAGGCACACAAAAAGACTGATCTATACTATTGTCTGTACAACAGTTGAGATCATTATGTATCACTGAGGAATAAGACACACAAAAAGACTGATCTATACCATTGTCTGTACAACAGTTGAGATCATTATGTATCACTGAGGAATAAGACACACAAAAAGACTGATCTATACTATTGTCTGTATAACAGTTGAGATCATTATGTATCACTGAGGAATAAGACACACACAAAAAGACTGATCTATACTATTGTCTGTACAACAGTTGAGATCATTATGTATCACTGAGGAATAAGACACACAAAAAGACTGATCTATACCATTGTCTATACAACAGTTGAGATCATTATGTATCACTGAGGAATAAGACACACACAAAAAGACTGATCTATACCATTGTCTATACAACAGTTGAGATCATTATGTATCACTGAGGAATAAGACACACAAAAAGACTGATCTATACTATTGTCTATACAACAGTTGAGATCATTATGTATCACTGAGGAATAAGGCACACAAAAAGACTGATCTATACCATTGTCTGTACAACAGTTGAGATCATTATGTATCACTGAGGAATAAGGCACACAAAAAGACTGATCTATACCATTGTCTGTACAACAGTTGAGATCATTATGTATCACTGAGGAATAAGACACACAAAAA
This sequence comes from Argopecten irradians, assembly GCF_041381155.1. Lineage (NCBI taxonomy): Eukaryota > Metazoa > Mollusca > Bivalvia > Pectinida > Pectinidae > Argopecten > Argopecten irradians. The sequence continues at coordinate 2,880,082 of NC_091139.1, forward strand.
GACTGATCTATACCATTGTCTATACAACAGTTGAGATCATTATGTATCACTGAGGAATAAGACGCACAAAAAGACTGATCTATACTATTGTCTGTACAACAGTTGAGATCATTATGTATCACTGAGGAATAAGGCACACAAAAAGACTGATCTATACTATTGTCTATACAACAGTTGAGATCATTATGTATCACTGAGGAATAAGGCACACAACAAGACTGATCTATACCATTGTATGTACAACAGTTGAGATCATTATGTATCGCTGAGGAATAAGGCACACAACAAGACTGATCTATACTATTGTCTATACAACAGTTGAGATCATTATGTATCACTGAGGAATAAGACACACAAAAAGACTGATCTATACCATTGTCTGTACAACAGTTGAGATCATTATGTATCACTGAGGAATAAGGCACACAAAAAGACTGATCTATACCATTGTCTGTACAACAGTTGAGATCATTATGTATCACTGAGGAATAAGGCACACAAAAAGACTGATCTATACCATTGTCTATACAACAGTTGAGATCATTATGTATCACTGAGGAATAAGGCACACAAAAAGACTGATCTATACTATTGTCTGTACAACAGTTGAGATCATTATGTATCACTGAGGAATAAGGCACACAACAAGACTGATCTATACTATTGTCTGTACAACAGTTGAGATCATTATGTATCACTGAGGAATAAGACACACAAAAAGACTGATCTATACTATTGTCTGTACAACAGTTGAGATCATTATGTATCACTGAGGAATAAGACACACAAAAAGACTGATCTATACCATTGTCTGTACAACAGTTGAGATCATTATGTATCACTGAGGAATAAGACACACAAAAAGACTGATCTATACCATTGTCTATACAACAGTTGAGATCATTATGTATCACTGAGGAATAAGGCACACAAAAAGACTGATCTATACCATTGTCTGTACAACAGTTGAGATCATTATGTATCACTGAGGAATAAGACACACAAAAAGACTGATCTATACCATTGTCTGTACAACAGTTGAGATCATTATGTATCACTGAGGAATAAGGCACACAAAAAGACTGATCTATACCATTGTCTGTACAACAGTTGAGATCATTATGTATCACTGAGGAATAAGACACACAAAAAGACTGATCTATACCATTGTCTGTACAACAGTTGAGATCATTATGTATCACTGAGGAATAAGACACACAAAAAGACTGATCTATACCATTGTCTATACAACAGTTGAGATCATTATGTATCACTGAGGAATAAGACGCACAAAAAGACTGATCTATACTATTGTCTGTACAACAGTTGAGATCATTATGTATCACTGAGGAATAAGGCACACAAAAAGACTGATCTATACTATTGTCTATACAACAGTTGAGATCATTATGTATCACTGAGGAATAAGGCACACAACAAGACTGATCTATACCATTGTCTGTACAACAGTTGAGATCATTATGTATCACTGAGGAATAAGACACACAAAAAGACTGATCTATACTATTGTCTGTACAACAGTTGAGATCATTATGTATCACTGAGGAATAAGGCACACAAAAAGACTGATCTATACTATTGTCTGTACAACAGTTGAGATCATTATGTATCACTGAGGAATAAGGCACACAAAAAGACTGATCTATACTATTGTCTATACAACAGTTGAGATCATTATGTATCACTGAGGAATAAGGCACACAACAAGACTGATCTATACCATTGTCTATACAACAGTTGAGATCATTATGTATCACTGAGGAATAAGACACACAAAAAGACTGATCTATACTATTGTCTATACAACAGTTGAGATCATTATGTATCACTGAGGAATAAGACACACAAAAAGACTGATCTATACTATTGTCTGTACAACAGTTGAGATCATTATGTATCACTGAGGAATAAGACACACAAAAAGACTGATCTATACTATTGTCTGTATAACAGTTGAGATCATTATGTATCACTGAGGAATAAGACACACAAAAAGACTGATCTATACTATTGTCTGTACAACAGTTGAGATCATTATGTATCACTGAGGAATAAGGCACACAACAAGACTGATCTATACCATTGTATGTACAACAGTTGAGATCATTATGTATCGCTGAGGAATAAGGCACACAACAAGACTGATCTATACTATTGTCTATACAACAGTTGAGATCATTATGTATCACTGAGGAATAAGACACACAAAAAGACTGATCTATACCATTGTCTGTACAACAGTTGAGATCATTATGTATCACTGAGGAATAAGGCACACAAAAAGACTGATCTATACCATTGTCTGTACAACAGTTGAGATCATTATGTATCACTGAGGAATAAGGCACACAAAAAGACTGATCTATACCATTGTCTATACAACAGTTGAGATCATTATGTATCACTGAGGAATAAGGCACACAAAAAGACTGATCTATACTATTGTCTGTACAACAGTTGAGATCATTATGTATCACTGAGGAATAAGGCACACAACAAGACTGATCTATACTATTGTCTGTACAACAGTTGAGATCATTATGTATCACTGAGGAATAAGACACACAAAAAGACTGATCTATACCATTGTCTGTACAACAGTTGAGATCATTATGTATCACTGAGGAATAAGACACACAAAAAGACTGATCTATACCATTGTCTGTACAACAGTTGAGATCATTATGTATCACTGAGGAATAAGACACACAAAAAGACTGATCTATACCATTGTCTGTACAACAGTTGAGATCATTATGTATCACTGAGGAATAAGACACACAAAAAGACTGATCTATACCATTGTCTATACAACAGTTGAGATCATTATGTATCACTGAGGAATAAGACACACAAAAAGACTGATCTATACTATTGTCTATACAACAGTTGAGATCATTATGTATCACTGAGGAATAAGGCACACAAAAAGACTGATCTATACCATTGTCTGTACAACAGTTGAGATCATTATGTATCACTGAGGAATAAGACACACAAAAAGACTGATCTATACCATTGTCTGTACAACAGTTGAGATCATTATGTATCACTGAGGAATAAGACACACAAAAAGACTGATCTATACCATTGTCTATACAACAGTTGAGATCATTATGTATCACTGAGGAATAAGACACACAAAAAGACTGATCTATACTATTGTCTGTACAACAGTTGAGATCATTATGTATCACTGAGGAATAAGACACACAAAAAGACTGATCTATACTATTGTCTATACAACAGTTGAGATCATTATGTATCACTGAGGAATAAGGCACACAAAAAGACTGATCTATACCATTGTCTGTACAACAGTTGAGATCATTATGTATCACTGAGGAATAAGACACACAAAAAGACTGATCTATACCATTGTCTGTACAACAGTTGAGATCATTATGTATCACTGAGGAATAAGGCACACAAAAAGACTGATCTATACCATTGTCTGTACAACAGTTGAGATCATTATGTATCACTGAGGAATAAGGCACACAAAAAGACTGATCTATACTATTGTCTATACAACAGTTGAGATCATTATGTATCACTGAGGAATAAGGCACACAAAAAGACTGATCTATACCATTGTCTATACAACAGTTGAGATCATTATGTATCACTGAGGAATAAGGCACACAAAAAGACTGATCTATACCATTGTCTGTACAACAGTTGAGATCATTATGTATCACTGAGGAATAAGACACACAAAAAGACTGATCTATACCATTGTCTATACAACAGTTGAGATCATTATGTATCACTGAGGAATAAGACACACAAAAAGACTGATCTATACTATTGTCTGTACAACAGTTGAGATCATTATGTATCACTGAGGAATAAGACACACAAAAAGACTGATCTATACCATTGTCTATACAACAGTTGAGATCATTATGTATCACTGAGGAATAAGGCACACAAAAAGACTGATCTATACCATTGTCTATACAACAGTTGAGATCATTATGTATCACTGAGGAATAAGGCACACAAAAAGACTGATCTATACTATTGTCTGTACAACAGTTGAGATCATTATGTATCGTTGAGGTATAAATCTTTATAGAATTTATAATGTATTCTCTTTTTATTTTTTGAGTCAGGACCTAGACAGGGAATTGATTTCTAAGATACACATATTGAACTTTTTATAAGTGCGAGGTTCTTTTTCTTTTTTTCAGGTGATTGTGGACATGAGAGAATTTCGTAGTGAGCTGCCATCCTTAATCCATAAACGTGGGATAGACATTGAACCAGTTACCATAGAGGTAAGTAGGAATGAAAGTGGTGTAACACATTCTTAAATGAGCAGTTTCATTTAGTTTTCTTTTTACATTTCATGCCAACCCTTATATCCTAATCTGGAGCAAGGTATTCATTGTAACGCCATTACGTCATGACAAAATGGGGGCTTTGGAGACATTTACAGCACATTTTAACATTCTATAGAATGTAAGTTGTTTTAGGTATGTGATAATATATCCTAAACTTCATTTGAAATTTCATGACACTCATCTCATATGTTCTAATTTTTGCTTGCCATGGCTAGCAAAGTCTTAATCTGGTTCCATAAAATTTCATGATATGTTTGAAATGTTTCTTTAGGTTGGAGACTCCATTTTGACATCAGATATTTGTGTGGAGACCTTTTTAAATATTATCACATTGTTTGATATGATTCTCATTAAAGGTTGGTGACTACATTCTGACACCAGATATTTGTGTGGAGCGTAAGAGTGTCAGCGATCTGATTGGCTCTCTGAATTCCGGCCGACTTTTCAACCAGTGTGTGTCGATGTGCAGACATTACAAGAGACCGGTGCTTCTGATCGAGTTTGATGCCAATAAATCCTTCTCTCTGCAGGTGAGACTAGAACAGTCGCTAGATTGGACGACTTATATCCCCTTCTGCACAAACCTAGTAACTCCATATAAATAGGGGGACATGTTGCAGAACACCACCCACCCCCCCTAACTTCATTATGAGGCGTATAAATATTAGTTGTCCAAGTCAACATTGTCAAATGATTTGGATTGTCACATTATCATTAACTGATATAATATGGATCCTGTATGAACTGAACTAGATTTTCCAGTCAGCATCTCTCTGGCGTAGACCAATTACAATACTATTGCAGCATGTGCACTTGATTAGAACACCAGTGATCTGGTCATAATGAGGTCTTACACAAGAGCATTACAAATGTATACCAAAGATTCTTTTTTAAAACTAGCTTTTGTGAATTTTTGAACATTTACACTGTCTTTAAAGGCCCACTGCCTTTTCGAAACGACTTACGATTTTTAAAATTGGATAGTAATGAAATTAATAATTTTGTAGAGTCGCAATAGTTATTAGCTTAGGTTAATACTACACCTGTCATAACCTTCTGAACAATTAAATTTAAATATTAATTTTCATAATGCGGGTCATATTATGTTTTCAACGTCATCTTAATAACTAAGCGTTAGTTGACTATCACTGGGTTAGACGGCAAAACAATGAAATGAATCTTAACTATTAGCATAGTTTACGCAGGAAATATTGAATTTGTTTGGTATTGTAACCTCATATATATCATTGATATATATTTCCTTACGTTATTTATGTTTTTAAGAAACTTTATTTTTTATTTCGTAAAGAAAGTGGGCCTTTAAATGACACTAGCTTAAAACATACAGTTTACAGAAATTAATGACACAAAAATAAGCTTGTTGGTGACTTAGAATAAAATGTCAGACTTTCAAAGTTTAAACAGATGTTTAAACAGAATAAAATGTCAGACTTTCAAAGTTTAAACAGATGTTTAAACAGAATAAAATGTCAGACTTTCAAAGTTTAAACAGATGTTTAAACACTATGATGAAATTTTCTCTACAGGGTAAATACCAGATTTCAAATGATGTTTCACTACAAGATACCATATCCCGTTTGGCCTTACTCACACTACATTTCTCAAAGCTGCGAATCCTCTGGTGTCAGAGTCCATATGCTACTGCTGAAATCTTCGAAGAACTGAAGGTACACACTGATCAATTGACATTAAAGAATTCTTTGTTTGTTAAAAACAGGATATAATATTCAAAGTTTTACAATGAAAATGAAGCAATTATAAAATTTGTTTTGCATTGTAACATTATACTAACGGTACATATATTGATGCACGTTATATTTATTTGTGTGTAGATGGGTCGCCCTCAACCAGACAGTGTCACTGCTATGGCGATTGGTTCTACAGAGGATGGGGAGGAGTGGTCCGATTTATACAGTCATGCCCCTCAGGTAATGAAGATTTATTTCAGCATTGAACTGTCTTCTAATGCATCTATGGTCTATATAGATGTCAGAGCTTTATAGACAATCTACTTACGTAGCATGTTAGTGCATTATGAGATGATTGTCTGCATAGCTGTAGCATCTATATAGACCATAGATGCCATAGGAAGCTAGTTTAATACTTTTAATGTAAAAAATTACATTATTTACTCATTTTGGGGTCTATGAATTAAAGGTAGGTTTCGCCCAATGAAATATACAGACTACGAAATTGAAATTTATCCTGTACATAGATATAATCTTCAGATCATTTTCAATGCATACAGCGAACAATATGGATGGTCAGTTGCCTAGCTTGACCAGGAAAATACTCCTCTAAAAATAGATTGAAGTCAAGCTTTACACAGAACATGACATATTTTTTTCCAAAACGAGGCCGCATCAACAAATGGAAGCGTGCAACAAAATGTCAGATAGAAGTGACAGTCTTGATACGGCATGTTTAGTAAAAAAAACAAAAACAACAAATCGAAGTGCGATGGACTGTTTATACATTTCATATAATCTAAAACACTTCATGTTACTTACATACGCTCGCTAGCTTAGTACATCAAATATACATGTAGTTAGTCTGCGGCTGTTTGTGCGCTGGCATATGTGTTGAAATTTAACTCACCACGTGCAATGCCGTTACACAAGTCCCAACAGATTCGGGCAAGTTCCGCTTGAGATGTGGCTTCTGTTTCTTCTATTGTACATGGATTCAGATATATTTTTCTTTATCTTTCACACTTTCCTTCAGCCATTTTGTTTACTTTTAGTGCATGACAATGCGCATGCGTGATACTTGGACAACACAATCCATCGCAGCTTTATTAGCATACTATTTTTTCTGACGGACAGCGTAATAAAATCAAGGATTTCCTTCAATTTTGTATTCAAGACACATTTGTTCAATCTCAAAATCATAAAGAAATCAAATTGAGGTATTTTAATATGTTTTTTCATCTTTTCTTCTGTTTATCACATTTCACAAAATCCTCCACTTTGTTGCTGATTCAGATATATTTTTCTTTATCTTTCACACTTTCGTTCAGCCATTTTGTTTACTTTTAGTGCATGACAATGCGCATGCACAATACTTGGACAACACAATCCATCGCAGCTTTATTTGCATACTATTTTGTCTGACAGACAGCGTAATAAAATCAAGGATTTCCTTCAATTTTGTATTCAAGACACATTTGTTCAATCTCAGAAGCATAAAGAAATCAGGTAGAGGTATTTTAATATGTTTTTTCAGCTTTTCTTCTGTTTATCACATTTCACAAAAAAATATTTATTTGGTTGGGCGAAACCTACCTTTAACATTGTTTAAGCAAGGCCAGGAAAATTGTATATCAACGACAATTTAATCCACAAGATGGAACAGCCATTTTGATGGTGATCAGTTGAGGTAACCATGTCAACATTAGTGATGTCATAATGGTCACGTTTTGGGTGTCATTTATACCCCTTCATACTTTATATAATAGAAGTGGCAAGGGAATGTAAATATATATTCATGGCCTGTAGATAGTAAAAAATTCATATAGTCAAACACTGGTAATATCAATGATCAATGGTAAAAAACAACAGAGACAATTTCAGTTTTAAGCATTTTCCTACATATATGCTAGGTCGTTTATCAGCTGTTTCTAATTTACATAAGCCTCAACATGACTTACTTATCTGAGCATTTGTTTACATAAATCTTTGTCATAATATCTCTGCTCTATCTTCTTATGATGGGACCTTTGAACAGAAAAATTGAAAAAAAATCATGATTATGTCAAAAAGTTTGCTCCAAAATATGTAGGCTACCAGGTATAAATGTAACATTCCATTTTCATTTGTAGTTTATTTTCCACCTTTTGCAGGACTTTCTGCTAAGAATGCCAGGAGTTAACGTTAAGAACTATCGTCTCATCATGAAAAAAGTGGAAAATCTTGCAGAGTTATCTACCTTGTCAGAAGAAAAATTAACGGAAATCATGGGAAATTCATCAAACGCAAAAACTCTACACAAGTTTCTTCACAACGAGCACAAGAAGGGAGAAATGTCCGAAAAACTGAATAAGCCATCTAAAACAGAGTTCAGACGTGGATTTAAAAGGAAAAAGTAACCCACTACAATCATGTAGTGTAATTTATTCTGTGTAGGGGTATGTTTTGAGAGAGATTATTGACAGTGAAAAGAATTCAAGTGTATAAGTGAATTTTAATTTTTATGTTTATTCGTAGCCATTGAAATACTTAAATGAAATGAGACAAGTTAAAAAAGCTTGTCATAATTAAGTATACACAACTTTACTGCACATTTATACGATGTTTTACAGATTCCATCCATTTGTTGATATATTACTCAGTGTATTTAGATCAACATCCAAGCGAGCATGTGCTATTTTTCTTTGATGTTTTATTGATATTATAAGATACCAGGGAACAATATTTGTGTTTGATAAGTATCATTTTAAAGTGCTAGGTATCAGTACCAATTATATACATTTGCCCAATACTTCCTGTTGACTTGTCACTCTCTGAAATATCTCACATGTGTCTCCACAGGAGGTTGATGTCTCTATCCTGTGATTTCCTGTGTAGTTCCACTGGCTGTACAATCATTTTACAGAAGCCGATTGGGGCTATCTGTGGAAACTTATCACCAAATTTGAAAAATATGCGGACTAGATGTTGTACCGTAAGTGTAACTTGTGATTTATGCGCATTTTTTCTGTGCAAAAATAAAATTTTCAGCATTTTCAGCCCCAGAAAGTACCTGCTCAAAGCAAAATTACACGAGTTTTTACGGTAAATAGTTCAAGTAACCCGCTTACTATGCTAAAGTATATCAACAGGAGCTATTGATTATTGCATTTAAAACTTTTTTCCAAACGCAATAGTATTTTATCAATAACTTAACATGTCTTTAAATAAACCTACCATATACCCTTTCACACTAAAACCACTAGAGCATATATAGACTCACATAAATAATTCTATTATTAGTACATACTACTTCTGTACTGTCAACAATTTACTGTACTTTCAAGGATTACATCGAAGTGGGCAATCTGCCGGTGCAGGCTATCTATAATTTATTTTACGAAAATGTCTGATTTTGCTTAGCGCAGCCTATACTCCAGTGTGGGTAATACGCAGGAAATTATGGTAATCATTTTCATTGCTGTTTTGAGAGGAATGTAATTGTGTTGTATTAAGTGTAGTATGTATGAAATGCTGTAATAATGTAAAATTATTGGTTATAAGTCAACTAATCTCCAGCGTTGATTTATAGTGCTATGTTATACCTTATTTATAAGTATGTTCTCATACTATAAGAATTAATTTATTTTTCAATGAAATTAAAACATTATCTTTACATTATCTTGTTTTTATTTATATTTAATTGTTGCTTTACAAGATTGATGGAAGCATTGCTGTGCTGTACATTTGTTAATTAATTTTTCAAAATCTTCCTTGGAAAGAATTGACAGTGATGGATGTGTAATTTAAAAGTCTGGCATCAGGCCTCCACATCTTTGTTATAATTTGTAAGCTGAAAGGAGGCATTAGCAGGTACTTTCTGCAGGTCTGGTTCGAGTACCAGATAATAAATGACATTTTGCAGCCACTATGTCTGTAGTAGGTATCAAAGTAGATATCCATTGATGGCCATAACTATCACTGCACAAGCATATACAGGTACTGGTAACTTGCAGACTTTGATAATCTCATAAGTACAAAAGAAATCACGATTGATTGATGCAACTCAACATATATAAACAATGTACATTGTATTCCATTTTGATATGCAGCTCGCTTTCTCTCTCTTGGAACAAAATATCACAGACCTAATGTTTGATCAAACATCTCCATCCATTGCTCTGTGGCAGATTACCGGTAATAACTTTTAATCCGTCTAAGATTTGCTTCTGTATAAGTATCGTTGAAGTGTGTATATACTTTGAGGGAAGAACATATTGCTTGGAGCGCTTTATAAATTTCCCCTGTCTTGTACACCACACTCAAAGTCATTTCCCACCTCATTATGTTCTGGATAAATGGATGTGTTGGAAACGTCAATACTGCAGGAGTTCCACTTCAGGATTTGGGTCCATCACATGTTGCTTTTAAGGAGTTTGGTCCCAACATCTGGAAACCAATAATAAACCAAACATAAAGAAATTTTCTTTTTAAAAAAAGCTTAAAACATTCTAGTTTTAACATTTTTCGGGCTTTGGTGAAGTTGCCAAAGTCACAACAATAGGTCATTAGTGCAAGAAGGTGATTGGATTAAACGGAGGGATTTTTAGGTCACCTGAGACGAAGTCTCAAGTGACCTATTCTCATCGCCTTTTGTCCGTCGTCGTCCGTCGTCCGTCGTGCGTCGTGCGTCGTCCGTCGTGCGTCGTCCGTCGTGCGTCGTATGTCCGTAAACAATTTACATTTTCGACTTCTTCTCCAAAACTGCTGAAGCAATTTCAATGAAATTTTGCACAAACCTTCTAAGGCATAAGGCCAATCAAAATTGTGAATTATATGGTCCCCACCCCCCAGGGGGCTGTGGGAGGGGCCAGAAGGGGTAAAATTGAGTAAAATTTCAAAAATCTTCTTCTCCACTCACAGATGTGGTAGAATCAAATACTCTTCATAGATAGAAAGGTCTTAAGGTCCTTTACAAAAATTGTGAATTATATGACCGTGGGGTCTCTAGTTTCCCCCTGGGGAGGGGGTTAAGTTTACTATACTTTATATTGAGAAAACACATTTTTGCGCATTATTTGGTCATTTGTAATAGGAAATGAGTCAAATGTTGTCAGAATTATCAGTATGAGATGGCCATTTAATCCTATTAACAAATTTTCTATGACTGACCCCCAGGGGCCTTAGGGGCGGGGTCAAAAGGGGTCAAATAGGCTAAAATTTCAAAAATCTTCTTCTGAAATTCTGGAAATGGTAGAATCAAATACTTTTCATAAATAGAAAGGTCTTAAGGTCCTTTACAACACAAAAATTGTGAATTATATGACCCTGGGGTCTCACGTTTTCCCCTGGGGAGGGGGTCAAGTTTACTATAGTTTATATAGGGAAAACACATTTATGAGCATTTTTTGCTCAATTTTCATTGGAAATGAGTCAAACTTGGTTAGAATTATTAGCCTGAGATAGCATTTTAATATCATATCCACAGTGATTCTGGCCGATCCCCTGGGGGCAGAGGGGCGGGGCTAAAAATGGGTCAAATAGGCTAAAACTTCAAAAATCTTCTTCCGAAATTCTGGAAATGGTAGAAACAAATACTGTTCATAAATAGAAAGGTCTTAAGGTCCTTTACAAAAATTGTGAATTATATGACCCTGGGGTCTCACATTTCCCCCTGGGGAGGGGGTCAAGTTTACTATAGTTTATATAAGGAAAACACATTTATGAGCATTTTTTGCTCAATTTTCATTGGAAACGAGTCAAACTTGGTTAGAATTATTAGCCTGAGATAACATTTTAATATCATATCCATATTGGTCCAGGCCGACCCCCTGGGGGCAGAGGGGCGTGGCCAAAAAAGGTCAAATAGGCTAAAACTTCAAAAATCTTCTTTAAAATTCTGGAAATGGTATAATCAAATACACTTTATAGATGAAAAGGTCTTAAAGTTTGTTTATAAAAATTGTAAATTATATGACCCTGGGATCTCCTGTTTCCCCTTGGGGAGGGGGTCAAGTATACTATAGTTTATATAGGAAAAAAACATTAATGAGCATTTTTTTGCTCAATTTTCATAGGAAATGAGTCAAACTTGGTTAGAATTATTAGCCTGAGATAGCATTTTAATATCATATCCACATTGGTCCTGGCCGACCCCCTGGGGGCAGAGGGGCGGGGCTAAAAAAGGGTCAAATAGGCTAAAACTTCAAAAAACTTCTAAAATTCTGGATATAGTAGAATCAAATAATTATAGATGGAAAGGTCTTCAGGTGTTTTATAAAGACTGTGAATTATATGACCTTGGGGTCTCACGTTACCCCCTGGGGAGGGGTTAAGTTTACTTAAGTTTATATAGGAAAAACATATTTGTGAACATTATTTTTGCCCAATTTTCGTAGGAAATTAGTCAAACTTGATTAGAATTATTAGCCTAAGATATAGCATTTTAACATCCATATCCGTCCTCGATGATCCCCTGGGGGACCAGAGGGGCAGGACCAAATTTAACAGGGTCAAATTGATTAAAATTTCAAAAAATACCTCTAAGTTCACAGGTTTGATGGAAGCAAATACTCTTCATAGTCTAAAAAGGTCAAATTTATAAATCACTGACCAACTTCAAGGCCCAGCATATAGTGTTTATATGTCTTTATAAAATTTGTTTCATTATTTGTTTCATTATATATTCTAACTCAGGTGACCGTTAAGGCCCATTGGATTAAACGGAGGGATTTTTATATTTATGCTGATTAATATATAATTAAAGAGAAGTCCAAAAAGCAATCAAGAACATGTACATGTAAACATATATTTATGCCCAATAATGTTACGGAACAAAGGAAGAAAAGGACAATTTGCTATGTTCGCCCTTCAGAAGGGTTCCACGACTTGGAGGATGTGCAAAGAGCAAAATATTGTTTAACTACTCTATAACTTAGAGAACATCTTCTTAGCGTAATGAATTTCAACGATGCGATAACAGCCCCAATAAAAGATAACTTACCTAATATGAATTTGGAGTAAATAACAGCCCCTATAAAAGATAACTTACCTAATATGATTTTGGAGTAAATAACAGCCCCTATAAAAGATAACTTACCTAATATGATTTTGGAGTAAATAACAGCCCCTATAAAAGATAACTTACCTAATATGATTTTGGAGTAAATAACAGCCCCTATAAAAGATAACTTACCTAATATGATTTTGGAGTAAATAACAGCCCTTTAAAAGATAACTTACCTAATATGATTTTGGAGTAAATAACAGCCCCTATAAAAGATAACTTACCTAATATGATTTTGGAGTGACTAACTTTAGCGACAATGAAGCCTTTTTCTTTGTCTTTGATGGTTACTTCCAAGAAAGCCATTTTCTTACCACGCTTGACTGTGTGAGCTTCTATAACGATTGTCGAACCAATTTTCGCCGGCTTCATGAACCTATAAAAATATTGATATATATTCGAAATTATAGATTTTAAAGCATTTCCCACCAATGGCGATAATGATAACAAGAAATCCCAAAGATGGTTCCCGAGTTTTTGCGTTCATACTTTTTCTTTCAACTTTTTTGTTGAACAAGTTATGAGCTTATTGTTAATTTCATTCCAAAGTAAATATAATTAATTTTTCTTTGTTTTCATACCAAATCTGGCTTTCTGATTGGCCAATATTTTTTTTGCATACCACTATGAAAAAAAAAATCCGAGAATGGCGCGAAACCCCGACGTTAACGTGACGTCACAATAGAGACATTGACGTTGCGTATTGATTCGGAAAAAAGAATCCCTTGAAAAAACACTATAATGTTACATTTAAACATACTTCATTTTATCAAATAGAGTACAAAATTAATTATAAGTATTGATGTCACTATTTTTTAATTTTTATCGGGGTATGAAAAAAAAAATTGTTTGCAAACTTTTGTGAGAATCCGCTACGCGGATTCACACAGTTTGCAAACAATTTTTTTTTCATACCCCGATAAAATTAAAAAATAGTGACATCAATGCTTAAATAATATTACAAGTAACTATTTCGCATTTATTATTGGTTTTTACTCATAAAAATAATTCTGAGAAAGATATATTTTAGTATTCCTATGCTCTGTATTTTCCGGATTATAAGTCGCATCTGAGTATAAGCCGCAATGGTTTTTTGGCGGTTTTTTATCTCCGTTTTTGTACACGTATTAGTCGCACTGGAATACAAGCCGCGGCCATCACTGACTAATCTGTCGGTAATATGAAGATACCTAACTCCCCGACCCATCATATTATTGTATGCAATGCATATACGCAAATATTAAACTTCATGACCCTCAATATTGAAGTCTCTGAACAAACAAAGTCTCATTTCTGATTGGTATATTCACTTCATGTAATTATTGAATGTTGGTCGATGAAAGAACAATAAAATATACCCGGAAATGTCGTGGAATTAAATAGATACGGCTCAGTTAGGAAAAAAACGGAACGTATGTTTTGGTATTATGGCAAAGCTCCTAAATAAATAGTCCATGCAGGGAATATACAAAGATGAACTATGTTTGCAAATATTGAAAAATTTGCGCAAAAGGATGGGAAGACATCTTCAAATATGTTATGAAAACTTGTCATTCCACGTGATTGCAGTCACTCACATGACGTGGAGGTCGGTACTGACGCTGTCTTGTTTGCGTTCGACAACATGAAATGCCCATGAGGATACGGAGTCAGCCAGTGTACAGATCATACCGCCATGGAGGGTGCCGTGACTGTTCCTGTCTGATGGTAACACGTCCAGTTCGCACACCATGCTGCCTTCCCCTCCGGACAGGATCCGTAACTGGAATGATGAATTACATGAAAAGTAATGTTTTATGAAAGATCCAACATTTCGTGTTTATTCCTCCTTTTTGCCAGAAACATATATTAATTTATACCATGATATAATGTTTAAACTTTGTATTAATGCAAAAATATCATGTTTAAAAGAATACACTTAAAAGTACACGTAGTTAGCCAATGCAAAATGTTTGTTTCTATTCTCTATGTACAATATATTTTTGATTTTGGTATACGGCTGAAATTGTTCTTTGTATATTATAATATGTATTCAGATTCTTGCGGAAAATCATTGATATAGAATGTTCTTAGGTATGTGACTATTTCATAGTGTAGATCATATGAAACTCTGTTATTTATTTTGATATGCACTGTTAGACTTAGTTCTTGTCATTCTAGTATCTGAGGTAATAAATTAATTGATGGAAATAGGTGTTGCGGACGAAACTACCATAATTTTATTCTACGGAAGACATTTGGATGTGCCAGTGCTGTTTTGTTGGCCAGAAAAAGGACAGGCATTTATAAACTACAGACTATATCTGCATTGAAGGCAGAGATTCACTGTGAAAGGTCTTTGTTCCACATGTACCATATAACTTGTATACTGTAATAAAGTAAACCGTTGGAACGTCATAACAGGTCAACAGTATCATAAAAATACAACAACATATTTTGATCGAATGACTTGAGCTATTATATATTTATTTATTGGATAAAAAATATGTGTTTTTTTTCAAAATCGTCGCAGTGATAACGGGAAAATGCCTATCTCGACGCCTTAAATACACATGCCTTAGTAACAGTTATCTCCCCTGTAACATCAACTTGCCCAACCATTTTACTTTGTTACCGTGACCACTTACTTACATATACGTATTTAGTATACATTATACAAATATTTGATTGTTTCTGTACCCGTTTAAGATTGGCCTCATGTCCACCGAGTGATGTCCGTTGGTTCTGTATCTGTCTAGAGAGACGTAGGCCCTCATCGTTGTCAGTCATTCTGATGAGTCGGGGTCAAAAAGGAGGACAAGCCCTTTCGGCCTGATAACACACACTGAATATTCATAATTTTCAGAATCACTGTCGTGAATAAGATTGAGATACATGCGTCACAAGTATTTCCAAGCCTTTCACTTGTCTCCATTTTAAAAAGCTTCATGTAAGTATGTAATTCAGATGATGAACTATTTAAAGCATACATGTACCTACATATATACAAATGTAGATGTAGATTAAATATGGGAAAAAAACTAT
The DNA here is from genome assembly GCF_041381155.1 of Argopecten irradians. Lineage (NCBI taxonomy): Eukaryota > Metazoa > Mollusca > Bivalvia > Pectinida > Pectinidae > Argopecten > Argopecten irradians. The sequence goes on from NC_091139.1 coordinate 2,896,230, forward strand.
GCAGATACATTTTATATGAAATGATTATTATCTTGAGTTTTAGAAACCTACCCATAAGCATTGAAGAACAGATTTTTTTCTTCTTTTTTTTTACAACATACATTAAGAAAATAAATCTGGTGTACATCAGGGTTTAGTTGTTTGGTATCTTTTATTACTTTGGAAATCAAAAGTCCAACTAGTCCGAAGTTTCGAAGAAATGAGACTACAGACAAATCGGAAGAAATTGTAAAACTAATTTGAGAAAATTATAAAACAAAATTTCAAATATCTGTATTTATACAGGGACATTTAAAATTACAGTGATGAAGTATAAATGTGCATTTTGTATAGGAGGTTAAGCGCTTATAGTTTCTAGTTCGACATAAATGGGTAAACAAATATGTTTTATTTAATGGTAATGTGGTAAAATACATATGAAATCTTCTAAAATAACAGACTTGTGACTTTATATTTGCAAGCATGCCAATGCACATTCAAGCACATGGCCCGACTGGCACGTATTTCTAACCAACAGTATTTATAAGTACATTATGGGACAAAGAAGTAATTCCAACCGTGTGGTCAAAATGTCAAATTTGCGATGTGATCTGTCCCTTTATCAAGACACAAAAAAGAATACGATTACATAATATGATAAGAACAGTAATACGGGACAATGAAAGTAGACAAATGAACCCTTCGGCCAATGGCAGCCGAAGGCCTCATCTACTAAAATGTAGCCATGGTGTTTGGTAGAACGCTACAATATGAGCAGTGTGTCGTCAAATGTGTGGCGGAATTTATATGTAGTGCTCATTTGTATAGGATATAAATTTAGTCGCATTGCTCCCTGGTTTTTGCAAAAATCCTAAATTTAGTCGTCTTTTACTGGGCAGCATATGCAAAGGATAAAAAAGGCGTAGAAAAGACGGGAAAAATGCTGGAAGTAGGGATTAGTAATTGAAAAGCGAGTTATCAATAAATCTCAATTTGTTCGTTAAAGCAGAACGTTAGCAAAGAAAACCAGTCTAAATGCGTTCATTGGCCTTCCAAAAGTTCTCGCATATTAATACGACGGTCAAGTTCTGCTTACGTTTTCCAGTTCTGACCATTGAAATAAAGAAAAGTTGAAAGCATTGAAAGCGAGGCTGCGTGGAAATGTAACCACGTACATAGTCAGTCGGGAGGATGTTTTAGGATTCCTATACTTTAAATTAATTTCTACTTACGCAGACAGATTCTGACGAGAAAGTTTATTTTTCTATTCCATAAGAAATTATACTGGATACATTCACACCATTTTTAACGACTTTAGTCATCCTTGCCCGACTATTCACTTTAATGCCTTTTGGATAGCGGGTCTGTAGATAGGTAACACAGAATCTCTCGATCGATCGACGCTTTGTTTGTGCATTCACCTGCATGTCTTTCCGACTAACGCTGGGTAAGTTGTAATGTGTGGCAACGGGATAGTCAGATTTGTTCTCTTTGATAGACCAGCGGTGATTGTTGATTCTGACGTTGAGTGGACCGGCGGTTTCCCCAACGTATTGCATTGTGCATTTCCTACACGAGAGCAGGTAGATGACATTGCTGGATTTGCATGTCAGTTTCTGTCGGATTTTGTATACTTTGTTGTTGATTGCACATTCAAATGTGTCTCTGGATACTGTGTATGGACACATCATGCACCGTTTATTGTTGCATGTCTGGAATGAACCCGTTTGTGCAATAGGAGCTTGCTGCTCACTACAACGTCTTTTACTTTCTTGGTCTGCCGTCGCTAGTAGCGGTGGCTCTGGGAAAATACGCATAAGTTTGGTTTATGACTCGATGATTTCCCAGTGGTTCCGAAGGATGGAAGGGAGATGTGGTAAGTTAGGATGGAATGTTACCACATAGGGAAAGCGTCGAGTGGCAGTTATGGTTTTGTAAATGAGAAAGTGGCTGCTCTATCTATAGTCCGCTAAACCTGCCTATATTATTAGGCTTTTTTTTTTTTTTTTTAATTTTTTTTTTTGCCTAATATATATTAGGCAAAAAAAAAAATTAAATAAAAGCCTAATAATATAGGCAGGTTTAGCGGACTACTCTATCTAGGGGCGCGGACCTTGTCGATTTCTTGGTCGACTAGATGTGATTCGTATCCTCAAAAGAGAAGGTGGCATTTCATCTCTTCGCACCGGCGTTCGACGGTGACCAGTATTGTCGGGCACTATTCGTCGGATTCGTTAAGCTTGTGAATAAGGAATGCTTCTGGTGGTATGCGAGGGATGACAACTGGTGGGGCGGAGGTATAGATGAGAATCAGTAGGTTTGGAACACAAGTTAGTACTGATGGCCCCTTCAACTACATTGTAAGGTGGATCTAGTGTCTAGAAATATATTGGTTTGATAGGATCCTGTGTCATCTGGAAAATCCTGTTGATAGTAGGCCTACTTCTTTGACCCTACATTTGTATATATACATTATGGGACAAAGCAGTAATTCCAATCCTGTGGACAAAAAATGTCGAATTTTCAAGGAGATCTGCCGCTTTAAATCAAGACACACAAAACGAACAGTGTCTTGAGAAAGGGGCAGACCGCCTAGAAAAATTGACATTTTGTTTTTGTCCACACTGTTGGAATTACTTCTTTATTACAAATTTACCATTAGAAATAATCCGTATCTTACAGACTTACGTTTGACGGGATCCCGAGTCATCTGGAAAATCCTGTTGATATTAGGCCTACTTCTTTGACTCCTAAGTTAACATTTTATATATAAATACTGTTGGTTAGAAAATCATGCCAGGTCCTGGTATATTCAAGTGATTTGAAACCGATTCTAATCACCAACGAACGATATTTTGTTCATAAAAATGTTAGTTCTGTTTTTAAGTAACAACAAAAATATCAAGTCATAGATGTTAGATTTCTAGGCCTAGACTATATGGCGTTTAATTTGACTGATCGTTATCAACTTTCCATCATCATATTTGTCAATTCGCCATAACAACACCACCAAATGATTTAGAGAATACATAATACACTTCTAAATATTCTATTGTATCGTCCTAATCAAGGATTTATAAATCTCATATACGTCCTTGTCCTAATGAATCCCTAAAATAATAATTTCACAAAAACTCGCATGAAAAATCATGGTGATCTCATTCATTTAGTAGACTAGTCTAATACAAGTATATTTTTTTCAATTTATATTTAATTAAAAAAACTGTAGGCCTAGGTCCGTCAGGATTTATGCTTGAAATAATTACTTTAACCAACGGTCGAACCGGTTGTTCCGAATTTTCGAAACAACCGAAACGAAAACTGCTCATGTAGTGGAACTCTTCAGCAAATGGAGGTAGTTTAAGACGCCAAAGGAATGGCTGTCGCGAAGGAAAACAACCCATAAAAGTGCATCGTAAAAATGTGATTTGTCGTTTGTGGCAGACATTAAGCTATCAGCAGGTATGCAAATTTTATTTTGTAATGACAAATGTTAATTTGGTTATCAAGAAAAAGTATATAAACCTTGTCATCTATACATTTGCATATGTTGATCTGTCGATAAAGCTTCCTGATATATTTTCGTTCGTTAACAGCACGAGACCTCTGTTGCATATTCAGCTGTCTTGAGGTTCATAAGCATTTTCGCTATAACACAACATTCAGCTACCAGATGTAATTGTCGTACGCGTATTCATATGTCCGCACTATTATTTTCTTCCCGTATCCGTTGGTAAATGTAGGATTGTTTGAAAATATTCAGTCACTTATATATATAACATCAGGGGAGATAATCTGATACATTATTGATCCGATTCACTCATAACTCGGAGTTCATTTTGCTTCATTGGATTTGGATAGCACCTTGATAAAACAACAGCTTGATGGGTTTTTTTTTCGGTTTGTTTGATGATGTCATACTCCATTATCAAACTATATGAACAACACAGTGCTAGTAGAACAAATCATTATAAGTTTACACTAATATTGGTAGGACAGAGCTATTGAAGAAGGATGAATATTGATGTGGTTGGGCGCATCCGCCCTTCCATCCGTGCTGAAGGATCAGGCAACCTTATTATTGATGGACAGAGAATTGCAGCACAATCTAAAGGACCATTCCTAAAGTAAGTTGATAACTAATTTAACATAAACAGTCAATTATAATCTAACAAAGAAAGATAGATGATAAAAAGCGCCGTTGAAGGTCACTTTACTAGCTACATTAAGGCTGCTAAAAAAACTTATTCTTCATTATGGACACAGTTGATGAATAGTTTAACAAGGCACTATTATTTTATTGCATGATATGACTAATCCAATACGACGCTGGGAAACTAATTAAGTCTGATGTGTAACAGCATGTTAGACACAACTTAATTTTTCGAAAGTGTCTTGTCATGCTCTGGATATTTTTTATATAATCTCTAACATTGTTGGAGTAGATTAATAGAATCTTTCCCTACCTATGAGGGTGTGACAACAAAATGACAACTCGAGTTGTAATACATGAAAGTCCAACCGGAGGCTTGCCGAGGGTTGGACATTCAGGAATTCCATCGAGGGTTATGATTTTGTTGTCACACCCTCATAGGTAGGGAATGATTCTTTTTCTCCCATATACAAAAGAAAATGAAGAGATAATAACCTAAAAAGAAGCATAAACATGGTTCCATCGTCTGCACGTCAATATTGATGATGTCATCAACATTGCACGCCACGGTCACATCGCATGAAATCAAGACGTCACATAACTTGTCTTCAGGTTCAAAAGGTTAGCGCGCATAACTTGTCATACTCAAGGGGTTGGCAGAGAAATCTCCCACAGCTAAAACCGGTGACAAATTCAGTGAATGGTGGGAGAAATGACTTTGTTTTAAACTAAAACTTATAAAACAGTGTAGTTTAGACTGTCTAGAACTCCCACTTAGCACTTTAGGGTTGTGAGGGAAAGATGCAAAGTCATTTGCTGGCCCTAAGTGTTTACTTTTTATACTACTTGCAAAGTCCATTTCTAACTTTAATCTTAATAACAACACCAAATTTCCAAATAAAGGTACCTTGATGGTTTGTCATTCATTGATACTCCCTTCAAAACTGGTATTTTCTGTTAAACATTTTAAGAATTTAGTTTTGAACACCCAAATTATTCTCTACAAAATCTTTGTCCTGAGGTTGGTATAACATCAAATTGATACGTGATATGTAACAAATGTTGATTTTGTAAAGACATTTTATAGCATATCAGTCAAATAAAGCAACTAGATACAAATGTTTATTTCCATTTTGTTGATTTATTCTATACAGTAATACATTAATAAGCATTGGAAATGTCGTCTTTATCATTGATGTTCTACATATGTTTCCAGCTTTTCCTATCTCCATCATAAGGATGCAGGAAACTATGATGTGTTTAAGCACTCGGTGGAGAACCTGCTTGACTTGTATTTGGCGGGTTTCAATGTGTGCCTCCTTGTCATGGGAGAGAGTGAAGCTGGGAAATCCTTCACTGTTGCTGGAGAAACTGCTAACAAAGCAGGTGTGGCACCCATGGTGTTTGACTACCTATTCAGCAGACTGGCGGAAGGTGAGAACCCATTGTATTCTGATGTCTATATGTACCTGTCACAACAAAACTTTGTTCAGAGTACATTGTATACATAAAATATATGTGAGGCCAGTCCTAATAAATTGTTTATTTCCCCTTTACCGACCCATACCACTACCAGACAGTGTTGGGTAGGTAGGTAGGTAGGTTTTTTTGGTTAGACAACAAATACCAAACATTATTAGTTTTCTTTCCAAAAGTTATAAAAGTGGAAACAAACAATATTTTATTTTATGCCTGAAAATGGAACAGACTAGAATTATTTTCATACTGTTGTATTTAGACTTTAAGCATCTACTCTAAACATGGTTTTAATAAACCTCTGAGAATCAAAAGAATAACTCTGTTGTTAGTATAGTTCTTTTTTACACACATTACAAAACATCTTATAGAAACCTTGACTGGGATTGAAGATAACTATCTTATAACCATGCAATCATTGTAAGTATGTTCGTTATAATCATTTTATTAATTGTATGTATAGAGGAAAATTATTTTTGGCTTCTTTATTTACACATGTATATATTTGTAGATCACTATCGAGTATTTTTGCATGCATGTAAAAGTTTGTAACTAAAGAGGTCATGCTGGTGGTTATATTTCTTTTATAGAAAAATTCATGGCTGATACGAAGGTGAGAAGACATAGCCCTACCGTGACTTTACAGATGTACGAGGTGTATAACGAACTGGTGAAGGATCTGCTCCAGGTCCCTGGGGTCAGCGGTGGGGCGTACAAGGACCTCACAGAGTCCGCAGACAAGGGCGTTCATGTTAAGGTCAGTATCTGTACCTCTGATTCAGCAATGTCAATATTTTTGTGCTTGCATCCTGTCTTGCCAAGATCGAGATATTTTACCCTCACTGCAATTGTTGATATCTCTGTTATATTGTATTTGCCATAATTTACGCCCAGGGCGCTTTAATAATTGTAACAAAGGTGAACCTAATGTTATTAATGAACCAAAATGTAAATTGTGGACGAAAAAAGTCAGCCATATTTTCAATCTTTCTGTCCTCGTGGTACATTTATCTGTTACAGTAAACATGTATATGCCTTTTATCCTTTTGTGACGAATTATGATGTCATGATTCACATGTAAAAGACTTGCAAGTTCATGTAATATGGGATACAATGCTGATTTTATAGGCATCACATGTAGTGAAACATTGCTAAATCCATGGAAAGTGGGTGTACATACAACTTCAACTCCTTTCCAAAAAAGGGGAGGGGCGCTTATAGGGGGAAGGGCGCTAATTAACGGCAAATATGTTAGTGAGAAAATAGTTTTTATTTGATACACTGCTAAATCAAGCAAGCGAAGGGGATAGTCAAATAATTTTTAGGCTTCCTGTGGTCATGCTGTTCTTGTTTTAATAAATAAAAGGTTTGATTATGCATTGTTTTCAATTATCAAATGACAGTAACCTGAGTCTGCTCTGCGTTTATCAATAGGACGGTACTTCTGTGACCCTGAAGGATGCTTCAGATGCAAACTCACAGTTCCGAGCAGGTATGGGTCGACGGACAGAGACAACCACTGACTATGGACCTGCTTCAAACAATGCCAGTACTATCATCAACTTTGACCTCGTAATGGTGAGTCAAGACAAATGCAGTATTATAATCTTAGATACTAAAAGATAGTGTAAGTAGTGTAGTGTTATGGTTAGCAATACAAATGAGACATATTTAGCCCACCATTTGATGTTTTCATTTTTATATGTTTGTATATTTGCTTCAACACATGTACATACATAAAGAAGAATAGGACTTGAGAAGGATTTTGAATACCAAGACTTTAGTTAATGCATTTTAGCTGCTTTCCACTCGAACAGAGGGGAGGGAGCTTATGGAATCAAGTCAAGATGCTCAACCACTTACAGAGCATAAGTGATACCCATCATTTGACCATTAACTGATATTTAATTGTGTATATGATTATGTGTATTGTTAGCACAAAAATACATATCAAATAATTTCATTTGCTTAGTACATGCACTATCAGTACTTCATTTCATATGTTCCGTGGATTTTTTTCAGGACACAATTAATTATCTTTGTCTTAAAGCGAATTGTTGGGCAAAGGAAGGCTGAAGTCGGTAAAAATGCTGTTAATATGTCCAGTATAGTTTCTTATGAAATAGAAAATAAAATTTCCTGTCAAAATTACTCGGCATGCGAAGAAGTTTATTTATATTATAGGAATCCTAACATGTCCTCCCAGTTTACAACGTCCATCTTGACATTTCTACCCAGCCTCACTTTCAAAGACTTATTTTTAGAAATTTGCTAAATACAAAGGGCTTTCCCATAATATAAATGGTCAGAACTGGACAACGTAAGCAAAACTGGACCGTGACGTCGTTTTGATATGTAAGGAAGTTTGGAATGCCAATGAAAGCATTTAGATTTGTTTTCTTCGCCTGACTATTCACTTTAGAATAAAATAAGAAGCTCCAACTTTTTAATGATGCCAATGGTGTAAAGTAAGTAACTGTTGTAAATGAAGAAAAATACGAATTCGTCTGCTCCAGGTTTTGTTAGGGAAAAAATACATTTCGTCGATGGTGGACCGATCATCTTTGAATTTGGTTAAGGTTGTGTTGGTGCAAGTTAAATACTATTATCTGTAATAACGGACATGAATTTCCACATCGATAAAAGGATTACATGTCTAAGTGTTGTGATTGGTATGGACATGGAAGAAAACAGACATTGCGAAATTTGCCGGTCCGACGGACATGTCTGGCAAAATTTGACTCAGACCATCTATTTTAAAATCCGGTCCGGACCAACCGTCCGGCAATTATTGAGTACTGGAAGTTGGTAGAAATGGTGTCTCTGAAGTATTATGCAGGTGCCGAACCTGGCAAATATGTAAACTGCATAAGATAAATTAGATAATCATGAAAACAGCTGCCCGGATACTTATAGCAGGAAGTTATGTTTACTTCAAAACTTCACATTAATGTTCGGTCCGGCAAAATCTTGTTCGGTCTAGCTTACTCACAGTCCTTGCTGGTCCGAATGTCCGGCCATTTTTTTCAACTTTCGCGATATCTGAGAAAATGGTGGATTTTCAGAATTTTAAGAGATCCAATGCGCCAAAATTTTCATGTTAAGGTTTTTGTGCAAGTTGTTAAAATGATGTTATCTGTAAGAAGTGACATTGATTTGGGTATTACAAGTGTTGCGGGATGTATGGACAACCATTTTAACAGAGAAATTTCAGGATTTTCAGTAAAGGAAGCACTTTACTTCACTTCCTATATTCACCATAATTAGTGCCCCTCCCCATATTAGTATCCCTCCCCTCTTCTAACAAAGAAATTGTATATAAACACCCGATTCTATAGATTTAACAATGTTTTACAACTATTTGATGCTTAAAACATTGGTATTGTATCCCATATTACATGAAACTGCGAGTCTTTCTCATGTCAATGCATCTAAAAAGAAAGAAGGTGCCAGGATATGCATGTTTACTGTGACAGATTAATGTGCCATGAGTACTGAAAGAGTTCAAATATGACTGACTTATCAGACTTTTTTTGTAGAGATTTTTCATCCACAACTTACATTTTGGTTCCTTGATAAACACTCCCACATTGTTATAATTTTTAAAGTGCCCTGGGCACTAATTACAATGCATACAGTATACATGTATTAAAAAAGTTCTTTTGCGTACAATAAGCTATTAAGATCTGAATTTTTATCAGATTTGACCCTTTCAATTGTATGGGGTAGGAATTGTTAATTATACAAATAATGTCATGACAACGGCACTGACTGATGGAACCGAAATAGGTCAGTTAGACTATTATATTGGTAGGAATTACATCTTTTCTGGAGCTTTTATATCGTATACGCTTCACTGATTACATCCTTAGAAGGCGAGAATAAGCTCTGCAAAGGCATAGCTTATTCTCAGGTCTAAGGGGTGGGCCAAAAGGAATGAAGGATACTGTTCATACTTGACAAGTCAAATTCTGCATACTTTAGGGAAGGGATACCATGTTTAATAAAATAAATGGCCTTGACATTCTTTTCTTTTTACAGGAATAATTTCATTTCAGTAACATAGAGAGGTCAATGTACATGGTTTTAGATCAGTACTAGTGTGCTGTTTATTTTAACTGTAACATGCTGATGTAAAAGTCTAAGCCTATTACTATTATTTTTGTTCAAATTAATGGCATTGACCTTCATTCAAGGTCAAAATTCAAAAGGCTTAAACCTACATACAATGTGTTCAGTATTAACAATGAAAACAGGAGCCTGATACTAAGGCAATCATTGATGCCCTACTACCATAATTGTTAAAATTAATGACCTCCTTATTTAAGATAACCTCTTATTGTATTTGCAAGGTCAAGAGTTCTACTACTGTGCTTAGACCTAAAACTGTGCATGCACGAAGGAAAAAGTAAACAAACACATGTGCACTTACACTATAGTTATCTTGATTACCACATGCAGGTCGTGTGGACGTCAGTCACGTGATACAATTCCGAATTCCAACAAAACCCGAAGGTACTGAACATGGCGGTGATTGAAGGGCCTTATTCAAAACCAGGAATATATGACCCCTAGATTTCGACTCTCTTATAGGCCAACATATGGTTTTGGGGAGCTGAATCATCAAGTTACATGTCAATGTTCAAATATCAAATGTTTAAGCGACATGTCGTTACAGTGAAATTAGCATGAAATATAACTTTAAAGATCAACGTGAAAAGGGCTTCAATATAAACTAAAAAACCCAAGAGCCGTTGATATTTGGTCTTTATCATACTGGAGTAAAAGCTATCATATTTTTTTCATTGGGATGACATTGAACCTTGGTCAACAGTCACAGAAGTCAAACAAGCTAAAATCATAATGCAATATCTTCAAAATAATCAAGAAATCTACAAAGTGAAATCTAGACTTTATATTTGATATTTTACATTTAATTAATGGGTTTAAGTTTTTTCTTTGGAAAGACCTTGACTTTTGCTAAAAATTCTTTTCAATAATGAGTTCCAATACGGCTGAGATTATATTGGTAGCTTATTGGGATGCAAGCTAGGTTTTGTCTAAATTTGTAACATAAAGATTCTGTGACTTAATAGCCTGTGGAATGTAGTCTCTGCATTCATTAAGAGGCCATGGTAGCCGTGTGATTAAGATGATTCGACATATTACCACAAGCCCTACACCTCTAGATTGCGAGTTCGAATCCCCTGTGGAGCAGTTGTTAGGTACTGTTTGATGGCTGGTCAGTGGTTTTTCTCTGGGTACTCCGGCTTTTCTCCACCAACAAACCGGGAATGTTCTTGATTACCCTTCCTGTTAATAGGATGTTCAACAAAATAAACCTGCAGCCCACAAACTAATCATGGAAGTGGAGAGGCTGGTAGCCATATATATTTATTATCTTACCATTGTAGTTTGTTAAAATGTTGTGGTATTGGTTAATTATACTGTGCATTGAGCTGTTTCTAATATTTTTATTTGGTGATCAAAATTATTCAGTCATTGTTTGATTTATGTATATGTACATGAATCGAAAACTTGTTTGAAATTGAAAATGTAAATAAACTGCAGTAATAATTCTTCAAATATCTTGTAAACATTGATGTTCAGTAAATGTTACCTACATTACCCTTAAACATATGACATAAGAAAAATAAACATTAAGCTCAAAATCTGAGTCAACACGCGTGGTGGTTGTACACCTGTGTGAAGGTAGTTACCTGAAATGACATACAAATATTTAGCTGGTTCTCCCTTTGTGGAGAGTACAGTTGTGGTGATATAGTGATTGTCCAACATTCAATGCCATCCTTGGTCTGTATAGACCTGAGAAAGCCATTTACTACTGAGCAGTACATGGATAAAAGGACCAAGTCTTGGTGATGAAAGAACCTTTATGTACTGTGCTTGTCCACGTCATTGCTTTATATTGAAAACTACCGACCCAAAAAATCACTTGAAATTTCATTTTCCATGTAAATCATACACTAGGTAAGTTTAACCATCTACTATTACATATTTATAAGCTATGGAATGATATCTAGTATTAGAACAATCCTCGTGTTAGAACATTATAAGGCCCTGCTTCGTTTTGTCTCAGTTAAAATAATTCTTTAGATTCTATAATCTCATAATATGATTGATAATTAATAATGAGTTACACATGATTTAGGTCTGTTTAACGTTCTCATGTGTACACACAGATCAGAGAGCTGGCAGTGTCTTATCATGATAGGAGAGATTTTAAGTTTGATTGGAAAGATGAAACACTTCAATCATACTGTTAAAACAGATAAACATATAAAAATATTTTTAGTGGCTTTCTCATACACAAGCCTTATCTTGTATAAATTGACATATTCCAGATAAATTTAAACTTTCATAATCTTCTGGCACTTTTGGCATTATCTTGACAAACAGAAACAATTCATTTTTGTTTCCGTCTTCTTTTGAGTTACAGTCAAATCTGTACTAACGACCATCTGTAGTAAGCGACCCTCTGCTTTAAACGACCACTTCAATTCCTCCCAAGCGTTTTCACTATATATTTAAACTCTATTTAACGACCATCTCGCTAATGTATATGTATACGATTGTTATTTGAGTATGATCATAAACCTAGCCATGGTTTATTCTTTCATAATCATGCAGCATTTACAAATTTATCTCAGGTCAATTTATTCTTTGAAATGTTCAAAATTCATAATTAATACAAAAACTGGTTGTTTATACTTGATTTTCAGTTTTACGTTTGAAAAAAAAAACCCGGACAAAACACATCATTGTTGCTTTTTCTTTTGAAATGTAGATGATGTGATATGCTGTTGGTATATGCCACTGTTTTTTAACATAGCGATATTAACAGATGGAGATGTTATAGTGATAGTATAAATGCTATCATCTGTCTTAGGTTTACATGGATAGGAATCTGATCTAAATATACACAGTAAAAGGATCTCTTATCTCTTTTGTGTGAATCGGAATCCACTGTTACTGAATATAGCGGAATTCTTCGATGAAATTAAAAGGCTTATTGGAGAAGTGACAGGGACTATACAAGTCTCCCCGCCTGGTTTTATTTGAGCTTCATAATGTACGTGTGATTTACCTGTGGAGATATATACAGGCACTGGTTGTTATAGGGGATATATTTACTCTTATTCACAACGGGGAGCAACAATATCTCAGGTAAATATGTATCATATGACAGTCAGTCTTTAAAATGTTTATTGGAAATAGATAAATTGGAAATATTTTTTTTATAACACAAGCAATACCACTTGACTTATAGGTAAATGTGATTAACATTGCAGTTTATAATGTAGTATTACACGTTTCATAGTTCTATCACCTATGTTTAAAATCATTTACCTGAATCGTTACAGATATCTGTATGTGACATTGTTAGCATTACAGAAGTAAATTTCATAATTTGTGTAAAACCCTTTTTGTGAGTTGAAGCTGGAAATACGTTAATCATCATTTACAGAAAGATCTAACCTCTGCTAATGAGTAATCAAAACAGTTGATAGAAAATCTTGTTATAACTTATAATCCGTTCTTGATAAATCATTTGTAAGTATGTTTGGTACCTGGTAGGTATATTTACATGAACATGGAATAGAATTTTTATACTTTAAAGATAGTTGTGAAATCATGTAATTTATCAGTGGGTAAATTTTCTGTTATACAATCAATTAAACAACTTACTTTGATAAACTGCTTGCCAAGTGTTATTCTATAAAGTACATACATTTATCTAGGAATCATGTATAAAAGAGCATCCCACTCACCCCACCTTCCTCAATATCCAATCTGATTAAAACCAGCTCTTCACTACGCTTAGCGTAAGTGTATTGAGCGGAAGTGTATTGAGCGTAAGTGTATTGAAGAGCTGGTTTTAATGAGATTGCTTAATATCAGCATTGTATTAAAGTGTCCATTAAGAACAATTCACCTGCTTGGAAGCTGTTAAAATTGGGATTGATATTCTTAGCTTCTGTTCAGAATAGATGCTGCTGATTTACCTGGTAAAAGCTGCAGAGGTGTTAAAATACTTATCGGTATACAAACAGAAATAGAAAAAATGTGAAATTTCAAATGACAAAAATATGTCAAAGCATTTGTTACCAGGGATATCCTTACAGAAATTAATTTGGAAGGGGTCAGCATGATCATGTTTCTCCTGGTACTCTGGTTTCTTCTCAACCTATAGACAGATCCATTATAGGGACAAAATCTTTATAGTTAAAAATACTGTATGATCATGTGGTATTTCTCCTGGTACTCTGGTTTCTTCTCAACCTATAGACAGATCCATTATAGGGACAGAATCTTTATTGTTAAAAATACTGTATGATCATGTGGTATTTCTCCTGGTACTTTGGTTTCTTCTTGACGTAGGTACATATTGTAAACTGATAAAGGGACAAAACACATTCCATGTTACCTATTGCGTACATCTTTTTACAGGAACCGAGAAAAAACAAGTCAGCGGTACAGTATTATTTTTGTTTTGGATTAGTGCATGATGTCCTAACCATTGGTGTGTTGTTATACATTTTCTGTTGGCGACTGCATGACGTTTACTTTCCTTGATGAACTTTCAATTTAAATCAATTTGGTTAATGCTGTTGGAGAGATAGGTGTCATTAAATCATCTGTTTATGTTTAAGTTAAGTTAATTGTATGACGCTAATTTTCACTAACCATGACATAGCAATCCTCCTTGCAGGGGAGATAACAAAGTAATATTCAAGTAGCATGGATCAAGGGACACTTTTAATACGGGGGTTTCAAGATTTCAAAATGACATGGGTAAAGTACAATGTACTATTGATTAGTGTCGCTATCCAGTAATTATGATGTCATCATTTGATATGATTGTGACGTCATAATCACTGAAAGGTAGGACTAATCAACGTTAAATTACCTATGTCGTTTTGGGATCTTGAAACCCCTATATTTCAAACAATTTTACTGACAAATGTCAAAGGGATTAGACGGCAGGCATTGTCTTATAGTTCTACTCCCTAAGGGGTTCTTATTTTCTTTTGTGGGTGTTTTTTTGACACATTCATATAGAATTAATCTGAAGTGTCATTAAGCTTATGCTGATGATATTTTGAAATCAATATAAACTAAGATGTGCTCTAAACTGTTGTGAATCTGATTATAATGATTTGATGTGGTGCATTGATTGTATATCATATATCACATGATTTTATTTGAATTGCTTTAAATTTTGTGTTTTGTTCAGCTTGGCATGCTTTTTCTGTAAAATTACTAAAGTATCATATTTAATTGATGTGATGAGGGATAATCCTCTGACATTCAGAAGTCAGCTTTCTTTTGTCACGCTGATTTTGCAACTCCCCCAATTAGGAATGTCACATATACCATACATATATAACACAAATGTTTGGTTTGGATATTGAAAGTCATTCACTAAAAGTACATATAAAGAAACTGATCCATTATAATAACACTGTTTGATGCCTGAAAAGCTGTTCTAGACAAAAAATGGATACCTGATTTTATTTCATGTCCCTTCTTGAGATGGGGAGGGGGTTGAAAGATTAAGGGATGGGTAGGACAGTGTTACCCATATATCCTGATACTCCAGGTCCATTTTTTTTCCTTTTCCCACTTGAAACGGAGAAAGATTTCTGACCTTTGTAGTTAAACAGGTAAGATTATATCATATACATGTATGAAGAAAAGTATTGAAGAATTTATAAGAATATTTAAGAATACGCTTGTGTCTAAGATAAGTTGGATGTTACAAATGATGTCTTTAATCTTCTGAACCTCCAGCACGTCTATGCTTTCAGACCGTTGGTGACAACCCCCAGCCCAATAAGTCACGGTTCACTATTGTGGAGTTACCAGGATTGGAGAAGTTAACAGATGACCCTACTGACCTTCGTCAGCGGGAAGGCGCTAGTCTGAGCAAGGCCCTAATTGCCCTCAACGGCACTCTTACATCACTTGCCCACAACCCTTACCCAGACAGGGTTATTAACTACAGGTAAGACTTCCGAGGTTTTTCAAATACAAATATGACTGCTCACTCACATTGGGCCGTGATGACCAAGATGTCCGGTCATATCACCACAAACACTCCACGTCTGGGTCAAATCCCAAGTGGGGCAGTTTCCAGATTCTGAACGTAGGTCTGTAGTTTTTCTCCAGGTACTCCCCAGGACTTTCCCCCACCTCAAAAAACTTGGCATGTCTTTAAATTACCCTGGCAGTTAATATAAAGTTAAAACAATCAAATTAAAGTTCACCACCTCAGACATGGTCAGCAACCCAAGTTTAAGCCACTTGCAGAGAATGCCCGAAATCACTTTGCGATATAATAGAAGTGGTCTTCACGTTATCTATTTCAGAACCATTGTATGAATGTGCTATCCTTCTTGTTTCCTCATGTACATTTATATTTCTTTCTTTTTGTAGTGATTCAAAGCTAACACAGCTGCTGAGAGAGGAACTTGGGGGGAATTTTAAAACCAGAGCCATTTTATGTCTGAAGCCACACACAGATCAAAGAAATCTCTCGTCCATTTTGACATTCTGTACCCGTGTGTCTCAAGTGAAAAATTTTCCTGTCATAAATGATAGCTTTGCCCAGGTATATCAAAATTTTTGAATGTTTGCTCCTATAGTTTTCTGAGAATACCTTGAAATGTATCTCACTATTGTTATTTTTCAATTCATGAATTCTATATTTGCATAATACAGAGTTATCTGCCCTTGTGGGTAGGTATTCATTGTGACGTCATGTGTTGCGAGCATAACTTCATACTTTTCTTAGAAAACGTGAATTGCACCCACAAAATGATGTCACAATGGATACCTACCCGCAAGGGTTATATGTATTTAGAGATTACTGTGTAACTGATTTTTTGTTCGTAGAAACATTTTCACGGGTTAAAAGCATGATCACATACGTTATATCTGTACAGTAATGAAGTGGTGGTAAGACTGATATACATATACTTCACAATATTGTTTAAAGATTTCAGATCAACAAGCAAATTCAATTATTTAAAGTCTATCAAAACTTTCTCTTGATGATCTCATGCTCTATTTTTTTAACGATTTTCAGAATTTGATCACCCAATACCGAGCTCGTATCCTTGACCTCCAACACCAGGGGGGTGTGGGCCCGTCACCAATGTCAAAGATAACCAACCTCAACGACATCCAGGAGACTATCCGACAACTACAGACAGACAATGTACGGTATAATGATTATATATAAGTAAAACTACAGACAGACAATGTACAGTATAAAGATTATATATAAGTAAAACTACAGACAGACAATGTACAGTATAAAGATTATATATAAATAAAACTATAGACAGACAATGTACATTATAAAGATTATATATAAGTAAAACTATAGACAGACAATGTACAGTATAAAGATTATATATAAGTAAAACTATAGACAGACAATGTACAGTATAAAGATTATATATAAGTAAAACTACAGACAGACAATGTACAGTATAAAGATTATATATAAGTAAAACTACAGACAGACAATGTACAGTATAAAGATTATATATAAGTAAAACTATAGACAGACAATGTACAGTATACAGATTATATATAAGTAAAACTATAGACAGACAATGTACAGTATACAGATTATATATAAGTAAAACTATAGACAGACAATGAACAGTATACAGATTATATATAAGTAAAACTATAGACAGACAATGAACAGTATAAAGATTATATATAAGTAAAACTATAGACAGACAATGTATAGTATCATAATAAAATTATATATATAATCAACAATAATTTGAGATGTCAATCACGGGGACCAATCATTCTGCTATGTCTTGTCAAGTCCCATTTTGACACTTTAAGACAGCTGGGGATTTTTGGTCATATGGACACATCTAGTTTTAACTTTTTAAATACGATATAAAGGAACACGCAATACCATAAAAATCTTTTTATTTTGACATCAGCTAAGATTGAAGGATGAGAATGAAAGGCTTCGGAACCGCTATGACTCTGTCCAAGACAAGTTTGGTAACATGGCCACCACTAAGACAGATCTTTCTCAACAACTACTTCTGACAGAGGAGGAGAAGCTCAAGGTAAGAGGTCAGGGGTCAGGAGATAAAGGTCAAAGGAGGTCACTAAGTGTTTATTAAATACATTTACAATTTTTCACAGTACTACTGTATTAACATCCGTGATCATAGTTTACAATGAAAATGTTTAGCTGGATGTACCCCACAGTAATGTGTTAAGAGAGTGGCAGTCTCCTAACATATCAGTAAGACAGAGTTCAGATTTCTTTGGATATAAACCGTAAGAAATTTTGAAATATTATTGGTTATATGTTGATGATGAAGAACAGACACAATGTACGGTATAAAGATTATATATAAGTAAAAACTATAGACAGACAATGTACAGATATATAAAGATTATATATAAGTAAAAACTATAGACAGACATAATATATATATGTACGGTATAATGATTATATATAAGTAAAACTATAGACAGACAATGTACGTATAAAATTATATATAAGTAAAACTATAGACAGACAATGTACAGTATAAAGATTATATATAAGTAAAACTATAGACAGACAATGTACAGTATAAAGATTATATATAAGTAAAACTATAGACAGACAATGTACAGTATAAAGATTATATATAAGTAAAACTATAGACAGACAATGTACAGTATAAAGATTATATATAAGTAAAACTATAGACAGACAATGTACAGTATAAAGAGATTATATATAAGTAAAACTATAGACAGACAATGTACAGTATAAAGATTATATATAAGTAAAACTACAGACAGACAATGTACAGTATAAAGATTATATATAAGTAAAACTATAGACAGACAATGTACAGTATAAAGATTATATATAAGTAAAACTATAGACAGACAATGTACAGTATAAAGATTATATATAAGTAAAACTATAGACAGACAATGTACAGTATAAAGATTATATATAAGTAAAACTATAGACAGACAATGCACAGTATAAAGATTATATATAAGTAAAACTATAGACAGACAATGTACAGTATAAAGATTATATATAAGTAAAACTAAGACAGACAATGTACAGTATAAAGATTATATATAAGTAAAACTATAGACAGACAATGTACAGTATAAAGATTATATATAAGTAAAACTATAGACAGACAATGTACGGTATAAAGATTATATATAAGTAAAACTACAGACAGACAATGTACAGTATAAAGATTATATATATATAGTAAAACTACAGACAGACAATGTACGGTATAAAGATTATATATAAGTAAAACTATAGACAGACAATGTACGGTATAAAGATTATATATAAGTAAAACTATAGACAGACAATGTACAGTATAAAGATTATATATAAGTAAAACTATAGACAGACAATGTACAGTATAAAGATTATATATAAGTAAAACTACAGACAGACAATGTACAGTATAAAGATTATATATAAGTAAAACTACAGACAGACAATGTACAGTATAAAGATTATATATAAGTAAAACTACAGACAGACAATGTACAGTATAAAGATTATATATAAGTAAAACTACAGACAGACAATGTACAGTATAAAGATTATATATAAGTAAAACTATAGACAGACAATTACGTATAAAGATTATATATAAGTAAAACTATAGACAGACAATGTACAGTATAAAGATTATTATAAATATAAGTAAAACTATAGAACAGACAGACAATGTACAGTATAAAGATTATATATATAAGTAAAACTACAGACAGACAATGTACAGTATAAAGATTATATATAAGTAAAACTATAGACAGACAATGTACAGTATAAAGATTATATATAAGTAAAACTATAGACAGACAATGTACAGTATAAAGATTATATATAAGTAAAACTATAGACAGACAATGTACAGTATAAAGATTATATATAAGTAAAACTACAGACAGACAATGTACAGTATATAATAAGATTATATATATAAGTAAAACTACAGACAGACAATGTATAGTATCATAATAAAATTATATATATAATCAACAATAATTTGAGATGTCAATCACGGGGACCAATCATTCTGCTATGTCTTGTCAAGTCCCATTTTGACATTTTAAGACAGCTGGGGATTTTTGGTCATATGGACACATCTAGTTTTAACTTTTTAAATACGATATAAAGGAACACGCAATACCATAAAAATCTTTTTATTTTGACATCAGCTAAGATTGAAGGATGAGAATGAAAGGCTTCGGAACCGCTATGACTCTGTCCAAGACAAGTTTGGTAACATGGCCACCACTAAGACAGATCTTTCTCAACAACTACTTCTGACAGAGGAGGAGAAGCTCAAGGTAAGAGGTCAGGGGTCAGGAGATAAAGGTCAAAGGAGGTCACTAAGTGTTTATTAAATACATTTACAATTTTTCACAGTACTAATGTATTAACATCCGTGATCATAGTTTACAATGAAAATGTTTAGCTAGATGTACCCCCACAGTAATGTGTTAAGAGAGTGGCAGTCTCCTAACATATCAGTAAGACAGAGTTCAGATTTCTTTGGATATAAACCGTAAGAAATTTTGAAATATTATTGGTTATATGTTGATGAAGACAATATTTTCCCCACAGGTTTCCCAATCACTGGTTGAAATGCAGATAGAAAACAACAAACTCAGGGAGGAATCAGAGGCTACAAAGTTTGAACTCAATAACAAGGTTACACACAATCCTAGTATAGATTAGACAATTTTTATTAACAGAAAACAAGTTTCTAGATTAAGATCAAATTTAGCATACTTTATAAAGAAATATGCAAGTGTATTTTGCTAAATAAGGTATTTAGAATCCCCAAAATAAATCAATGAAAAAGATTGGTTTTCACATGTATATTTAAGAATTTTTCCCTAGGATGTTTATAATTTACATATATAAAAAAATGCTGACTAATTTTATTGACATATTGAGTAGATATAGAAACTGACTACAGGTATTAACATCATAAGCTGCTGAATGAGATTGACCTGGCAAGGAAAATGTGAATAGATTTATATAGGTATTATATTCCAATAGTATATTGCTCAGTATAAGCTAATTATTACCTAACAGATGATATCATTGCAGTAGTTTAACTGGCTTCATTCTTTTATACCAGATCCTATTGCTGGAGAAAGCAGTAATTGAAGCAGAGAATGAGAGAGATCGATCAGTGAGAGGAGCCCGACATGCGAAAGACAGAGTGGTGGAGATGGAGAAAGACAGGAAGGACTTGGCAGACGAATACGTCGTGTTAAAGACAAACTACTTAGCACTCGTCAGAGAACATGAGAAAGAGGTAAAAAAATTTTTTTTTTAAATTGGTCAAAAGTTAATTTTTGTCAATTTTCTATCATCTTAATTGATGAATATATCAAAAAGATATAAATGGTTTCTACAAATTTTCTCTACTGAAAACCAACCTTTATTCATGTGTTATTAATTACTTTCACAAATTTCGCCATACAAGTTACTTCGCGAAAGTTTGTTTCTGCAAATTAATATATACATCATCTATATTAATAGGAATTATACCATTCAATTGTTAAATCCTCGTATATTAATCTTCATGAACTTGTTTTGAAATGGAAATCGTGATAGCCGCGAAAGAAAATTGGTTTACTGTATTTCATTATATAGATTTGAATTATATTGAATGCAAATTTAAGAAATCTAAAAGTATAGAATTATGTATATGGTTGTGTGTTGAATGAATCTCCTCCTGTGAGAGGGCTCTAAATTATTTATGCATCTTAAAGTTTTATATATTCTTTCTATGACAGACAAAGAAGAATGAAGAACTAAGTATAGAGGTCCTGAACTTGGTCAATGCTAAGGCAGCTCTGATGAAGAGGTTGTTAGTCCTGTCTGCAGGCGACAGCAGTGTCGGTGATCCAGATGCTGAGATCAGCAGGGTCAAGGCCCTCGTCATCAAGAACTCCTCCGGCAGGATCAAGGTAAGTCAGAAGTCAAGGTAATAATCATTCAGAATCAAGGCCCTTGTCATCAAGAACTCCTCACGCAGGGTCAAGGTAAGTCAGAGGTCAAAGTCACAATCAATCAAGGTCAAGATCATTATCATCAAGAACTCCTCTGGCAGTGTCAAGGTGAGTCAGAGGTCATTGTAATATTTGGTCACAGTCTAGAACTCTACAGCAATATTTAGGTGATTCCGAGGTCATTATCATAATCAGTCAAGATTAAGGCCTTATCTCAGCAGGAATTCCTCTTGTAGGGTCAAGGTCAGTCAGGGTTCATTGACATTTCAGGGTCTAGTATACTGTGTAAGCAATAGAGCACATCTTCAAGAAAAGCATTCATGAAGAAAACCAGTTTATAGCTTTTGATCTTTGCTTATAACTGGTCTTCATATTTCAGACTACTCAATGTTACTAAAATGTTCAGTCCTCAAACTAAACTTATTTTTCAACTCTTGCAAATCAAAAGAAGCAGAAAAAGAATATTTTTGAAGTTCATGTTTCAGAAGTAACCATTTGTAATACAAGCTTTATAATATTCATTTACTTAAATTTTGTCTTTAAAAATGTATTTTGACAATTATGGAAGTATAAAATTTTGGTTGGTTCTTTTGATTCATTTTAAGCTTAGAATCAGCCAGAAATGTTTGAGAACCCTGACAGCATTTAATACCAATGATTCTGATTTGTTTTCCAGACTGATGAAATACTTGGTACACAGAATGACCGTGCTAATGTGGAAGAGTCTGTAAGTTATGTTAAATGTTTGGGAAATGTTCTATTAATATAAATTATTCACAATAATCAACTGTTATTGGTAGATTAGATCATGTTTATCTACCTTGAAGAATTTGTAGCAAATTCTGCATCATTGCTCAATTGTTGTGTTATTGGTTTGGTAAATTATTTCAATTACATATGTATATGATAAAATTCAGATTTAATTTGAAATCTTCTTTCTAGTTGTTCAATAACAAGAAACGGTATGACAGAGACTTGGAGAGGTTAAAGCAGGACCATGGAGAGGAGTATCGCAAGTTTGAGTCCAAAATGTAAGTAGAATATACATGTAGTTAGGCCAGTAGAAATTAAATCTGATACGTAAACTTCATTTTTTTATCATTGCTGCATGTTTTTATGAATGAAAATAGTATTAGACTGAAAATAAATATTAGTTTCAGTGCAGAAATGGACACGACGCTGTTTGAAATTGATTTACCTCTGGTTGATTTTTTGTTGACTTCTGGTTGACCTCTGTTATAGTGCTAATATTGATTTGTGCTGATATTTTGTTGACTTCTGGTTGACCTTGTTCGGACCTTTTTGTTGACCTCTGTTTGACCTTGTACTGACCTATTGCTGACCTCTGGTTGACCTCTCTCCTGATTTCCTTGATTTTCTGGTATACAGAACCTCCATGCAGAAGGAGCTGAATGAATCTAGAAACTTGGCCAGAGATAGACAGAAGAAAATGGCAGAAATGAATGCGGTAATATGTCACATACTTTATGAATATAATTGAAAATCTACATTCTTTCTATTACTCATATGAAATTGTTTCATATTAAGCTGATCAAGCTATGCAATTTTTGATGTGCTCAGGGATGTTTTTTCACTGGTTATAAATTATGATTTATATGTGAAGAGTGTGGTAAAATTATATTTTGTCAAGCTAAAAATGTTTTTAGCAATCTACTGGTATACTTGTTGACATCTTGTTTTAATAATTTAAAAACAATATGTTTTAGATATTAAGGTCATCAAGATGTGGGTGTCAAATTTGAATAAACTGAACAGATTGTGTTAATAGAAAGTCTACTAGTCTCTGGTTTCTCTACTCCAACAATGTTTGAGGTATAACAAGGCTACGAGACACTTCTGATCATTACGTCGTATCTTAACTGCCCATTAGAAGTTTCTCAATATCAACGTCTAATATTATTGGATTTTTGGTTTCTCCATCAGTCCTTGATAGTACTGAAGGGCGACAAGGAACAACTAGAGCTCCTCAACAATCGTCTACAACACAAGGTGAAAGATCTCGGCGAGGACTACAGGTCTCGTCTCATCAAATACGTGGAGGATATCTCAGTAAGTATTTATATCAGCCACTTTACAGGACATCAAGTAACTAAGATGTTTATTCTATATACAGGAGGATAGGTAGATTTTATAACACATGACTGTGAACCAACTTTCATTCGCGTGCGATAAACTTTCTCGAATTTTGCGATCCAAGTAAATTTGCAAAGTTTATCTCCACGTTATTAGTATGTACATCATCTATATTGATTGGAATTATCATTCAATTGTTGAATTCACAAATATTAGTCTTCATGAACTTTTTTTGAATTGGAAATCATGAAATTTAATAGTTGTGAATGAAAATTGGTTCATAGTATGTCATTGTATTAGGGTTATCTCCCTTGATGGGACTACAATCCTCTTTTCATTAAAGCTGACAATGCATGTTAAAAAGTATGCATTTGTGATTATCAAAAAAAATAAAAAGTTTTTTTTTCCAAAATTCATTTTAGAGACAACCCCTTACGTTTCTAACTTAGTGCAGTTGCCATTTTTTTTTTAACTCTGCTTGGATACGAACTTATATGAAGCGTGTGAACCACACACACATGTTAATTTACCTCTGGTTGATTTTTTGTTGACTTCTGGTTGACCTCTGTTATAGTGCTAATATTGATTTGTGCTGATATTTTGTTGACTTCTGGTTGACCTTGTTCGGACCTTTTTGTTGACCTCTGTTTGACCTTGTACTGACCTATTGCTGACCTCTGGTTGACCTCTCCTGATTTCCTTGATTTTCTGGTATACAGAACCTCCATGCAGAAGGAGCTGAATGAATCTAGAAACTTGGCCAGAGATAGACAGAAGAAAATGGCAGAAATGAATGCGGTAATATGTCACATACTTTATGAAATAATTGAAAATCTACATTCTTTCTATACTCATATGAAAATGTTTCATAAAAGCTGATCAAGCTATGCAATTTTGATGTGCTCAGGGATGTTTTTCCTGGTTATAAATTATGATTTATATGTGAAGAGTGTGGTAAAATTATATTTTGTCAAGCTAAAAATGTTTTTAGCAATCTACTGGTATACTTGTTGACAACTTGTTTTAATAATTTAAAAACAATATGTTTTAGATATTAAGGTCATCAAGATGTGGGTGTCAAATTTGAATAAACTGAACAGATTGTGTTAATAGAAAGTCTACTAGTCTCTGGTTTCTCTACTCCAACAATGTTTGAGGTATAACACTACGAGACACTTCTGATCATTACGTCGTATCTAACTGCCCATTAGAAGTTTCTCAATATCAACGTCTAATATTATTGGATTTTGGTTTCTCCATCAGTCCTTGATAGTACTGAAGGGCGACAAGGAACAACTAGAGCTCCTCAACAATCGTCTACAACACAAGGTGAAAGATCTCGGCGAGGACTACAGGTCTCGTCTCATCAAATACGTGGAGGATATCTCAGTAAGTATTTATATCAGCCACTTTACAGGACATCAAGTAACTAAGATGTTTATTCTATATACAGGGAGGATAGGTAGATTTATAACACATGACTGTGAACCAACTTTCATTCGCGTGCGATAAACTTTCTCGAATTTTGCGATCCAAGTAAATTTGCAAAGGTTTATCTCCACGTATTAGTATGTACATCATCTATATTGATTGGAATTATCATTCAATTGTTGAATTCACAAATATTAGTCTTCATGAACTTTTTTTGAATGGAAATCATGAAATTTAATAGTTGTGAATGAAAATTGGTTCATAGTATGTCATTGTATTAGGGTTATCTCCCTTGATGGGACTCCAATCCTCTTTTCATTAAAGCTGACAATGCATGTTAAAAAGTATGCATTTGTGATTATCAAAAAAATAAAAAGTTTTTTTTTCCAAAATTCATTTTAGAGACAACCCCTTACGTTTCTAACTTAGTGCAGTTGCCATTTTTTTTTTAACTCTGCTTGGATACGAAGTGCCTGCCGTTCCTTATATGAAGCGTGTGAACCACACACACATGCAATCAGTTGAACGCTCGCTGTTCAAGGTGTAACAACTAAACCTGACCCGCTCTGTATTTACTGTACATGTAACCTGAGACTGTGCCATAAGAATAAAATGGTTAGTATGTTAAAGGTTTTCTCAAATAAAGTTTCCAAGTACAATATATAGACCTCATGTAGATGACATATAACACAAACTAGAGCTTTCACCACCTGATTAGATTCCGCTTGGTTTGTACATTACCAGGAGTATGTAGATAAGGGCAGCGGTATCCCGGATGGCCGGTCAGCCACACAGATGAGGGAGTACATGGACAAGATGATGAAGGACATTACAAGGTCGCACAAGGAGCGTGAGGAACAGCTGAGTAAAGCTGCACAGCAATACCGTGAAAGGCAGAAATATCTGGTACACAAGTACGAGGAATTACTAATACACTACAGGTAAGTCTATACAGGGGGAGTAAGCTAGCTGCTTCCTTTCTGAAAGATTAGGGAGAGGCATCCCTGATGTTCCAGGGGTTACTATTACTGATATTAAATCCACCCCTGGATTTTCTCATTGCAAAACTTGAAGCAACAGAACAGAACAGAACAGAAATTACCTGTTCTGTTCTGTTGCTTCAAGTTTTGCTATGAGATAGTCCAGGGGTGGATTTAATATATGTAATGGTAACCCCTGGAGTATCAAGGATGAGGAAGGTGAGTCTATTGAGTTTTATTGATGGAAACTTATATACAAAAGAAATAAATTTTGAAAACTTTTTGTATTGAGTTTAGTGCATTAATATGTGGAGCAACGTTGTTATAGTATCCCAAACTTAGAAAGGGCCGAAAGGCTGACTGTGATATAAATTGCTTCAATATCCAGGGCCCAGAAAAAATTCCTTTTCATGCAGTTTCTCAACTTAAAATTTCCATAGAAGCATTAAATATTTTAAGGATGGCTCCTTAACTTACCTGAGCTCAGGTGAAGAATACAGGAATTCTCTGCCTTTTGTTCTTCTATTTCAAAATGTGTGGTTCCTTTCAGAAACCTGCGGCTGATGTGTCAGGAGAGAGGAATAGACGATTTGGACATGGGACCAGATGAGCAAGAGATTAATATGACTGATGTTGAGATGTCATCTGCTAACCTGAAGGAGATAGCGAGATTGAAAACGGAGCTCAATAAAACAAAACAGAATGCTTCTAATCTAAAAACTAAGGTAAATTGATACATCGTCATTGTACCAAAAACTGGATGGTATTTGTTTAACAGATGATGTCCTTGATTAAAAATAAACGATGAAGATTTTTATTTTAGACATGCAGTATATGATATGAAATATCTGTCGTACAGTCTAGGATAACGCATGTGGAATCTGTGTATCTAGTCAAAGAACTTTTGCCAGCAAACTTATGTCAAACTTATAGACATGTATGGTACATGTCACCTTGGTAGAAATGGCAGTATCATAAAGCACTGATTATTCAAATCCTTTCCTTCAAAATCTTCTTTACCATTTTTCAAGATGCCTGGACATTTCTTTTATGATTTCTTTAAAACTGTAAAATGTTTATTTGTTAAGAGGGTAAAATAGAGAGCTGATCAGAACCAATATCATTGTACAGAAATATTAATTAAATATTTATGTTTCAGTTTGGAGGCAGTACTAGCATGGACTCAGGAAGGTAAGCTAAATCAAAATAAAACTGCTTACCTTATCTCCTTACAGTCTGTTACAGTGTGTGTTTGTTTCTAGTTTATTTTATGACATGTAATACCTAAATCAACATTCACACCAGCATCATGACTTACATAGTTGTACATGGAAATACATAAAGGAAATGAGAATATTTCAATTGGGTATTATCAGTTTTATACTGCAGAAACCTGTCTTTCATATATTTGTTTTTGATAAATAGAATAAGTGAGAATTTAGTCAAAAACAATAAATATCTATATTATAATAAGTTATTAACTGGAACTGTGTCACAATATTGTTATCCCTACACATCGAAACTTTTAAGAATTCTAATAATTAATTAGAGAATGAAATTAATTTGAGAATGGCATGAAAATGCGATGTTACCATGGCGTCACAATGGAGATGTTGACGTTGCGTATTAATTTAGAAAAAAAAATCCACTGGAAAATTTATGGAATCGTATGTTAAAAAAAAGTGACATCAATGCTTAATTGAAAAAACTTAAACCCATTTTCAAACCGGAAATTTTGTGACCTTTTGATAGCACAAGTACAGCACACATCTCTGAATTAATACTGACCAGTCCATCAGGATTAACCAATAAATAAATAGGTTGACTAAGCTGGCTAAACACAGACATGGTCTTTTTGTGTTACAGAGTGGGTGAAATGCCAGCGGAGTCTTGGTCCATGCTGAGAAAGCAGCTGCGTGAGTATACACTCAACACACAACAGCAGTTAGAGGAGGAGAGGGCTCGACTGATGAGTGAAAACACGTCGCTCAAGGAGCAGCTACACGAAAGTCAGGACTACATCGAACGGCATCTCGTCAGGTGAGATAGACAAATGTTGTACATAAAAGTAGTTTCATGGGTTTGGAAATGATTGGCACTTAGAGAGGAAGATAATGGTTTTAAGATACTCCACCGCCGACAGAGCATAAATGATATTCATCACTTGAACAATAATAAGTGTTTAATCGTGTATATATATGTCTAATTAACACAAAAAATCAATCAAATAATTTATTTTGGCTTTGGTGCATAGCAATCAGTACTTAATTCCATATAGGATATAGTGCCATGGAATTTTTTCGGGATGCAATTAATTATATCTATACTTTTAACTTGAAGTAAATTAGAAGCTCAAACTTTTCAATAGTGGTAATGGTGTAAAGCAAGTAACTTGTAACTGAAGAAAAATACTAAATCATCTGCTCCTGTTTTTGATAGCGAAACAATACCATTTGTCAGCAGTGGAGCATCTTTAAACGTAGATATCGTGAGAAGATTTTTATGAGCAATGCTGTATAATCCTTTTGACATCTTCTTTGTCAATATAGCTTACCGTAGTTTTCTCTATTAGCTGTAAGAAATCGAGGCTATAGATGAAGTGTCGATCTAACTTCTCATCACTTTATTTAGGGACATGGGCTTTAGATGAAAGACTAATAGAATCTTACATGGGTCTGTCAGGTGGACAGGGATATCTCAACCCGAGTGAAAGATTTTGGATGGTTAATGCACGACTTGCCGAGGTTTGATAGCCAAAAAGCTTTCACGATCGGCGAGACTTTCCTGTTCACTTCGGAAAAAATAAAAATAATAACGTCCTTTACAGTAGTCTCTGCATGTATTGATGACGTCATTGTCAAGAACATGGGAGCTGTCTTTACTCCTGAAAAAGACAGAGTTATATTTTCCCTAGCAACTGCTGAATAACCCTGTCAAGTATGGGAGAAATTTGTCACTTTTGTTGTCATAGACTTTCCTTTTCATTGATGATGAGCAATTTAAACCATTGATAGTCTTCACGCTTACCATTTGATGTGATGGCGGATGATAACTTCTAAAGTTTCCCATAATAACTACTACTATTTCCATGTTTTGTGTCACAACCTCATCTCAAATTTTGTTTATATTCCTAACAGTAGCATCACCTAATCACAGACATAATTTATGATTACAGGTACAAACAAGAAATAGTGAAGTTAAGAAGAAAACTCGGTTATGATGAAGATGGTGGGATAATTCCTGGGGTTCCCGGAGGTTACAGTGATCGAGGTCCGCGACGTCCACGGAGGAAGTAGAAATAAGGTCCTATTGGGAGTTATATAGTTATATAGTGACCAGGAATATCTTAAGTCGGGATGTCTAAAGTGGTTACAGTGATAGAGAACCCCAGCATCCAAGGCACAAGTAGTGAAACTGTAGTTAGTTATCCCTTACAACAAGGAAGATTTCAAATCATTCAACCCTGAAATTTCATAATGGACTGGTCTATCTTTTGATATAGAGGAGTCTAGATGTGTTTTCAGGGGTGAATGAATTAAAGTCTCTAATGTAGTGAGTATACTGTTACAGCAGCAGATACAGGAATGACC
This sequence comes from Argopecten irradians, assembly GCF_041381155.1. Lineage (NCBI taxonomy): Eukaryota > Metazoa > Mollusca > Bivalvia > Pectinida > Pectinidae > Argopecten > Argopecten irradians. The sequence continues at coordinate 2,926,016 of NC_091139.1, forward strand.
AATACTGCAAAGAATTATTCCTTAGGTAGAACTTCTTAGTAGGAAGAGACTCACAGGGTAATAATTACATGATAACATTGAACTTTCTTAAGTCAGTGGAAAACAAAGACAGTACAGACATCACTGCAATGTACACACTGTTACACTGCTTAGAACAGTTGTCTCAGAGTGACTCTCTTTATATGCCGTGTTCATTCCTGATAAGTTGTCTTCGACTTTCATTTAGTTCATAATATTGTGATCATTAAGACCTCTGGATCTTTGTGTTATTTTCTTCTGTTAGGAGGTTATTTGTCTACAGGTACCATTATTAGTTGTTTTTTTTTATTTTGCTAGGACACTGTATATTTATTTATGTATTATAGATGTTTATCTCTGTAGGTACCATTATCAGTTTTTTGTTTGTTTATTTTGCTAGGACACTATATTTATTTATGTATTATTAATGTTTATTTTACTTTTCCATTTTTGAAATATTGTTGAAATCTATTTTAAGCGAATTCTTAACAGGGTATTTTGTCAGATTTTACTGTAATTAACTTTGATTATGTTGAAAATCTTTCATGAGAAGCAAATGTTCTGGACACTAATTGAACATAGAACAAAAGGAGTTACCTCCGCTTCATATACTTTGCACGCACATATTTCAACGCATTTTGCTCAAGACATTTAATGCTTAAGTATGATTACGCTAGTTGTATTTTCTGTATATCGTTAGTACAGCACATACTACAAATGTGCTAATTTGTCATTACAGTATTCTAATCAAAATCAATTTTGGTCATAAAATTTGATATTCCGTCAAAATCAGTACGTTTTTACATACGTAGTATATACACACATATACAGTGTGCTATCTTGTGTGTAGCCTTACAGGTTGACACTA